>NC_061513.1:157972554-158048302 GCF_022539505.1 Lolium rigidum | reverse complement strand
AGCACTTGGCCTCTTGACGAGATCACAGCCGAAACCTTCGGCACCCCATTGTAACCCGATAATTTCATAATCAAGATCGGACGAGGCGGGACGTAAGGGTTTTACCTCATCGAGGGCCCCGAACCTGGGTAAATCGCTTTCCCCGCTTGTTTGATAACCGATGTCTCGTGTCAGCCTACAGGATTACATCTACCCTAAGCTCCAAACAGAGGGCATTGCCGAGGAGTACCCTCGACAATTGGCGCCGTCTGTGGGGAGCCTGTCGGCACAACGCAGGTCATCGGCAGTTCCAGTTACGTCTGCAGCGTTCGTGCTAGAGTCACCAACGCCATCAGATCCAAGAGATTCAGTTCGTTGCGGATCTTTCGAGTTCGTATCACACGCCGAGGCATCGCATCCGATCTCCGCAGAATCACGCGGCAACATGGATACTACTTTCGGTGGTGTTCACTTCATCATCGATTCCAGAGGATTTCTTCGCCTCCCTAATGCAAACACGTCAAGTCCAAGAACTTCGGTTCCAGATGATACCACGCCAGCAGCAGCTTCGGCAGTCCTGCCTAGGAGTACGGGAGAGGGCAGTCGAGGCAGTTTTGGCGCCATAGAGGAGCAAAGAAAAAGACGAAGGGATTCACGCCGCGAAGAAGATGAGCAAATTGCGACTCGCCCCAGACAGTACGAATGAGGATATCACAACGTGCAGCCAAGCAAGAATCGTCTTCGCACACCTTACCTATCAGCTACAGAGCAACTTGAAACACCATGTTATCTGCATTCGTACATCGACCCAAAGGATAACTGATACGTCCCAAACGTATCTATAATTTCTTATGTTCCATGCTACTTTATTGATGATACTCACATGTTTTATACACATTATATGTCATTATTATGCATTTTCCGGCACTAACCTATTGACGAGATGCCGAAGAGCCGATTCTTTGTTTTCTGCTTGTTTTTGGTTTCAGAAATCCTAGTAAGGAAATATTCTCGGAATTGGACGAAATCAACGCCCGGGGTCCTATTTTTCCACGAAGCTTCCGGAAGACCGAAGAGGATACGAAGTGGGGCCACGAGGTGGCCGGACAACAGGGCGGCGCGGCCCGGGCCTTGGCCGCGCCGGCCTGTTGTGTGGGGCCCTCGTGTGGCCCCCGACCTGCCCTTCCGCCTACTTAAAGTCTTCGTTGCGAAAACCCCGATGCCGAGAGCCACGATACGGAAAACCTTCCGGAGACGCCGCCGCCGCCAATCCCATCTCGGGGGATTCGGGAGATCGCCTCCGGCACCCTGCCGGAGAGGGGAATCATCTCCCGGAGGTCTCTTCATCGCCATGATCGCCTCCGGATCGATGTGTGAGTAGTCCACCCCTGGACCTTGGGTCCATAGCAGTAGCTAGATGGTTGTCTTCTCCTCATTGTGCTATCATGTTAGATCTTGTGAGCTGCCTATCATGATCAAGATCATCTATTTGTAATGCTACATGTTGTGTTTGTTGGGATCCGATGAATATTGAATACTATGTCAAGTTGATTATCAATCTATCATATATGTTATTTATGTTCTTGCATGCTCTCCGTTGCTAGTAGAGGCTCCGGCCAAGTTGATACTTGTGACTCCAAGAGGGAGTATTTATGCTCGATAGTGGGTTCATGCCTCCATTAAATGCGGGACGGTGACGGAAAGTTCTAAGGTTGTGGATGTCTTGTTGCTACTAGGGATAAAACATCGATGCTTTGTCTAAGGATATTTGTGTTGATTACATTACGCACCATACTTAATGCAATTGTCTGTTGTTTACAACTTAATACTGGAGGGGGTTCGGATGATAACTCTGAAGGTGGACTTTTTAGGCATAGATGCATGCTTTGGATAGCGGTCTATGTACTTTGTCGTAATGCCACTGATTAAATCTCATAGTTCTCATCATGATATATGTATGTGCATTGTTATGCCTTCTTTATTTGTCAATTTCCCAACTTGTAATTTCTTCACCCAACATCTGTTTATCTTATGGGAGAGACACCACTAGTGAGCTGTGGACCCCGGTCCTATTCTTTACATCCGAAATACAAACTGCTGCAATTGTTCTTTACTGTTCTTTGCAAACAATCATCATCATCCACACTATACATCTAATCCTTTGTTTTCAGCAAGCCGGTGAGATTGACAACCTCACTGTTACGTTGGGGCAAAGTACTGTGATTGTGTTGTTGATACGTCTCCGACGTATCGATAATTTCTTATGTTCCATGCCACATTATTGATGATATCTACATGTTTTATGCATACTTTATGTCGTATTTATGCATTTTCCGGCACTAACCTATTAACGAGATGCCGAAGAGCCGATTGCTTGTTTTCTGCTGTTTTTGGTTTCAGAAATCCTAGTAAGGAAATATTTTCGGAATTGGACGAAATCAACGCCCAGGGGCCTATTTTTGCACGAAGCTTCCAGAAGACCGAAGACGTAACGAAGTGGGACGACGAGGCGGCGACACGCCAGGGCGGCGCTGCCTGGGCCCTGGCCGCGCGGCCCTGGTGTGTGGGCCCCTCGCGTCGCCTCTTGACCTGCCCTTCCGCCTACAAATAGTCTTCGTCGCGAAACCCCCAGTACCGAGAGCCACGATACGGAAAACCTTCCAGAGACGCCGCCCCCAATCCCATGTCGGGGGATTCAGGAGATCGCCTCCGGCACCCTGCCGGAGAGGGGAATCATCCCCCGGAGGACTCTTCACCGCCATGGCCGCCTCCGGAGTGATGAGTGAGTAGTTCACCCCTGGACCATGGGTCCATAGCAGTAGCTAGATGGTCGTCTTCTCCTCATGTGCTTCATTGTCGGATCTTGTGAGCTGCCTAACATGATCAAGATCATCTATCCGTAATGCTATATGTTGTGTTTGTCGGGATCCGATGGATAGAGAATACTATGTTATGTTGATTATCAATCTATTACCTATGTGTTGTTTATGATCTTGCATGCTCTCCGTTATTAGTAGAGGCTCGGCCAAGTTTTTACTCTTAACTCCAAGAGGGAGTATTTATGCTCGATAGTGGGTTCATGCCTCCATTAAATGCGGGACGAGTGACGAAAGTTCTAAGGTTGTGGATGTGCTTGTTGCCACTAGGGATAAAACATTGATGCTATGTCCGAGGATGTAGTTATTGATTACATTACGCACCATACTTAATGCAATTGTCCGTTGTTTGCAACTTAATACTGGAAGGGGTTCGGATGATAACTCTGAAGGTGGACTTTTTAGGCATAGATGCATGCTCGGATAGCGGTCTATGTACTTTGTCGTAATGCCCAATTAAATCTCACTATACTCATCATATCATGTATGTGCATGGTCATGCCCTCTCTATTTGTCAATTGCCCGACTGTAATTTGTTCACCCAACATGCTATTTATCTTATGGGAGAGACACCTCTAGTGAACTGTGGACCCCGGTCCATTCTTTTACATCGAATACAATCTACTGCAATACTTGTTCTACTTGTTTTACGCAAACAATCATCATCCACACTATACATCTAATCCTTTGTTACAGCAAGCCGGTGAGATTGACAACCTCACTCTGTTTCGTTGGGGCAAAGTACTTTGGTTGTGTTGTGCGGGTTCCACGTTGGCGCCGGAATCCCTGGTGTTGCGCCGCACTACATCCCGCCGCCATCAACCTTCAACGTGCTTCTTGGCTCCTACTGGTTCGATAAACCTTGGTTTCTTACTGAGGGAAAACTTGCCGCTGTACGCATCACACCTTCCTCTTGGGGTTCCCAACGGACGCGTGATGTACGCGTATCAAGCTCTTTTTCTGGCGTCGGTGCCGGGGAACTGAAGAAAAGTTACACCACAAAGATTTCTAACTCCCACGTCAACTACACGCCAGCAACTCTTTTTCTGGCGCCGTTGCCGGGGAGATCAAGACACGCTGCAAGGGGAGTCTCCACAATCCAATCTCTTTACTTTGTTTTTGTCTTGCTTTATTTTATTTACTGCTTTGTTTGCTGCATTATATCAAAACACAAAAAAAAATTAGTTGCTAGCTTTACTTTATTTACTGTCTTGCACTCTATATCAAAAACACAAAAAAAATTAGTTACTTGCATTTTACTTTTGTTACCATGTCTAGTTCTGCACTCGTTACTTCTTCACACTGAGGAATTAGTCTTCACTTTTAAACAAGGGGATGAGGAGAGTTTTAAAGATGCTTGGTCTAGAATTTTTGATTCTTATCGTAAAGCTGAACCTCAAATGACTCTAAGTTTGCTCCTTAGTAATTTTTATTTTGGTCTTTTGATTTGCTATAGATATGCCTTGGATGTTGTAGTAGGAGGAGATTTCCTTCATTGCAATGGGGATCAAGCTTTTAATGCCATAAAGAAGTTGGTTGCATCACATGATTCAGCTAATAACTTTGATTCAGCCCTTATTAGCATTTATAATAGATTAAACACTCTTGAGACAAGTGCATCTCGCTTGAATGAAAATTATAGATATGTTCGTAACCGTCCTGATCAAGTTTTAGTGAACTCTGAACCTTCATTATGGGATCCTACTATTAAAATTGTTATCGGTGACCAAACTCTTCATGCCAATTGTGATATTATGTCTGAATTTTGCCTAATGCCTACGAGTATTCATAAATCTTTGAAACTTTGGGGATTCGTTGAAGGGGGAGAAGGAATAACTCTTATTGATAACTCTGTTATAATTCCTAAAGGAATAGCTGCGGGTGTGCATCCAACCGTTCTTGGGAGAACAATATCCATTGATTATCTTGTTATTGAATGTGCAGGAACAGGACAAATCACACTCGGAAGATCCCTACTGAAACTATTGGGAGCAGTCATAGATATGGGAGAGGGCACCCTAAAAATCACCTCTACACCGGGGGGTAGACATATATTCCCTAAATCAAAGAGTAAGAAAAACAACAAGAAAGGTAAGGGTAAATCCCAAGGTAACGTCGATCTTCCATCTCTTGATAATACTTGATACACACTTTCTGCGCCTAGCTGAAAGGCGTTAAAGAAAAGCGCTTATGGGAGACAACCCATGTTTTTACTACAATACTTTTATTTTATATTTGAGTCTTGGAAGTTGTTACTACTGTAAGCAACCTCTCCTTATCTTAGTTTTGTGCATTTTTGTTCCAAGTAAAGTCGTTGATAGTAAGGTTCATACTAGATTTGGATTACTGCGCAGAAACAGATTTCTTTGCTGTCACGAATTTCCACCTGCCTCTCTGTAGGTAGCTCAGAAAAATATGCCAATTTACGTGCGTGATCCTCAGATATGTACGCAACTTTCATTCAATTTGGGCATTTTCATTTGAGCAAGTCTGGTGCCTCAATAAAATCCGTCTTTACGGACTGTTCTGTTTTGACAGATTCTGCCTTTTATTTCGCATTGCCTCTTTTGCTATGATGGATGAATTTCTTTGTTCCATTAATGTCTAGAAGTGTTAAGAATGATTATGTCACCTCTGAACATGTGAATTTTTATTATGCACTAACCCTCTAATGAGTTGTTTCGAGTTTGGTGTGGAGGAAGTTTTCAAAGATCAAGAGAGGGAGATGATACACTATGATCAAGGAGAGTGAAAGCTCTAAGCTTGGGGATGCCCCGGTGGTTCACCCCTGCATATTCTAAGAAGACTCAAGCGTCTAAGCTTGGGGATGCCCAAGGCATCCCCTTCTTCATCGACAACATTATCAGGTTCCTCCCCTGAAACTATATTTTTATTCCATCACATCTTATGTGCTTTGCTTGGAGCGTCAGTTTGTTTTTGTTTTTCTTTTGTTTGAATAAAATGGATCCTAGCATTCATTGTGTGGGAGAGATACACGCTCCGCTATTGCATATGGACAAATATGTCCTTAGGCTTTACTCATAGTATTCATGGGGAAGGTTGAATCTTCTTCGTTAAATTGTTATATGGTTGGAATCGGGAAATGCTACATGTAGTAATTCTAAAATTTCTTGAATAATTTGATACTTGGCAATTGTTTTGCTCATGTTTAAGCTCTTGCATCATATACTTTGCACCTACTAATGAAGAAATACATAGAGCTTGCAAAAATTTGGTTTGCATATTTGGTCTCTCTAAAGTCTAGATAATTTCTAGTATTGAGTTTTGAACAACAAAGAAGACGGTGTAGAGTCTTATAATGTTTACAATATATCTTTTATGTGAGTTTTGCTGCACCGGTTCATCCTTGTGTTTGTTTCAAATAACCTTGCTAGCCTAAAACTTGTATCGAGAGGGAATACTTCTCATGCATCCAAAATCCTTGAGCCAACCACTATGCCATTTGTGTCCACCATACCTACCTACTACATGGTATTTATCCGCCATTCCAAAGTAAATTGCTTGAGTGCTACCTTTAAATTTCCATCATTCGCCTTTGCAATATATAGCTCATGGGACAAATAGCTTAAAAACTATTGTGGTATTGAATATGTACTTATGCACTTTATCTCTTATTAATTTGTTTGTTGTGCGATAACCATGTTCCTGGGAATGCCATCAACTACTCTTTGTTGAATATCATGTGAGTTGCTATGCATGTCCGTCTTGTCTGAAGTAAGGGAGATTTACCACTCATTTAATGGTTAGAGCATGCATATTGTTAGAGAAGAACATTGGGCCGCTAACTAAAGCCATGAATCATGGTGGAAGTTTCAGTTTTGGACATATATCCTCAATCTCATATGAGAACATTAATTGTTGCTACATGCTTATGCATTAAAGAGGAGTCCATTATCTCGTTGTCTATGTTGTCCCGGTATGGATGTCTAAGTTGAGAATAATCAAAAGCGAGAAATCCAAATGCGAGCTTTCTCCTTAGACCTTTGTACGAGCGGCATAGAGGTACCCCTTTGTGACACTTGGTTAAAACATGTGTATTGCGATGATAATCCTGGTAATCCAAGCTAATTAGGACAAGGTGCGGGCACTATTAGTATCCTATGCATCAGGCTTGCAACTTGTAAGATATAATTTACATGATACATATGCTTTATTACTACCGTTGACAAAATTGTTTCATGTTTTCAAAACCAAAGCTCTAGCACAAATATAGCAATCGATGCTTTCCACTTTGAAGGACCTTTCTTTTACTTTTATGTTGAGTCAGTTCACCTATTTCTCTCTACCTCAAGAAGCAAACACTTGTGTGAACTGTGCATTGATTCCTACATACTTGCATATTGCACTTGTTATATTACTTTACATTGACAATATCCATGAGATATGCATGTTATAAGTTGAAAGCAACCGCTGAAACTTAATCTTCCTTTGTGTTGCTTCAATACCTTTACTTTGATTTATTGCTTTATGAGTTAACTCTTATACAAGACTTATTGATGCTTGTCTTGAAAGTACTATTCATGAAAAGTCTTTGCTTTATGATTCATTTGTTTACTCATGTCATTACCATTGTTTTGATCGCTACATTCATTACATATGCTTACAATAGTATGATCAAGGTTATGATGGCATGTCACTCCAGAAATTATCTTTGTTATCATTTACCTGCTCGGGACGAGCAGGAACTAAGCTTGGGGATGCTGATACGTCTCCGACGCATCGATAATTTCTTATGTTCCATGCCACATTATTGATGATATCTACATGTTTTATGCATACTTTATGTCGTATTTATGCATTTTCCGGCACTAACCTATTAACGAGATGCCGAAGAGCCAATTGCTGTTTTCTGCTGTTTTTGGTTTCAGAAATCCTAGTAAGGAAATATTCTCGGAATTGGACGAAATCAACGCCCAGGGGCCTATTTTTGCACGAAGCTTCCAGAAGACCGAAGACGTAACGAAGTGGGGCGACGAGGCGGTAACACGCCAGGGCGGCGCTGCCTGGGCCCTGGCCGCGCGGCCCTGGTGTGTGGGCCCCTCGCGTCGCCTCTTGACCTGCCCTTCCGCCTACAAATAGTCTTCGTCGCGAAACCCCCAGTACCGAGAGCCACGATACGGAAAACCTTCCAGAGACGCCGCCCCCAATCCCATCTCGGGGGATTCAGGAGATCGCCTCCGGCACCCTGCCGGAGAGGGGAATCATCCCCCGGAGGACTCTTCACCGCCATGGCCGCCTCCGGAGTGATGAGTGAGTAGTTCACCCCTGGACCATGGGTCCATAGCAGTAGCTAGATGGTCGTCTTCTCCTCATGTGCTTCATTGTCGGATCTTGTGAGCTGCCTAACATGATCAAGATCATCTATCTGTAATGCTATATGTTGTGTTTGTCGGGATCCGATGGATAGAGAATACTATGTTATGTTGATTATCAATCTATTACCTATGTGTTGTTTATGATCTTGCATGCTCTCCGTTATTAGTAGAGGCTCGGCCAAGTTTTTACTCTTAACTCCAAGAGGGAGTATTTATGCTCGATAGTGGGTTCATGCCTCCATTAAATCTGGGACGAGTGACGAGAAAGTTCTAAGGTTGTGGATGTGCTGTTGCCACTAGGGATAAAACATTGATTCTATGTCCGAGGATGTAGTTATTGATTACATTACGCACCATACTTAATGCAATTGTCCGTTGTTTGCAACTTAATACCGGAAGGGGTTTGGATGATAACTCTGAAGGTGGACTTTTTAGGCATAGATGCATGCTGGATAGCGGTCTATGTACTTTGTCGTAATGCCCAATTAAATCTCACTATACTCATCATATAATGTATGTGCATGGTCATGCCCTCTCTATTTGTCAATTGCCCGACTGTAATTTGTTCACCCAACATGCTATTTATCTTATGGGAGAGACACCTCTAGTGAACTGTGGACCCCGGTCCATTCTTTTACATCGAATACAATCTACTTGCAATACTTGTTCTACTTGTTTTCTGCAAACAATCATCATCCACACTATACATCTAATCCTTTGTTACGAGCAAGCCGGTGAGATTGACAACCTCAGCTGTTTCGTTGGGGCAAAGTACTTTGGTTGTGTTGTGCAGGTTCCACGTTGGCGCCGGAATCCCTGGTGTTGCGCCGCACTACATCCCGCCGCCATCAACCTTCCACGTGCTTCTTGGCTCCTACTGGTTCGATAAACCTTGGTTTCTTACTGAGGGAAAACTTGCCGCTGTACGCATCACACCTTCCTCTTGGGGTTCCCAACGGACGCGTGCTGTACGCGTATCAGTTGTGCAGGTTCCACGTTGGCGTCGGAATCCCTGGTGTTGCGCCGCACTACACTCCGCCACCAACAACCTTCAACGTGCTTCTTGGCTCCTACTGGTTCGATAACCTTGGTTTCTTACTGAGGGAAAACTTGCTGATGTGCGCATCACACCTTCCTCTTGGGGTTCCCAACGGACGTGTCATCTACACGCCATCAAGCATTTTTTTCTGGCGCCGTTGCCTGGGAGATCAAGACACGCTGCAAGGGGAGTCTCCCACTTCCAATCTCTTTACTTTGTTTTTGTCTTGCTTTATTTTATTTACTACTTTGTTTGCTGCACTAAAACAAAACACAAAAAAATTAGTTGCTAGTTTTACTTTAATTACTGTCTTGTTCTCTATATCGAAAACACAAAAAAATTAGTTACTTGCATTTACTGTATTTACTTTTTGTTTATTTCATCATGTTTCCTCCTAAGTACACTCTAAAAGACATACCGGTAGGACGTGGGTCTATCATTGGGAGAGATAATATAGAAGATTTTTTCACTCATGTTAGTATAGCTGAAGATAGACACTTGGTAGAACTTGCTCCTACTTATGAAATTGCTGTTGCTTCTCTAGTACACATGTTGGAAACTAAATTTGTTAATCTCAATCCTATAATCCAACACATGTTTCTCACACTCGGTGATATGGAGGAAGGGGAAAAGAAAGATTTTGTTTTAGAAACCCTTCTCAAAGAATTTGGTGGTGTAGCAAGAGAGGCTAGAAAGGTCTTTATTAAATATAAGATGCTTGGCCCTTACACCAATTTTGCTAGTATCCTTGAAAAGATGGAAATGGAGAGAGTAAGGTACACTAATAATATTAATGATGGTGGGGAGATTAAGACAACAATACCTTGTAAGCTCCTAGGAATGAATGACGCTCTAGAAAATAACTATGGTTGGCTTGTACCTGAAAATTTGTTTGCCGAGGATAGAAAACCTAAGAATAACGAAAAGGGAGCCTCTGAAACTCACATAGATAAGATAAAATGCATAGTTGAGAAAACTCCCAACACCTATGTTGATGCTTCGTCTCTTGACAATACTTGATTCACACTTTCTGCGCCTAGCTGAAAGGCGTTAAAGAAAAGAGCTTATGCGAGACAACCCATTATTTTACTTCTGCACTTTGTTTTATATTTGAGTCTTGGAAGTAGTTTACTACTGTAGCAACTTCTCCTTATCTTTATTTTATTGCATTGTTGTGCCAAGTAAAGTCTTTGATAGTAAAGTCAATACTAGATTTGGATTACTGCGCAGAAACAGATTTCTTGCTGTCACGAATTTCGACCTGCCTCTCTGTAGGTAGCTCAGAAAAATCTGCCAATTTACGTGCGTGATCCTCATATATGTACGTAACTTTCATTCTATTTGGGCATTTTCATTTGAGCAAGTCTGGTGCCTCAATAAAATTCATCTTTACGGACTATTCTGTTTTGACAGATTCTGCCTTTTATTTCGCATTGCCTGTTTTGCTGTGTTGGATGGATTTCTTTGTTCCATTAATGTCCAGTAGCTTTGTGCAATGTCCAGAAGTGTTAAGAATGATTATGTCACCTCTGAACATGTGAATTTTTGATTATGCACTAACCCACTAATGAGTTGTTTCGAGTTTGGTGTGGAGGAAGTTTTCAAGGGTCAAGAGAGGAGGATGATACAATATGATCAAGAAGAGTGAAAGGTCAAAGCTTGGGGATGCCCCCGTGGTTCATCCCTGCATATTCTAAGAAGACCCAAGCGTCTAAGCTTGGGGATGCCCAAGGCATCCCTTCTTCATCGACAACTTATCAGGTCACCTCTAGTGAAACTATATTTTTATTCCGTCACATCTTATGTGCTTTACTTGGAGCGTCTGTTTGCTTTTGTTTTTGTTTTTGTTTTGTTTGAATAAGATCGGATCCTAGCATTCTTTGTGTGGGAGAGAGACATGCTCCGCTGTTTCGTATGAACACATGTGTTCTTAGCTTTATCTTTAATGTTCATTGCGAAAGTTGGACTATTTCATTCATTGTTATATGGTTGGAAACGGAAATGCCGCATGTGGTAAATGGTTTAATGTCTTGAATAATGTGATACTTGGCAATTGTTGTGCTCATATAGATCATGTTTAAGCTCTTGCATCATGTACCTTGTACTCATTAATGAATAACTACATAGAGCTTGTTAAAATTTGGTTTGCATGATTGATCTCTAGAGTCTAGATATTTTCCGGTTAAGGTGTTTGAACAACAAGGAGACAATGTAAAGTCTTATAATAGTTACAATATGTTCATATGTGAGCTTTGCTGCACCTTTTATACTTGAGTTTGCTTCAAACAACCTTGCTAGCCTAGCCTTGTATCGAGAGGAATTCTTCTCATGCATCCAAATCCTTGAGCCAACCACTATGCCATTTGTGTCCACCATACCTACCTACCACATGGTATTTCTCTGCCATTCCAAAGTACATTACTTGAGTGCTACCTTTAAATTCTATTCTTTTTCTTTACAATATATAGCTCATGGGACAAAATAGCCTTAAAAACTATCGTGGTGAAGAATATGTACTTATGTGTCTTATTTCTTAATAAGTTTGTCGGGGGGAAGACCCCGGGTAGGGCAATGGACGGTGAGCGGCCGGCTGGCCACTGGCCGGCTCGCGGCAAAGGCCGGCTGAGGAGCAGCCGGCTGGCGCCGTGGCCGGCTGGTCCGGAAGCCGGCTGGCTCCAGGTCCTAGTCGGCCTGGCTACGGCCGCCAATGCTTAGCTGGGCCGGCTTCTACAAGCCATATCCGGCCGGGGGTCCGTACCTCGGACCGACTCGAGGCTGGCGAGTCTTGCACTTGGAAGGAACCGGGTTGGTGATCCGGGTTCCCAAAGTCCACGCTGACTTCATCTTCCGTAAAGCGCGGGGCACTGTGGAGCAATAGTGCCACGCGCCGGACAGGCCATCATGGCTTACGACGCGCCGTACAGGCTACAGTGGCAGACGGCGACAGAGACACTCCCTCTCCATACCGCTGACCAAGCAGCCGGATGGGACAGGCCATGACGCCTCAACGGCTCCTGACGTCACCGCCTCGGGAAGGAGCGGAAGCCGAAGCCGGCCAAGCCGGCCAGTAGACTATAGGGTCTTATATGTAAAGTGCCGGTGCCTATATAAGCCGCACTACCCCTCTCGTGCGGGGGACGATCGATCACTTATTGCTTTCACCTACCTACGGCGCTGCCCTGTGAGAGAGACCATCGTCTCCCTTAGCCTCTCAGGGCCAGCCGGACACAGCTCTAGGAGCACCATTGTACTCGTGTGATTACCATATACACTCATAGCAGGAGTAGAGGTTTTACCTCCACCGGAGGGCCTCGAACCTGGGTACGTCGCCGTGTCGCTCGTGCCCATACCCGCTTCCGGATACCGCCGTGAGATCTCTCGGGAGCCCCTTCGATTAGCCACCCTATGGCATATGCCGTGACGATACCACGACATTTGGCGCCCACCGTGGGGCCTTCAGCATCCTCGGCCGGTGTCTTCATCCGGACGGGCCTCACCATCACCACCGGCGAGCGAGTCGCTTCGGGCTTGATCCGGAGATTCGGCTCCCTCGGCTCGCGTCGGCGACAACGGCCGGGCTGCTTCGCCGACCGGCCCTTCCCAGCCGGCGGCCGCGTCATCTCCTTCGGCGGCCACGACGTCTACGTCGCCACCGTCGCACCGCCGCGCTACCCGCGGCAGGTGTTGCGCTGCGCCAGCCCTCCTCCGCGAGCCGGCTGCAGCGTTCCCGCCAGCCCCGCCGTCGTGCAAGTCATGATGGCTGGCGAGGAAGTCACCAAGAACCCGCGCACCCGCGGCCCCAACCTGGAGCGCCACGTCGACCCCAACGCCTCCGGCTCGGGCCCAAAGGCGCCACCACCACCGTCCCGGCTGGAGCAAGTCCGGGCAAAGCTGAGCACCCCGCTCACCACCGGCGCCGGCACCGACGCCGCCGCCGTCGAGACAGACACCGGAGGCGCACCGCGTGCTCCTCCTCAAGCAGACCGAGGAGCTGGCTGCTGCGAAGCGCCGGGGGGACATCACCCGGCGCGAGTACAACCACGCCCACGGCCTCACCCCTGGCGGCGACAACCCCAGTCGAGCCGGCCAGATCCGCCGCAGAGGCCGCGACCTAGGCGCCGAGATCGACCGCGACGGCGCGGACGAGCCGGCTCCATCCATGGAGCTGCCCATCTACAACACCCCCGACAAGAACATGCTCGCGGCCGAAGCCGCCGCGGAAGGCTGCACCGCCTCGAAGGCGAAGAGCTACGCCGCCGGACTGCGCGGGTGGCTGATTTGGTGAAGGCTGCCAACAGGCAGTCGAAAGACCCCAGGTACGCCCGAGACCCTAGGGCTCCTCACGCTCGTGGTGCCGCAGGCAACGCCAGGGACACGGCCGAGTCCGCCTCCCCAGCACCAAGCCGGCGCAACGACTCCCGCGCCACGCGCGCGGCCTCAAGCCGGCCAAGCCACCAACCAGGCGGCGGCAGCAGCCGCGGCCGGGCCCCACCAAGCGGGAACCGGGAGCAAGACTCCGAGCCTCGACGCCCACATCGGCCGGCTCCCGAAGCCGGCGGCGCTCGCCAGCCGGCCCACTCCCGGCTGGGCCCGCGCATCGAGCCTGCCGACGCCAGAGATCGCCTCGACCGGCTGATCGAATCCCGCATCGCGGAAGAGGAGGCGCCGGCTTGCCCCAAGTGCTTCGGGCCCCGCATCGCCAACGAGCCCGTGCTTGACGGCTTCCGGCTCCCCCGCGACACGCCCAAGTACGACGGCACCGCCAAGCCGGAGGACTGGCTGCTGGACTACTCCACCGCGGTCGGCATCTCTCGGGGCAACAAGCGCTGGGCTGTGCGCTACTCCCCCCTCATGCTGCTCGGCTCCGCCCGCACATGGCTCAACAACCTGCCGGCCGGCAGCATAAACGGCTGGCTGGACTTCGAGGCCGCCTTCATCAGCAACTTCACCGGCACCTATCGCCGGCCGGGTCGCCCCCAACAGCTTGAGATGTGCAAGCAGGGCCCGGATGAGACGGATCGCGCGTACCGACGCGTTGGTGCGAGATGCGCAACTCTTGCGAGGGCGTGCACGAGATGCAAGCCATCAGCTTCTTCATGGGAGGCTGCCGGCCCAACACCATGCTGTGGCACAAGCTACGCCGCAGCGAGCCCAAGACGATGGCCGCCTTGATGGCCATCGCCGACAAGTACGCGCTGGCTGAGGAAGCCGGCAAAGCGCCGGCTGACGTTTCACCAGCCCCAGCAAGACGAGACAACAAGCCGGCTGAGCACAAGCCGGCCGAAGGCGGCTCGCATGGCAGCCGGCGGGACAACTACCGCGGCAAGCGTCACAGCGACCAGCCGGACCGCCGGTACGGTTCCGCCCATGTGGCAGCCGTGTCGGACAACGCGGCAGGCGGCAGCCGCCGCCAGAAGCAAACAGACCGGCAATGGAAGCCGAAATACACCTTCGAGCAGATGCTCGACTCGCCGTGCAAGTACCACAGCGGCAAGAACCCCTCCAACCACACCACCCGCGACTGCCACTTCATGAAGCGGCTGACAAGCGGCGAACCCCTCCCCCTCCACCCCCGCCTCCTCCAGCCGGCGGGCCGGGTGGTCAAGGCGGCGCGAGAACGCCAACCTCGAGCACCACGAGGCTAACCAAGTGCACCATGGCCGATATCTGGCCGAAGATGCTACCTACATCATCTTCACCTCCGAGCCCGAGGACAAGACGAGCCGGAGAGCCGTTCCCTCGAGGTCAACGCGGTCATACCGCCGGTCCCCCAGTACCTAAACTGGTCAGAGCAGGCCATCACTTTCGATCGCCGCGACACACCGGCTGTCCTGCCGAAGCCGGGCAGCTACGCCATGGTCCTCGACCCCACCATCGGCACGACTCGGCGCAGCGTGCGATTTTCGCGCGTCCTCATCGACGGCGGCAGCAGCATCAACATCCTCTACCGCGACACCGCCCGCAAGCTGGGCATCCGGGAGGCCGAGGTGCGCCCCACCCCCACCGTCTTCCATGGCATCGTGCCGGGCCACTGCTGCCGGCCGATAGGCCGGATCACGGCTGGAGGTGATGTTCGGGAAGCCGGACCACTTCCGCACCGAGAGAATCGAGTTCGAGGTGGTGGACCTCGTGAGTCCCTACCACGCGCTCCTGGGCAGGCCGGCCACGACCAAGTTCATGGCGGTGCCCCACTATGGGTACCTGAAGATGAAGCTGCCTGGCCCAAAGGGGGTCATCACCATAGCCGGCGACTATCGCCGCTCCATGGACTGCGCCACGCGAGCTCCAAGATGGCCCGGACGGCTGGTCATCGCCACCGAGAAGCAGCTCATCCACGACGCCGTTGCCCTCGCCAAAGCCGCGCAGACAGACATGCCGGCTGCAGGCAACCCGGCTGGGACGACTCACTTCCAGCCGGCCGACAACACCAAGAAAATCCTGCTGGACCCGGCGCAGCCGGACAAGTACGTCACCATCGGTGCCGGCTTGAGCAAGAAATAGGAAAGCGAGCTCACCAGCTTCCTCCGTGAGAATCGGGACATCTTCGCATGGACTCCAAGAGACATGCCGGGTGTGCCGAGGGAGTTGGCTGAGCACCACCTCCACGTCCAGCTACAGACCGCAACCCGGCTGTCCGGCTGGCGGGAGTAAGGTCTAGGGAGCCGGCACGCGAAAAACGACTAAGGGAAAGAGTAAAAGCGAATTGACTTGCAAATTTTCATAAAGTGTCGGATTGCCGAACTCAGCTCGTTCGACTGAAGTACTGTCGGCCTCCCTCAGCGGCCCGCTCTTGATCCGGCGACGGATCGCAAGTCGGACGTACGACCGGCAAGAGCACAGCCAAAGAGTGGGGCGGATAGGAAAAAGCGAACAAGTCGAAAGAAAGCAAGCCGGCACACAAATGATTAACAAACACATTAAAGTGTGCCTTAATAAAAGGATAATTATATTGTCTTACATATGCACCCGGCATCCCGGGGATTTAATAAATTGTCTTGGCAAAAGAACAACTGAAAAGAGGAAATCTAAGCCGGAGGGGCATCAGTGGAGCCGGCTGCCGGGTCGTCCTCAGGCACGTCCTCCGCCTCCTCATCGTCCATGTACTCTCCATCGGACAGAGGAGGGTTCGGGTCCGCGACGAAGAGGGTCTTGTCGACGAACTCGGCGATGGCGCTGGCTCGAGCAAGGCGGGCGGCCTTGAGATCGGCTGGGAGCTTGTCCTCCACGCTGGCTCGCCGGAACTCAAGCTGCCCCAGGTCCACCTCGTTGTACCAAGAGAGGACGAAGGACAGCGCCATGTCGGCACCGGCACGCGTGGCCGACTCCTTCCAGTCGAGGAAACGATCCGGCGCCCGCTCCATCGCAGCGATGAGGCCAGAGATATCTTGCGGCACCGCCTCTTCCAGGCCACAGCATGGGCACCAGCTCTTCGGCCGCCTTCCGAAGCTCCCAGCCGAGCTTGGTGATGGGCTCGACGCGGGCAGCCATGGACGCCAGGTGATCCTCCATGCTGAAGTACTCCGAGCTGCCCTCGCCAGTCGCCTGCCTCCGGGACTCGCGCTCAACGCCAACGGCTGCCAAGGCCGCATCCTGCGTCTCCGGGAAGGCCGCTGCGGGAAGAAGCATGTCAGAAACCACCAAAAGCCGAAACAAGCTGAAAAATGCAAATTTTCGAAGTCCTAAAGTAAGACTGGCGGCAGCCGGCACGAACCGACTGCCCCCAGCCCGAAGATGGAGAGCGAAGAAAGATAAGTTTCAGCTGCCGGCTACCAACCTAAGCCGGCAGCCGACAGCCGAAAGCCGGCAAGGGGAAGGAAACATAGAGGCACTCACCCGACAAGCCGCGATCAAGCGCGCCAATCCCCTCCGTCCAGCGCTTGGCGGTGGCCGTCGGCTCCGTGGACTTGGTGGTGACTTCCTCTGAAGCGCAAGCCGTTGCCTCTCCACCTCGTCCGGCCGCCTGCTCAGCTCCGCCGGCTTCTCCTCCCCGTCCTTCTTGAGGGCAGCAAGCTCCTTAAGGTGGTTCTGCTCCAGCAGGCGCAGCCGCGTCAGCTCTTGATCAGCCAGCTTAAGCTTGCGGGCGGCGGATCGGCCCGCCTCCTCGCTCACGGCGCACTGGTCGCGAGCGGCTCGGAGATCCGACTCCAGCTGCGGGACCTTGGCGGCTTCAACTACAAGACGGCCAGAAAGGAATGTCAGCCAACCAAGATTAGAAAGAAAACAAGACATCAAGTCGAAAGAAGCATAGAGCTTACCCTTGGCGGCTTCCAGCTCGCGGGCCAAGTCGGCCCGGTCCAGCTTGGCCTTGTGGTAGTGGGTCACGGCGCGGTTGTACAGAGCGGTGCGCCGATCCGCCACAGCCTAAGGAAAAAAGAAGAAGTTAATCAATCAGGCGAAGCCCGTGCCGGCTCCAAGCAGCCGGCCCATGCCTCGGAGGGCTACCAGGATAATAATCAGATCAAAAACAGTCAAAGCTTACCTTGCTGGCTTCCTCCACCTTGGCGACGTTAGCCGCGGCCTCGGTTGCCCTGGCCTTGAGATTGGCCTGCAGGCTGGAGAAGAACATCTCCACCGATGCTTGGCCGGGATTCCCCTCCCGGCTGGTCACCTCGTAGGAGTCGGCGCGGAGCCACGCCTGCTCCATGGTGGCAGCCGAGCCGAGGCTGGAGTCGGAGGCGGACGGCACCTGAAGAAGAAGTGCGCCCTTGGCCACGTGCAGGCCTTGCGGTGACGCCGTTGGGGTCCCCGTCCTCACCAGCGCGCGCGAGTCGGCGCCCTCCGTGCGCACCGGCTCGTCTCTTGCCGGCTCTGTCGGGCCGGCTCCTCCGTCGTCGGGCTGCGGTGGCGGCGTCGCTCCGGCGCAGCGAGATGGCCCGGCCGGCCCAGTCGTCTCCGGCGCCTGAGGTGCCTCCTCCGGACTTTCGTCCAGCACCACCACGCTCGGCCTGGCTCCGGCTCCGATCGTGGGCGGCGCAGCCCTCCCGGCTCCGGTTCCGGTCGCAGGCGGTGCGGAGCTGCCGGCTCCGGCTCCGGTCGACGCCGGCATTCCCAGACCAGCCCCAGCAGCTGGGCCCAGAGGACGAGTCCGGCCCGGGAACATGTCGTCCAGCGTCGCCTGGCGAGTCGGCTCAGCCCGCGTGCCGCGATCAGGCGCTGAGGCCAGCGGCACGGCAAAGGAAGGCGCCCCCGCGGCAGGCGGCGGCGGTGTGGATGCGCGCGAGGAAGGCTGCGGCGTCTGCTCCCTCCTCTGGCGCGGAAGCGGCGACACAACGCGCGGAGCTTGCCGGGAGCCGCCGCCCTGGGAAAACTTGATAGGGGCCCTAGCCGGATAAACAGAGAGATAATAAGTATAAAAGTAAGGAAAGAAAAGGAATCAAACAAGAAAAGGAGAAAAAGAGCTCACCCGGCCTGCTCCGGGACCATCTTCGGCTGCTGCCGGCGCAGCTTCTTCGCCTTCGCCTCCAAGGCGGCGGTGGAGCCGGCTCGCTTCGTGCCCTTGGGCGCCGAAGTCGCCGTGGTGCTTGGCGGCCTCGCACGCGAGAGGCACGGCGGGGATGGGCCCCGTGCCGGACATCGCCGGCTCCTCCTCCTCCTCCTGCTGCTCCGGTGAAGGGGGCGGATTATGCTCCCCCTGGCCGCCTAGATCAGGCGCCTGCGGCAGGTCGTCGTCGCCGGCATGCTCGCCGGCTTGGTCGGCCGGATCGACGTGATCCGGCGTCCACCTCTTCGTCGCCAGGTCGCCATCCTCGGCGTTCTGGCGCTCAAAAAGCTAGAAAGACAGAAAAAACATGAACATATGACAAGCCGGAAGTCGGCAGAAGAAAAAGGAAGTCGGCCTCGCAGCCGCAAGCCGGAAAATGGCAAAGACATGAGACTTACCCGCGCCGGCGGATGCTCCCTGTCGCAAGGCACCAGCCCGTAGCTCCAGCTCTCCGTCAGGTTCGCCTTGGTGATGTGATTCACCCGGCTGGCCACCTGAGCCTTGTTGAGCAGCGCCTTGGACGTCCGGTTCGGA
Organism: Lolium rigidum; assembly: GCF_022539505.1. Lineage (NCBI taxonomy): Eukaryota > Viridiplantae > Streptophyta > Magnoliopsida > Poales > Poaceae > Lolium > Lolium rigidum. The sequence continues at coordinate 158,029,057 of NC_061513.1, read as the reverse complement.
TCGAACCGGCCGGACATGTGCCCGATCTTGTGGGAGCGCATCTGGAGCGGCAGCACCCGGCGCTCGGCGATGGTGCAGAGGAGATCTTCGGCAGTCAGCCCGCCAGTGGTGGCTGTCCCCAGGAAGTCCCGGAGCAGGTTCACCTCGGCGGTCCGATCCGTCGAGCGGGCGTTGTGGCTCCGGTTGATCCGGCCGGCTGGAGGAGCCGGGTTGAACTCCGGCAAGTTGATCCGGTCAACGAGCGCCCCGTCGTTGCGCACGTAGAAGAATGACATCTGCCAGTTCTTCACCGAATCGACGGTGGGGATTTTGGGGAAAGGCGTACCGGGCCGGGTGTAGATCGAGGCGGCGCCACAGGCCCGCAGGCGGCCCTCGGTGGTTTGGGCCTTCAAGTAGAAGAGCCGGCTCCAGAAGTCGATGTCGGGCCACAGGCCGGCGTAAGCCTCCATGAACGCGACGTAGCAGCTCAAGAGGACGCACGCGTTGGCCGGCAGATGATGCGGCTGAAGGCCGAAGTGGTCGAGGAACCGCCGGAAGAATGTCGAAGCCGGCAAGCCCAGCCCGCGGTCGAGGTGCGCGCCGAAAACGACGCGCTCGCCGGGCTCCGGCTTGGGCTCCAACTCCCCGCCGGGCGCCCGCGTGACCACCGACCGCGGGATTCGCCGGAGGCGCACCAGGCGCTCGATGTCGTCCTCGCGCATGTAGGAGCCCCTCCATGATCCGCTGGGGGACGCCATCGACGAGGCCGAAGAAGAAGATGACCAGGAGAGGCGGAACGGCGAAGAAGAACCTTGCGACGGCGGCGGCGACAGCGCCGGCTGAGGACGCTCCGTCGAGACGCGCGGCCCCGTGGCGCCGGACTGGTGAAGTGGCGGCGGATCGGTGGAGATTCGCCCGCCGGAGTTCGCCAGCGGAAGACGTTCGCCGGAGCAACGGTGAGCTCGAGCGCGCAGAGAGCGATGGAGGCAAGAGCGCGAGGAAGAAGAAGTGAGCAAGTGCCGCCTCGGTACCCTCCCCCGCGGCATTTATAGCCTCCTGCCGCGGGCGGTTGGCCTCCAAGTGGCGTTCGTGGGCCACGCCGCCCGGATCTTCTGCGCATTAACGTCGCCCACGACCGCTACCGTTACCAGGAACTGCCACACCACGTCGCCCACTACCGCACCGGATCCGGAGGGACATTGATGTGACCAGACGAACCGACAGCCAGGCCAGGCGTCAGACCAGTCAAGTCGGGCGCAGGACCCGAGGCGGCGGAGACTCCGGCGAGCAGCAAGCCGGAGCCGGACAAAAGTCCCACTCGAACCAAAGTTCATCAGCAAGGCGGAGGCGCCATCAAATCTTGCGAGAAAGCAAAAAACTGTACAAGTGTAAAAAGCGGCCGGCTGGGAGCAGCCGGCAGGAACGAGCCGGATGAGGGCGCAGCCGGCTGAAAGGAAATCCTCGGTCGGCCCCTCCGGGTGCCGTCAAATATATTTAAGAAGCCGGGAAAACCTGCCTAGGTCCTTCGAACGCAGGACCTTGCCGGCTTCGGGGGCTAATGTCGGGGGAAGACCCCGGGTAGGGCAATGGACGCGTGAGCGGCCGGCTGGCCAGCGGCCGGCTCGCGGCAAAGGCCGGGCGAGGAGCAGCCGGCCGGCGCCGTGGCCGGCTGGTCCGGAAGCCGGCTGGCTCCGGGTCCTAGTCGGCCTGGCTACGGCCGCCAATGCTGTAGCTGGGCCGGCTTCTACAAGCCATATCCGGCTGGGGTGCTGTACCTCAGACCGACTCGAGGCTGGCGAGTCTTGCACTTGGAAGGAACCGGGTTGGTGATCCGGGTTCCCAAAGTCCACGCTGACTTCATCTTCCGTAAAGCGCGGGGCCTCTGTGGAGCAATAGTGCCACGCGCCGGACAGGCCATCATGGCTTACGACGCGCCGTACGGGCTACAGTGGCTGACGGCGACAGAGACACTTCCTCTCCATACCGCTGACCAAGCAGCCGGATGGGACAGGCCATGACGCCTCAACGGCTCCTGACGTCACCGCCTCGGGAAGGAGCGGAAGCCGAAGCCGGCCAAGCCGGCTAGTAGACTATAGGGTCTTATATGTAAAGTGCCGGTGCCTATATAAGCCGCACTACCCCTCTCGTGCAGGGGACGATCGATCACTTATTGCTTTCACCTACCTACAGCGCTGCCCTGTGAGAGAGACCATCGTCTCCCTTAGCCTCTCAGGGCCAGCCGGACACAGCTCTAGGAGCACCATTGTATTGTGTGATTACCATATACACTCATAGCGAGGAGTAGAGGTTTTACCTCCACCGGAGGGCCTCGAACCTGGGTACGTCGCCGTGTCGCTCGTGCCCATACCCGCTTCCGGATACCGCCGTGAGATCTCTCAGGAGCCCCTTCGATTAGCCACCCTATGGCATATGCCGTGACGATACCACGACAAAGTTGCTTGTTGAGCGGTAACCATGTTTCTGGGGACGGCATCAACTTTACCTTTGTTGAATATCATGTGAGTTGCTATGCATGTTCGTCTTGTCTGAAGTAAGGGAGATTTTCATGATTAAATGGTTTGAGTATGCATATTGTTAGAGAAGAACATTGGGCCGCTAACTAAAGCCATGATTCATGGTGGAAGTTTCAGTTTGGACAATCAATCCTCAATCTCTTATGAGAAAATTAATTTTTGTTGAATGCTTATGCATTAAAGAGGAGTCCATTATCTGTTGTCTATGTTGTCCCGGTATGGATGTCTAAGTTGAGAATAATCAAAAGCGAGAAATCCAATGCGAGCTTTCTCCTTAGACCTTTGTAAAGGCGGCATAGAGGTACCCCTTTGTGACACTTGGTTGAAACATATGCCATGCAATGATAATCCGTGTTAATCCAAGCTAATTAGGACAAGGTGCGAGCACTATTAGTATACTATGCATGAGGTTGCAACTTATAAGATATCTTATACATAACACATATGCTTTATTACTACCGTTGACAAAATTGTTTCTTGTTTTCAAAATGAAAAGCTCTAGCACAAATATAGTAATCAATGCTTCCCTCTCCGAAGGGCCATTCTTCTACTTTATTGTTGAGTCAGTTTGCCTATTCCTTCTATCCCAGAAGCAAACACTTGTGTCAACTGTGTGCATTGATTCTTACATGTTTACCTATTGCACTTGTTATATTACTTTGTGTTGACAATTATCCATGAGATATATATGTTGAAGTTGAAAGTAACCGCTGAAACTTACATCTTCCTTTGTGTTGCTTCAATGCCTTTACTTTGAACTTATTGCTTTATGAGTAACTCTTATGCAAGTCTTATTGATGCTTGTCTTGAAAGTATTATTCATGAAAAGTCTTTGCTATATGATTCATTAGTTTACTCATTATCTTCATCATTGCTTCGAATCGCTGCATTCATCTCATATGCTTTACAATAGTATGATCAAGATTATGATAGCATGTCACTTCAGAAATTATCTTTGTTATCGTTTACCTTCTCGAGGGCGAGCAGGAACTAAGCTTGGGGATGCTTGATACGTCCCAAACGTATCTATAATTTCTTATGTTCCATGCTACTTTATTGATGATACTCACATGTTTTATACACATTATATGTCATTATTATGCATTTTCCGGCACTAACCTATTGACGAGATGCCGAAGAGCCGATTCTTTGTTTTCTAGCTGTTTTTGGTTTCAGAAATCCTAGTAAGGAAATATTCTCGGAATTGGACGAAATCAACGCCCAGGGTCCTATTTTTCCACGAAGCTTCCAGAAGACCGAAGAGGATACGAAGTGGGGCCACGAGGTGGCCAGACAACAGGGCGGCGCGGCCTGGGCCTTGGCCGCGCCGGCCTGTTGTGTGGGGCCCTCGTGTGGCCCCCTGACCTGCCCTTCCGCCTACTTAAAGTCTTCGTCGCGAAAACCCCAGTACCGAGAGCCACGATACGGAAAACCTTCCAGAGACGCCGCCGCCGCCAATCCCATCACGGGGGATTCAGGATATCGCCTCCGGCACCCTGCCGGAGAGGGGAATCATCTGCCGGAGGTCTCTTCATCGCCATGATCGCCTCCGGATCGATGTGTGAGTAGTCCACCCCTGGACTATGGGTCCATAGCAGTAGCTAGATGGTTGTCTTCTCCTCATTGTGCTATCATGTTAGATCTTGTGAGCTGCCTATCATGATCAAGATCATCTATTTGTAATGCTACATGTTGTGTTTGTTGGGATCCGATGAATATTGAATACTATGTCAAGTTGATTATCAATCTATCATATATGTTATTTATGTTCTTGCATGCTCTCCGTTGCTAGTAGAGGATCTGGACAAGTTGATACTTGTGACTCCAAGAGGGAGTATTTATGCTCGATAGTGGGTTCATGCCTCAATTAAATCTGGGACAGTGACAGAAAGTTCTAAGGTTGTGGATGTGCTGTTGCTACTAGGGATAAAACATCGATGCTTTGTCTAAGGATATTTGTGTTGATTACATTACGCACCATACTTAATGCAATTGTCTCGTTGTTTACAACTTAATGCTGGAGGGGTTCGGATGATAACTCTGAAGGTGGACTTTTTAGGCATAGATGCATGCTTGGATAGCGGTCTATGTACTTTGTCGTAATGCCCCGATTAAATCTCATAGTACTCGTCATGATATATGTATGTGCATTGTTATGCCTTCTTTATTTGTCAATTGCCCAACTGTAATTTGTTCACCCAACATCTGTTTATCTTATGGGAGAGACACCACTAGTGAACTGTGGACCCCGGTCCTATTCTTTACATCTGAAATACAAACTGCTGCAATTGTTCTTTACTGTTCTTTGCAAACAATCATCATCATCCACACTATACATCTAATCCTTTGTTTTCAGCAAGCCGGTGAGATTGACAACCTCACTGTTACGTTGGGGCAAAGTACTGTGATTGTGTTGTGCAGGTTCCACGTTGGCGCCGGAATCCCTGGTGTTGCGCTGCACTACACTCCGCCACCAACAACCTTCAACGTGCTTCTTGGCTCCTACTGGTTTGATAACCTTGGTTTCTTACTGAGGGAAAACTTGCTGCTGTGCGCATCACACCTTCCTCTTGAGGTTCCCAACGGACGTTGTCATCTACATGCCATCAATAACCTCGTAAAATCCAGCCATCTGCTCAAAAACTGTCGACAGTTCCTCGAAATTCGGCAGTTCTGCGACGATCTTAGTGCCGAAGCCGCAGCAAGGGCTTACTCAATGGAAAGGAGAACGGCACCCTACGATTATCCACCAGAACCATACATACCAGAAGTAGGAGACAAGTACGTGCCAGCCGAAGTATTTCCGGAGTCTCACGGACAGGTCAACATGATCCGTAAAACCAGTTTTTCAAAAAGAGAAGTCAAGAATTTTTCACGGGAAGTGAAGTATGCAGAAGTCGCTATGGTCGACGCACCCGAATATATCGACTGGTCAGATGAAAGTATATCCTTCAGCAAGGCGGATCACCCGAAGGCCGTTCCAAGGCCTGGTCACGCTGCCCTGGTCCTTGAAGCGCAGATCGGAGGATACAACATGAGCAAGGTATTCATGGATGGAGGGAGCGGTCTGAATCTGTTGTTCGCCAGCACAATGAAAGCAATGGGTCTAATAGTTGACATGCTAAGGGAGTCTAACACAGGATTCCACGGCATCATCCAAACCCGACCCGCTTACTCCCTTGGTAAAATATCCCTGGATGTAGTTTTCGGCACACCCAGCAACTTCAGAAAGGAGAAAGTTGAATTCGAAGTGGTTGATTGGGAATCTCAATATCACGCCATCCTAGGCAGACCAGCGTTTGCTAAATTCATGGCAGTACCTCATTACGCGTATCTAAAGTTGAAGATGCTAGGCAATAATGGGACAGCAATAACCATTCACGGAAGCTTCTCCCGTTAAGACAGCTGTGACAGAGATTTCCAGAAGATCGCTTCAAAGTTCGGGGTTAAGGAAGAGCTTAACGCACTCGACGCTATTACAGACCACACGAAGCCACCAGGCGACAATCGGAGCGCAAGATCTGATGAATTTGACGTCGCAAAGGAAGCAAAGAAACAGCAAGTGCATCCTTCGGACCCGAAGAAGACAGACAATACTTCGGCAGATCTTGCTGTCGCATAGGAAAGCGCGCTCATCGAGTTCCTTCGTGAGCGCTAGGAAATATTTGCATGGGAACCATCCAACATGCCAGGTATTCCCAGGGAACTCGTTGAGCACGCCCTCAATGTTGACCCAAAAGCCAAACCTGTACAACAGACGATGCACCGGTTTTCAGAGCCGAAGAGAAAAGCAATCGGGGGAGAAATTAGTCGGCTCCGCAAGGCTGGATTCATTCGGGAGCTTAAAGAAGCCGAGTGGGTAGCCAACCCAGTCATGGTGCCAAACAAAGATACAACAACTCTTCGCATGTGTATCGATTACACAAGTCTCAATAAGCATTGCCCTAAGGACCACTTCCCGCTGCCTCACATTGACCAGATTGTCGATTCTACAGCAGGATGTGATCGTCTCTCTTTTCTCGATGCGTACTCCGGATATAACAAGATCAAGCTCAACAAAGAGGACCAAGAGTTAACTGTGTTCATCACCCCGCACAGCATTTTCTGTTACAACGTTATGACTTTCGGGTTGAAAAACGCAGGAGCGACCTATCAGCGGTGTATGCAAGCCTGTCTTGGAGAGCAGATCAGAAGGAATATCGAGGTCTACATCGATGATATCGTGGTCAAGACCAATCATGCTGCCACTCTTATCGAAGATCTGCGAGAAACCTTTGACAATCTCGACAGGTACAAAATCAAGCTAAACCTGAAGAAATATTTCTTCGGGGCGCCGGGAGGACAAGTACTCGGGTACTTCATCTCAGCTAGAGGGATAGAGGCCAACCCTTTGAAGATCAAAGCTATTCTCGATATGGAGCCGCCAAAGAATTTGCACCAAGTGCAGCAGTTGGTAGGACGGCTAGCAGCGCTCAACAGATTCATCGCAAAGCTAGGAGAGAAAGCCTTGCCCTTCTATAACTTGATGAAGAAGTCAGAAAAGTTCGAGTGGACAAACGAGGCGCAGGAATCTTTCGATAACCTAAAGAAGATCTTATCGACATCTCCAGTACTTGTAACTCCACGAGAAAAGGAAACATTGCTCATGTACATAGCAGAAACGGTGCAAGTCTTTAGCAGCGTCCTAGTTGTTGAACGAGAGGACGCACGAAGAGTTCATGGTGTGCAACGACCCGTTTACTACCTCAGTGAAGTACTCACGCCAGTGAAACAGAGATATCCCCATCACCAGAAGTTGGCATACGCGGTATGGAGAACAACTCGTAAGCTGCGCCATTATTTCACGGAGCACCCGATTATTGTGGTAAGCGAAGCACCATTGAAGAATATACTTACCAACCCAGAAGCTACGGGTCGAGTATCTCAATGGGCCATCGATATAGCACCACACGACATAACCTACGTCAATCAGACAGCAATCAAATCTCAAGTTCTCCCAGATTTCATGGCAGACTGGATCCAGTCACAAACTCCGACAGCACCCGACATGTCTGTCTCATGGACAATGTACTTTGACAGATCGAAGTGGAGCACGGGCGCAGGCGCGGGAGTTATACTGATATCACCACAAGGAGACAAGATGAAGTATATCCTGCGCATGAACTTCCCCCTGCCGACAAATAAAGAAGCGGAATATGAAGCACTATTGCATGTAATGAGGATGGCAAAAGCATGTGGAGCAACACGCCTGGAAATTTACGGAGACTCAAATCTGGTGGTGCAGAAGTCGATGAATTTATGCGACGCAGTCAGCGAAAATATGATTGCCTACCGTCAATTATACCAGAATATGGAAGCCAAATTTGAAGCGTGCGAACTCAAACACATCGGCAGAGCCAGCAATGAGGAAGCAGATGCCCTAGCAAACATTGGATCCATGTGCTCCCCTATTCCAGACGGAGTATTCTATGAAGTTATTGCTCAGCGATCAATCAAGGAGAAAGCATCGACATCTCCGAAATTGTCGGCTGATGACTCAAACCTACAGCAAATTGTCGAAGGATCTCCATCACAGTCGACAGAGCAGGTCCTCCTCCTCGAACCACTGTGGACCAAGCCTTTTTTAGCATACCTAATAGAGCAGTGATTACCAGAGGACCCAGTGGAAGCCATGCGAATTGTGAGACGATCAAAATCCTTCACTGTAGTAAACGGAGAACTCTACAAACGTAGTATTTCTGGTATCTTTCAAAGGTGCATTGCCATCGACGACAGGCAGGCCCTGCTACGCGAGATACATGAAGGAACTTGTGGTCACCATGCAGGCAGCAGGGCCCTTGTGGCGAAAGCTTTTAGAGCAGGATTTTACTGGCCGACGGCAGCTTCGGATGCTCGAGACCTGGTACGGAAGTGCGACCCTTGTCAGCGTTTTGCACCAAAACCGCACGCTCCTGCAACAGATCTGATGACCATACCTCTCGCCTGGCCCTTCGCGCAATGGGGACTTGACCAAGTTTGACCACTGCCAAGATCATCGCCTGGGGGTCATACGTATCTACTGGTTGCAGTCGACAAGTTTACCAAATGGATCGAGGCAGTACCTGTCAGAAATCAAAAAGCCGAAACCGCCGTCCAGTTCTTGAAGGGAATAACTTGTCGCTTCGGCATGCCTCGCAGCATCGTTACAGACAATGGAAGTAACTTCGACTCCAAAAAGTTCCGGAAATTTTGCGATGAAGGTGGTATCAGACTAAAATTTGCCTCAGTGGCACACCCTCAAACCAATGGTCAAGTCGAAAGGATCAATGGCCTAATAGGAGATGGCCTCAAAAAGCGCCTCACGGGTGCAGCTAGAGCTTGGGTTGAAGAATTACCGTCTGTACTTTGGAGTCTGCATACTACACCCAACAGATCGACTCAATATACCCCATTCTTTCTGGTCTACGGAGCCGAAGCAGTTTTGCCAACCGACGTTCGATTCGAAGCCCCTCGGGTGAATGCGTACACGGAAGCAACTTCCAACAATACGTTGCAAGATTCAATGGATCTTCTCGACGAAGCTCGGGACATCGCCTTGGCAAGAACAACGGTGTATCAGCAGGCATTGAGAAACTACCACAGTCGACGAGTACGCAGTCGAAGCTTCAGCGTTGGAGACATGGTACTGCGACTAAAACAAGAAAGATCTCTGAAGCTTGAATCTCCATGGGAAGGGTCGTTCATCATCACTAAAGTGATACCAGGGGGAGCTGATCGACTCAAGAATCCAGCATCGGGTGAAGACGTTGAAAATCCCTGGAATGTCGCACATTTGCGCCGATTCTACGCATAGGATACAGCTATCCTCTACTTGTTATATGGCAGCTCCTTAGCTTGTCTTATACTACGAATAAAATTTCTGATTGGGTTTCCACCCCTATTGTTTCAGGCAGTACTACTCGAACAACAGTTCGAACCCTCCGTTATTGGCACTTACTCCCATCGGGAGCTTTTGCCAAAAATACGCCCTTACAGTATCACTAACTAATACTCCCATCGGGAGCGCTAGTTCTGTCGTGGTATCGTCACGGCATATTCCATAGGGTGGCTAATCGAAGGGGCTCCTGAGAGATCTCACGGCGGTATCCGGAAGCGGGTATGGGCACGAGCGACACGGCGACGTACCCAGGTTCGAGGCCCTCCGGTGGAGGTAAAACCTCTACTCCTGCTATGAGTGTATATGGTAATCACACGGTACAATGGTGCTCCTAGAGGCTGTGTCCGGCTGGCCACGAGAGGCTAAGGGAGACGATGGTCTCTCTCACGGGGCAGCTGCGTAGGTAGGTGAAAGCAATAAGTGATCGATCGTCCCCGCACGAGAGGGGTAGTGCGGCTTATATAGGCACCGGCACTTTACATATCAGACCCTATAGTCTACTGGCCGGCTTGGCCGGCTCCGGCTTCCGCTCCTTCCCGAGGCGGTGACGTCAGGGAGCCGTTGAGGCGTCATGGCCTGTCCCATCCGGCTGCCACGAGGTCAGCGGTATGGAGAGGAGGCGTCTCTGTCGCCGTCGTGCCACGCGTAGCCGTGCGGCGCGTCGTAAGCCATGATGGCCTGTCCGGCGCGTGGCACTATTGCTCCACGGTGCCCCGCGCTTTACGGAAGATGAAGTCGGCGTGGACTTTGGGAACCCGGATCACCAACCCGGTTCCTTCCGGTGCAAGACTCGCCGGCCTCGAGTCGGTCGAGGTACGGACCCCCGGTCGGATATGGCTTGTAGAAGCCGGCCCGGCTACGGCATTGGCGGCCGTAGCCGGGCCGACTAGGACCTAGAGCCGGCCGGCTTCCGGACCAGCCGGCCACGGCGCCGGCCGGCTGCTCCTCGGCCGGCCTTTGCCGCGAGCCGGCCGGTGGCCAGCCGGCTGCTCCGCGTCCATTGCCCTACCCGGGGTCTTCCCCCGACATTAGCCCCGAAGCTGGCAAGGTCCTGCGTTTAGAAGGACCTAGGCAGGTTTTCCTGGCTTCTTGAATATATTTGACGGCACTTGGAGGGGCCGACTGAGGATTTCCTTTCAGCCGGCTGCGCCCTCATCCGGCTCGTTCCTGCCGGCTGCTCCCAGCCGGCCGCTTTTACACTTGTATAGTTTTTGCTTTCTCGCAAGATTTGATGGCGCCTCCGCCTTGCTGATGAATTTTGGTTCGAGTGGAACTTTTGTCCGGCTCCGGCTTGCTGCGCGCCGGGGTCTCCGCCGCCTCGGGTCCTGCGCCCGACTTGACCGGTCTGACGCCTGGCCTGGCGGTCGGTTCGTCTGGTCACATCAATGTCCCTCCGGATCCGGTGCGGTTGTGGGCGACGTGGTGTGGCGGTTTCTGGTAACGGTAGCGGTCGTGGGAGGAGTTACGGCGCAGTAAATCCGGAGACGTGGCCCACGTCGGCCACTTGGAGGCCAACCGCCCGCGCCTGAGGGCTTTAAAAGCCGCGGGGGAGGCATCGAGGCGGTACTTGGCCATTTCTTCCTCCTCGCGCTCCTGCCTCGCAACCTCTCCCCGCTCGAGCTCTTCGCTGCTCCGGTGCGATTTCTTCTTCCGCTCCCCTGGCGAACCTCGGCGAGCAGCTGCCCCGACGATCCTCCGCCGTGCCGTCGCCGCAAGCCTGTCAACCCGGCGCCACGGGGCCACGCGCATCGACGGCGCGCCCTTCTCCGCCGCGGTCTCCTCCGGCGAGGAGCGGTTCTTCTTCGCCCTTCCGTCTCTCCTGGACCTCTTCTTCTTCTTCGTCTTCGATGGCCCAGCCGAGTGGCTCTTGGAAAGGATCTTACATGCGGGAGGACGACATCGCCCGGCTGGTGCGCCTCCGCCGCATCCCGGCGGGGGTGATTACGAGGGCGCCGGGCGCGGAGATGGAGCCTCGGCCGGAGCCCGGCGAACGCGTGGTCTTCGGCGCGCACCTCGACCGCGGATTGGGCCTGCCGGCTTCCAACTTCTTCCGCCGCTTCCTCGACCATTTCGGCCTGCAGCCGCACCTTGCCGGCCAACGCCATGATCCTCCTCGGCTGCTACGTGGCCTTCATGGAAGGCTACGCCGGCTTGTGGCCGGATGTGGAGTTTTGGAGCCGGCTCTTCTACCTCAAGGCGCAAACGACCGAAGGCCGCCGAGGATCTGCGGCGCCGCCTCCATCTATCCCCGCACGGGTACGCACTTCCCGAAGATTCCGGCTGTCGATTACGTAAGGAGTTGGCGGATGTCTTTTCTATGTGCGGAATGCGAGCCCGGCCTTCGACCGGCTCAACCTGCCGGAATACAACCCGGCTCCGCCGGTCGGCCGGATCAGCGGGGCTGCAACGCCAAGTCCTCGGACCCGGACGCGGAGGTGAACCTCGTGAGTGACTTCCTGAGTGAGTGCGTCACGAGCGGCCGGCTTAGTGCCGAGGACCTCCTCTGCACCTACGTCTCGCGCCGGGTCATACCGCTCCAGTGGCGCGTCCACAAGATTGGCCATATGTCCGGCCGGCTCGACCCGACCCGGACGTCGAAGGCGGAGCTTTCCCAGCTGCAGGTGGCTCACCGGGTGAACAACATCACCAAGGCCAACATGCCCGACAGCTGGGATTGGGGGCTGCCGCCCTACGACCGGAAGCATCCGCCTGAGCTGGTAAGTTTAACGTTTTTGCCGTCTTCCGGCTTGCGGCTGCGTGGCCGACTGATATTTATCTTGTTGCTTTCAGCTTTTCACCCGCCAAGGCATCGAGGATGGCGACTGGGCGACGAAGGTCTGGACGCCGGATCACGTCGACCCGGCTGACCCAGCCGGCGACCAAGCCGGCGACGATGATCTGCCGGAGGTGCAGGATCAGGGCGGCCAGGGGGAACACAACCCGCCGCCCTCGCCGGAGCACGAGCAGGAGCAGGAGCAGCCGCAGGCGGAGCCGGCCGAATCCGGCACGGGGCCCATCCCAGCGGTGCCTCTGCGCGCGGTGCCGCCTGCGGGCACGGCGACTTCCAAGCCGAAGGGGAAGAAGCGGGCCGGCGGCGGGTCTACGGCTGCCACGGAGGCGAGAGTCAAGAAGCAGCGCCGGCTTGCGCCCAAGAAGGTTCCGGAGAAAGCCGGGTGAGTTCTTTTTCCTCTGTTGTTTGATTCCTTTTCTTTCCTTTTCGTACTTATCTTTTCTTGCTTGTTCGGCTAGGGCTGCGATCAAATTCACCCAGGGAGGCGGCTCTAGGCAAGCTCCTCCCGTCGCGTCGCCGCTTCCGCGGCAGAGGAGGGAGCCGACCCCGCAACCTTCGGCGCGCGCGCGCACGCCGCCGGCTGCCAACGTGCCGCCTGCGGGCACGCCGCCTTCTGCGGGGGCGTCTTCTTCAGCCGCGCCTTCTAAGGCGCCTGGCGGTGGAGACCAGGGTCAGTCGGCGCGCCGGCCGACCATAGACGACATGTTCCCGCGCCGCGCCCCGTTTGTGGAGCGCACGGCCGGAGCTGGAGCTGGAGCTGGCGCTGGCGGGGCTGCGCCGCCTGCGACCGGAGTCGGCGGGCCCGCGCCCAACGTCGTGGTGCTGGAGAGCGCCCCGGAAGGGACGGCTCCCACCGGGCCGACTGCTTCAACCGCGCCGCCTCCATCTTCGGAGCCGACGAGGAGGGAGCCGACCGGGAAGGAGCCGGCGAGGGAGGAGCCAGCGCGCTCGAAGGACGCCGACTCCCGGGCGCTGGTGAGGACAGAGGGTCCAGCGGGCCCGTCTGAAGGCCTTCATGTGGCTAAGGGCGCCCGGCTGGTGGCTGTGCCGTCCGCCTCCGACTCCAGCTTCGGCTCGGCCGGGACTATGGAGAAGGCATGGCATCAGGCGAACTCTGCGAGATTATCAGCCGGGAGGGGCAGCCTGGCAAGGCGCCCATGAAGATGCTTTTCTCCGGCTACCGCGCCGGCCTCAAGACCAAGGCCGGCGAGACCCTTGCCCGGTGGCGACGCTGGAGGATGCCGAGAAGGTGTGTTTTCTTTTCTTTTGCAATTTTGTTGTTATCCTGGTAGCCCTCCGAGACGTGGGCCGACTGCTTGGAGCCGGTCCGGGTTTCGTCTAAGCAACTGATTCTTTCAGACGGTTGAGGAGCGGCGCACCTTCCTGTACAACCAGGTGGTGACCAGCTACCACAAGGCCAAGATCGAGCGAGCCGGCTTGGCTCGCGAACTGGAGGCTGTCAAGGGTGAGGCCTTCTTTCCTTTGACTTGCTTTTTCTGTTGAGTTTCTTTTCTTTTGCTGACGGCTTCACTTTTGCCGGCTTGCAGCTGAGGCCGCCCGGATCCCACAGCTGGAGTCGGACCTCCGAGTTGCCCGCGCTCAATGCGTCACGAGCGAGGAGCGAGCCGGGCTGCTGCCGCCAAGGCTGAAGGTGGGCTGACGGGGAGCTGAAGCGGCTGCGCCGGCTTGAGGCTAACCACCTCAAGGAGCTTGCCGCCCTCAAGAAGGACGGGGAGGAGAAGGCTGGCGGAGCTGAGCGGGCGGCTGGACGAGGTGGAGAAGCGGCGGCTTGCGCTTCACGAAGAGGTGACCACCAAGTCCAACGAGCTATCGGCCACCGCCAAGCGGTGGTTGGAGGAACTTAGCGCGCTCGACCGCGGCTTGGCGGGTGAGTCTTTAGTCTTATGCCTTCCCCTTTGCCGGCTTTCGGCCGTCGGCTGCCGGCTTAGGTTGGCGGCCGGCGGCAGAAACTTGATTTTTTCGATATCTCCATCTTCAGGCTGGGGGCAGTCGGTTCTTGCCGGCTGCCGCCAGGCTTTCTTTTGAGCTTCGGAATCTCCATCTTCGGGCTGGGGGCAGTCGGTTCTTGCCGGCTGCCGCCAGGCTTACTTTAGGACTTCGAAAATTTGCATTTTTCAGCTTATTTCGGCTTTGACAGCTCCTGACATGCTTTTCTTCTTTGCAGCGTCCTTCCCTGAGGCGCGAGGATCGGGCGTTAGCGGCTGTTGGCGAGGGCGCGGGAGGAGCGCCGGCAGGCCGCTGGGGAGCGAGCTCCGGCCGCTTCACCATGGACGACTATCTGGCGTCCATCGCCGCCCGCGTGGAGCCGGTCACCAAGCTTGGCTGGGAGCTGCGGAAGGCGGCGGAGGAGCTGATCCGGCTGCTTTGGCCGACGGAGACGCTGCCACAAGACCTCTCCAACCTCATCTCCTGGCTGGAGAGGGCTCCCGACCGCTTCTGGACTGGAAGGAGTCGGCCACGCGCGGCTGGAGCCGACATGGCACTTGTCCTTCGTGCTTTCTGGTATAACGAGGTTAGCCTCGACCGGTTGGAGTACCGGCGCGGCGACGTGGAGGACAAGCTCCCGGCGGAGAACAAGGCTGCTCGGCTTGCCCGCGCTGCGCCATTGCCGACTTCGTCGACAAGGCCATCTTCATCGCGGACCCGAATCCGCCGTCTGACGACGAGGAGGAGGAGGCTGAGGACGAGGAGGCGGAAGACGTGCCCGAGGATGACCCGGCAGCCGGCTCTGGTGACGCCCCGCCGGCTGGTCCTGATCCAGCCGATTCTTAGCTCGTACCTGTTATCTTATGCTTTTGCAAGACAATTTATTAAATCCCCGGGATGCGGGTGCATATGTAAGACAATGTTATTATCCTTTTATTAAGGCACACTTTAATGTGTTTGTTAATCATTTGTGTGCCGGCTTGCTTTCTTTCGACTTGTTCGCTTTTTCCTATCCGCCCCACTCTTTGGCTGTGCTCTTGCCGGTCGTACGTCCGACTTGCGATCCGTCGCCGGATCAAGAGCGGGCCGGCGAGGAGGCCGACGGTACTTCGGTCGAACGAGCTGAATTCGGCAATCCGACACTTTATGAAAATTTGCAAGTCAATTCGCTTTTACTCTTTCCCTTAGTCGTTTTTCGCGTGCCGGCTCCCTAGGCCTTACTCCCGCCGGCCGGACAGCCGGGTTGCGGTCACGTAGCTGGATCGGAAGCCGGCTGTCGGAAACCGGATCACGTTACTGAGCCGACCGCGTGAGAGGGTTCAAGCCAATTGGCGAAATAAGGTAAAGTACGCGAAAAACTTGTCGGAAACGGCGCTCTTGGCGCAAGCTTTTCATGACTCACAAAAGGGGTACAAGGGATACATACATTCCTGCTCTCATGTGTAAAATGGGCGGAGTAACCTGACATTCCAGGGACGTTTAGTCTCCTCGTCAGCCTTGTCCGGCTTGTTTTTCTTAGCCTCTTGGGCATCTACGAGATAGTAGGAATCATTGCCTACTTGCCTTGCTCACGATGAAGGGACCCTCCCATGGGGATGCTAGTTTATGCTTGTCCGGCTGTCCGTTGGATCAGCCGGAGCACTAGGTCTCCTTCTCGGAATACTAAGGTCTTGACCTTCCGGCTGTGGTAGCGACGGAGGCTTTGCTGATATACGGTTGACCTGGACTCGGCCATCAGCCGGACCTCTTCAACCAGGTCGACTCCATCTTCGCGAGCTTCTTTGGCTTCGGCTTCGTGTAGAGCTTGATTCTTGGCGCGTCGTGCTCGATATCAGTCGGCAGGACGGCTTCGGCCCCGTATACGAGGAAGAAGGGTGTGAACCCGGCGAGCGGTTTGGCGTCGTGCGCGGGCTCCACGGCACGGCTGGGCAGCTCTTCAATCCGGCGGCCGGCTGAGCGCTCAAGCGGCTCCACCGGCCGGGGCCGGATGCCGGCTAGGATCAAGCCATTAGCCTTCTCCACTTGGCCGTTGGTCTCCGGGTGCGCCACGGACGATAGGTCCATCCGGATCCCCATCTCTCCGCGGTAGCGTTTGAAGATGCCTTCGGCGAAGTTGCTGCCATTGTCGGTGATGATGCTATGCGGGTAGCCATATCTCACGATTATTTCCTTGAGGAATGTGACGGCTGTGGAGCCGTCCAGCTTCTTGATTGGCTTGGCTTCGATCCACTTAGTGAACTTGTCAATCATCACCAAGAGATGAGTCATGCCGCCTCGGGCTGTTTTGAATGGGCCCACCATATCCAAGCCCCATACGGCAAATGGCCGGGTAATGGGGATGGTCTTCAAGGCGGAAGCCGGCGTGTTCCTTTGCTTGGCGAAGCGTTGGCAGCCGTTACACTTCTTCACCGGTTCTTCGCGTCTGCGAGCGCGGTCGGCCGGTAAAAACCGTGCCGGAAGGCTTTGGCCACTATGGCTCGGGAGGAGGCGTGGTGGCCGCACTCACCACTGATGGATTTCCCTTAGGAGTTCAATCCCTTCAGCCGGCTCGACGCACCGCTGGAGCACCCCACTTACGCTGCGTTTGTACGGCTCGTGGTTGATGATTGTATAGGCCTTGGCCCTTCTCTCAATCTGCACTGGCCTGGACTGCGTCATCGGGCGGCACACCGTCGGTGAGGTAGGAGAGGAATTCTTGTGCCCATGAAGGTACGCATCTTATCTCGAATACGCTGACCAACGGGGTCTCCCGCGTGGGGGCTTCCGGCTTCGGCTGCATGGTCGCCGGGTTCGGCTTGCTAGCCGGCGGGTTCGGCTTGCTAGCCCCGAGTGTGGCGATGCAGCCCCCGGGTTGGCCTGACAAGTCCCCGGGTTCGGCATGGTAGCCGGCGGGTTCGGCTTGTTAGCCCCCGACTTGGGCGATGAAGCCCCGGGTTCGGCTGAGCAGCCCCGGGTCGGCCGGCACGAATATTGAATCCGAATCCGGTGACGGTATGATGGACGGCTTCTTGATAACCGCCAAGGCGATGCCGGCGGAATGGCTTGCCGGGTTGAGCCAATCTTGGACAAGGCGTCGGCCGCCTCGTTGTTTGCTCGTGGCACATGGTGGAATTCGCAGCCGTCGAAGAAGCCGGATAGCTGCTGGACATGGAAGCGGTATGAGGCCATGTTGGCGTCCTTCGCGTCCCGGTCGCCGGATGCTTGCTTGTATAACCAAGTCGGAGTCGCCGAAGCAAAGTATGCGACGCACGCCAATCTCCTTGGCCAGCTTCAGCCCATGTATGAGCGCTTCATACTCCGCCACATTGTTGGATGCGGCGAAGTGGATCTGCGGGACGTAGTCCAGCCGGTCTCCCTTGGGAGAGGTGATGACGATGCCGGCTCCCAAGCCGTTGCGCATCTTCGAGCCGTCGAAGTGCATCTTCCAATGTGTGGAATCCGGCACGGGCGGCGAGTGCGCATCTCAGCCCGGTCGACGAAGAAGTCCGCGAGGATCTGCGACTTGATGGCTGTGCGTGGCTCGTAGAGGATGGTGTGGGCGGCTAGCTCCGGGGCCCACTTGGCAACTCGGCCGTTGGCATCCTTGCTGCCGGTGATTTCCGCCAGAGGCGCTGTGGCAACCACCCGGATGGGATGTTCTTGGAAGTAATGCTTGAGCTTCTTGGCTGCCATGTAGACACCGTAGGTGACCTTACAGTAGTGGGGGTAGTTTTGCTTCGGTTGGGAGAGCACTTCGCTGAGGTAGTAGGCTGGGCGCTGGACCAGCTGCTCTCTGTTTTCGGCTTCTTTGCGCTCCACCACCAGGACAACGCTAACCGCTCGGTTGGTGGCTGCGATGTACAACAGCATCGGCTCCATTGAACCCGGCGTTGCAAGGATTGGCGCGGTTGAGAGCACGCGCTTTAAGTCACGGAAGGCTTCATCCGCTGCGGTGACCGGACGAACTTGTCCGCCTTCCTCATCAAGCGATATAGGGGCGGTGCCTTCTCCCCCGGCCGGGCGACGAAGCGGCTCAAGGAAGCCGGACAGCCGGCGAACTTACGGACGTCCTTGAGGCACTTGCGGCAGCTCCATCTTCTCAATGGCACGATCTTCTGCGGGTTGGCTTCGATTCCTCGGCGAGAGACGAGGTAGCCCGGGAGTTGGCCGGGCGGCACGCCGAAAGTGCACTTGGCCGGGTTGAGCTTCATCCGGAATCTTCGCAGATTGGTGAAGGTTTCTCTCAGGTCATCAAGGAGGGTAGGCATCTCCTTGGTTTTTACAACGACATCATCCACATATGCGTGAACAACTGCCGATTTGATCCTGCAAACACTTTTGCATGCACCTTTGGTAGGTGGCGCCTGCATTTTTCAAGCCGAATGGCATAGTCGTGTAGCAGTAAGCCCCGTACGGGGTAATGAACGAAGTCTTTATTTGATCATCCGGATTCAAAGGAATCTGGTGGTAGCACTGAATAGGCATCTAGAAAAGACAACAATTCACAGCCGGCGGTCGAGTCTATGACTTGATCTATGCGCGGCGGGGGAAGGGGTCCTTCGGGCACGCCTTGTTCAGGCTGGTGTAGTCGATACACATGCGCCGGGAGCCGTTCTTCTTCAAGACCAGGACCGGGTTCGCCAACCAGTCCGGGTGCGGTACTTCCATGATGAAGCCGGCAGCTAGGAGCCGGGCGATTTCTTCACCGATGGCCTTCCTTCGTTCTTCGGCGAAGCGCACGAGAGGCTGCTTCACCGGCTTGGCGTCGGGCCGGACGTGGAGGTGGTGCTCAGCCAACTCCCTCGGCACACCCGGCATGTCTCTTGGAGTCCATGCGAAGATGTCCCGATTCTCACGGAGGAAGGTGGTGAGCTCGCTTTCCTATTTCTTGCTCAAGCCGGCACCGATGGTGACGTACTTGTCCGGCTGCGCCGGGTCCAGCGAGGATCTTCTTGGTGTTGTCGGCCGGCTGGAAGTGAGTCGTCCCAGCCGGGTTGCCTGCGGCCGGCATGTCCGTCTGCGCGGCCTTGGCGAGGGCAACGGCGTCGTGGATGAGCTGCTTCTCGGTGGCGATGACCAGCGTACGGGCCATCTTGGAGCTCGCGTGGCGCGGTCCATGGAGCGGCGATAGTCGCCGGCTATGGTGATGACCCCCTTTGGGCCGGGCAGCTTCATCTTCGGGTACCCATAGTGGGGCACCGCCATGAACTTGGTCGGGGCCGGCCTGCCCGGGAGCGCGTGGTAGGGACTCACGAGGTCCACCACCTCGAACTCGATTCTCTCGGTGCGGAAGTGGTCCGGCTTCCCGAACATCACCTCCAGCGTGATCCGGCCGATCGGCTGGCAGCGGTGGCCTGGCACGATGCCATGGAAGACGGTGGGGGTGGGGCGCAACTCGGCCTCCTGGATGCCCAGCTTGCGGGCGGTGTCGCGGTAGAGGATGTTGATGCTTGCTGCCGCCGTCGATGAGGACGCGCGAAAATCGCACGCTGCGCCGAGTCGTGCCGATGGTGGGGTCGAGGACCATGGCGTAGCTGCCCGGCTTCGGCGGGACAGCCGGTGTGTCGCGGCGATCGAATGTGATGGCCTGCTCGACCGGTTTAGGTGCTGGGGGACCGGCGGTATGACCGCGTTGACCTCGAGGAACGGCTCTCGCGGCTCGTCTTGTCCTCGGGCTCGGAGGTGAAGATGATGTAGGTAGCATCTTCGGCCAGATATCGGCCATGGTGCACTTGGTTAGCCTCGTGGTGCTCGAGGTTGGCGTTCTCTGCGCCGCCTTGGCCACCCGGCCCGCCGGGCTGGAGGGGCGGGGGTGGAGGGGGAGGGGTTCGCCGCTTGTCGGCCGCTTCATGAAGTGGCGGTCGCGGGTGGTGTGGTTGGAGGGGTTCTTGCCGCTGTGGTACTTGCACGGCGAGTCGAGCATCTGCTCGAAGGTGTACTTCGGCTTCCATTGCCGGTCTGTTTGCTTCGGCGGCTGCCGCCTGCCGCGTTGTCCGACACGGCTGCCACATGGGCGGAACCGTACCGGCGGTCCGGCTGGTCGGCTGTGACGCTTGCCGCGGTAGTTGTCCCGCCGGCTGCCATGCGAGCCGCCCTCGGCCGGCTTGTGCTCAGCCGGCTTGTTGTTGTCTCGTCTTGTCGGGGCTGGTGAAACGTCGGCCGGCGCCTTGCCGGCTTCCTCGGCCGGCGCGTACTTGTCGGCGATGGCCATCAAGGCGGCCATCGTCTTGGGCTCGCTGCGGCGTAGCTTGTGCCACGGCATGGTGTTGGGCCGGCAGCCTCCCATGAAGAAGGCTGATGGCTTGCATCTCGTGCACGCCCTCGCAAGAGTTGCGCATCTCGCACCGGCGCGTCGGGTACGCGCGATCCGTCTCGTCCGGGCCACTGCTTGCACATCTCAAGCTGTTGAGGGCGACCCGGCCGGCGATAGGTGCCGGTGAAGTTGCTGATGAAGGCGGCCTCGAAGTCCAGCCAGCCGTTTATGCTGCCGGGCTGGCGGGTTGTTGAGCCATGTGCGGGCGGAGCCGAGCAGCATGAGGGGGAGTAGCGCACAGCCCGGCGCTTGTTGCCCGAGAGATGCCGGCTGCGGTGGAGTAGTCCGGCAGCCGGTCCTCCGGCTTGGCGGTGCCGTCGTACTTGGGCGTGTCGCGGGGGGGCTGGAAGCCGTCGAGCACGGGCTCGTTGGCGATGCGGGGCCCGAAGCACTTGGGGCAAGCCGGCGCCTCCTCTTCCGCGATGCGGGATTCGATCAGCCGGTCGAGGCGGTCTGCGGCGTCGGCGGGCTCGATGCGCGGGCCCGGCCGGGAGTGGGCCGGGCTGGCGGCGCCGGCGGCTTCACGGAGCCGGCCGATGTGGGCGTCGAGGCTCGGAGTCTTGCTCCTGGTTCCTGCTTGGTGGGGCCCGGCTGCGGCTGCTGCCGCCGCCCGGTTGGTGGCTCGGCCGGCTCGGGGTTGCGCGCGTGGCGCGGGAGTCGCTGCGCCGGCTTGGTGCTTGGGGAGGCGGATTCGGCCGTGTCCACGGCATTGCTGCGGCACCACGAGCGTGAGGAGCCCTAGGGTCTCGGGCGTACACAGGGTCTTTCGACTGCCTGTTGGCAGCCTTCACCAAATCAGCCACCCGCGCGGTCTGGCGGCGTAGCTCTTCGCCCTCGAGGCGGTGCAGCTCTTCTGCGGCGGCTTCGGCCGCGAGCATGTTCTTGTCGGGGGTGTTGTAGATGGGCAGCTCCATGGATGGAGCCGGCTCGTCCGCGCCGTCGCGGTCGATCTCGGCGCCTAGGTCGCGGCCTCTGCGGCGGATCCGGCCGGCTCGGCGGGGTTGTCGCCGCCGGGGGTGAGGCCGTGGGCGTGGTTGTACTCGCGGCTGGGTGATGTCCCAGCGGCGCTTAGCGGCAGCCAGCTCCTCGGTACGCTGAGGAGGAGCACGCGGTGCGCCTCCGGAGTCTGCCTCGACGGCGGCGGCGTCGGTGCCGGCGCCGGTGGTGAGCGGGGTGCTCAGCTTTGCCCGGACTTGCTCCAGCCGGGACGGTGGTGGTGGCGCCGTTGGGCCCGAGCCGGAGGCGTTGGGGGCGACGTTGCGCTCCAGGTTGGGGCCGCGGGTGCGCGGGTTCTTGGTGGAGCTTCCTCGCCGGCCATCATGACTTGCACGACGGCGGGGCTGGCGGGAGCGGCTGCTGCCGGCTCGCGGAGGAGGGCTGGCGCAGCGCAGCACCTGCCGCGGGTAGCGCGGCGGTGCGGCGGTGGCGGCGTAGACGTCGTGGCCGCCGAAGGAGATGACGCTGCCGCCGGCTGGGAAGGGCCGGTCGGCGAAGCAGCCGGCGTTGTCGGCGGCGCGGTCGAGGAGCCGAATCTCCGGATCAAGCCTGAGCGACTCGCTCGCCGGTGGTGATGGTGAGGCCCGTCCGGATGAAGACACCGGCCGAGGATGCTGAAGGCCCCACGGTGGGCGCCAAATGTCGTGGTATCGTCACGGCATATGCCATAGGGTGGCTAATCGAAGGGGCTCTGAGAGATCTCACGGCGGTATCCGGAAGCGGGTATGGGCACGAGCGACACGGCGACGTACCCGGGTTCGAGGCCCTCCGGTGGAGGTAAAACCTCTACTCCTGCTATGAGTGTATATGGTAATCACACGGTACAATGGTGCTCCTAGAGCTGTGTCCGGCTGGCCACTGAGAGGCTAAGGGAGACGATGGTCTCTCTCACGGGGCAGCTACGTAGGTAGGTGAAAGCAATAAGTGATCGATCGTCCCCGCACGAGAGGGGTAGTGCGGCTTATATAGGCACCGGCACTTTACATATAAGACCCTATAGTCTACGGCCGGCTTGGCCGGCTTCGGCTTCCGCTCCTTCCCGAGGCGGTGACGTCAGGAGCCGTTGAGGCGTCATGGCCTGTCCCATCCGGCTGCCACGGTCAGCGGTATGGAGAGGAGGCGTCTCTGTCGCCGTCAGCCACTGTAGCCTGTACGGCGCGTCGTAAGCCATGATGGCCTGTCCGGCGCGTGGCACTATTGCTCCACAGTGCCCCGCGCTTTACGGAAGATGAAGTCAGCGTGGACTTTGGGAACCCGGATCACCAACCCGGTTCCTTCCGGTGCAAGACTCGCCGGCCTCGAGTCGGTCGAGGTACGGACCCCCGGTCGGATATGGCTTGTAGAAGCCGGCCCGGCTACGGCATTGGCGGCCGTAGCCAGGCCGACTAGGACCTAGAGCCAGCCGGCTTCCGGACCAGCCGGCCACGGCGCCAGCCGGCTGCTCCTCAGCCGGCCTTTGCCGCGAGCCGGCCAGTGGTCAGCCGGTTGCTCCGCGTCCATTGCCCTACCCGGGGTCTTCCCCCCGACAAGTTCCTGATACGCAAACAATCCATCCAAGCCTCGAGAAAATACGCGAGTGCTGCAGTCGATGGGCATACTATTACAAACAAGGCTCAAACCGGTGCACCGTGTAACGAAGCCAAGCGCCTAAATCCCTCGTTTAATCGACGGGTGTCGCTCTTACAGAACTTACACATCGGCTCCACAATAAACTTGCAATTACAACGGAGTCGTCAGGAGAGCAGGCTGACTTGATCACTCAGCCGCCCTCGACAAAGAATTATTAATCGAATTAGCAAATTCACCAAAAGTACACGGTGTGTAAAACACATGTTAAGTTACATACGGGACTACCCCTTGTGAATACAAGGTCATTACATATATATGTGCACATAACTTTATGGCAGGTTTCCTTGGTCTTCTCGGGCCTTCAGATCTCTCTCAATGCCTGTTTCCATCCGAGAGATGATAGTATATGCGGGATTTCTAGCAATGTCATAATATTGGTCTAATCTCCTACTGGTATTCGCTATGGTCTCCAAATCTAAAGTCGGATGACACGCTAAAACTGAAGCAAGAGCAAGTTCAGTGCCGGCCAGGAGTTCCTACCGCACCAACAGTCGAATCCTCTCTGGAGTCTTGAATCGGGTAAACAGAGCAGATAAAGTCTCGGGTGCTTGGTCCAAAGGAAACAAGGTCCTCCATACCATCGAGAGATGAGCATGATACTTGTCAAAATAATAATGCACCTTCTCTGCTCGATGCTCAAATCTGGCCACAACAACAACCTTCGGTCGATGGGATCACAATTCATGCTTCGGGTGAGCAACATTGGTCATCGCCTCGATCTTTTCGTGGATCCTTTTGTTGGGGGGATGACCCCCGGTATGCCAAAGGCATGCCAAACTGGATGGTTTGAGCCATCAATATACCGGTTTAATGTTTATACCGGAGCACGAAGTTAAGTGTTTGGCTAAGTAAAGCTAAGCCGGTATCCCCAAGAGGGGTATACCGGAACCAGATAAAGAAGACACCGGGCTACCGGGAAGAAGTGCATCGTAGCACGTCGGCAAGACTGGTCAAAGATTCTCTCCAGAGCTAGAGGACAAGGATGAGCTAAGCAAAGTAGCTTTAAACGAAGCCGTGACGATAAAGAAGAGGATGACGCTGAAAGAAGCCGGAGGACGTCAGCCTCCCTAATTAAAGAAGACCCCGGCGTCACTTATGATTAAAGTAACTTTGTAAAGTAGTTTGTCTAGTCAAAGATGCCATTAGGGTTTCTTAGGCTTTCTTCCCCTGTAAGCCACCCTCTCCCCTATATAAGGAGAGGGGGCACACCCGTACGAAGGACGATGCGATCTAGAGGAACCTTGTATTCAGAAACCTGTAACTTGTTGAGATCAATGAAGAGAAAGATCTAGAGCAGAGTTCTTCCTTGTGTCTTTCTTCTTCTACCTCTGGCTTTGGCTAAGTTCTTGAGGAAAGCATCCGGAAGTTCATCCTATCTAATCAAAAACCCTCGCCCGAATCCTCTAGCGCCCATTCGGCCCCAACTTAAGCCATCCTATGGCATCTGTCTGTTCACCACGACGACAGTTGGCGCCCACCATGGGGCATGAAGTGGCGCTTGCTGGAGTTCACATTCGGGCGGGCATCCTCGACGTCGCCGGCCAGCGGACCGTGTCTGCGCTCGTGCAGCGCATCTACTCCATGGACTTCATCAACGACAACGCGGGCTGCTTCGCCAATGGCGGCATCTTCCCCAAGAACGGCCTCGTCATCGAGTTCGGCAGCCACAACGTCTACTTCGGCATTGTCCCAGTGCGCCAGCGCCTCTCGCCGGTGCTGGTGGCGCCGGATCCCCAAGGTGGCTATGTGCTAGCCGCGTCGCCGGTTGCATGGAGGTGATGATGGCTGGCGCGGTTGACGCTGGCAAGGAGGCTGTGGAAGAAGGTGTCGGTCGTGCGGCATCGACCCGTGCGGCCAAGCCACCGCTGGAACGTGACGCAGGCGCTACGGGAGCATCTTCCGCACCACCGGAGACACCACTTCAGGCGGCGATGAACGTGCTGGCGACGCCCATCGCTCAGAACATCGACCCGGCAACGGCTCAGGCGGAGCTGGAGGCAACGCGCAAGAAGCTGCTCGTGAACGGTGCCGACATCGTCCGGGCGCAGCGCGAGCTGAACCTAACCCTACGTGAGTATAACGCTGCCCATGGCTTTGCTTCTGTTAGCGCTCATGCTGCTAGGATGCCGGAAAACCGGCTTAAGGCTCGCAATCTAGATCAGGATTTGCGTAAGGAAATTCTTGCCGGAAAAAGTACCTCTGCATCTGTGAGCATCGTAGAGAAACCTAAGTACAGTAGCCCGGATAAAACCATAAAAGCTGCTAAGGCTGCAGTAGAGCTGTGCGAGTCGCTTTCCGGAGAGGCTTTGGCAAAACAACAAGAGCGTGTTAGAGATCTGCTTGAAACCATTGAGCAGCAGAATGCTGAGCAGCTTGCTAAGTTGAACAAAGCTGTAGCTTCGAAATCCGCGCGTTCAACAAAGAATGCCGGAAGCAAGTCCCATGGGAAGGCATCGTCCCCCCATCCGGACAGAAGTAAAGAAAAAGAGATGAATGCGCAGCAGATGACTGTGTATGATCCGGTCCTTGCCGAAAAGCAACAAGCCGGGCAACACGAGGCCGGTAGAAAAAGCCAAGGGGCAGATCGAGGCTACGCCAGAGGAGGCTATGCCGGAAACAATCATGCCGGTAGACACGAAACCGGGCAAAATTACCGAGCTGCAAGGGCAGCGTATGAAGAGGAGGAAACACTTCCCCCAAGGTACCGGCAGGCAAGGGTCGCGGTACCGAAACGATACGATGAAGCTGATTCGACAAGACTCACGACATACCGGAACCCATTGGGGGAACGCGTGGGAGAAAGGCACCTGCCAGAACGGGATGCGAGGCACCGTCTGGATAGAGTGTATTTGGCTGAAATGATCGAGGCAGAAGGTCCTCCGGGACCAAAATGTTTTGGTCCAAGGATCATGAAAGAGGAACCACCAGTTCGCAACTTCCAGTTGCCCCGTGACACAAAAACGTATGATGGCACCACTAAGCCGGAAGACTGGCTCGCGGATTACGTGACCGCGGTATACGTCGCTGGTGGCGGTGGAACCGTAACCGGAGGAGGAAACCGGCGTTGGGCCGTGAGAATTGTACCATCATTCCTGGTGGGACCGGCACGAATTGGGCTGAACAACTTGCCGACAGGAAGCATAAATGGTTGGTTGGACTTTGAGGAAGCTTTTGTGAGCAATTTCACCAGCATGTACCGGAGGCCCAACAGGCCTCAGCAGCTCGCTTTGTGCGTGCAGCGCCCACAAGAAACGGATCGGGACTACCTGGCCCGGTGGAACTCCACGAGAAACTCCTGCGAAGGAGTGATAGAGGCGCAAGCCATTGCTTGGTTTTGCAATGGATGCCGTAGAGGTTCGCCGTTGTGGCAAAAGCTGCAGCGGAACATGTCGGTAACTCTGGCAGAGATGATACGTGTGGCAGATAACTACGCATTGGGAGACCCATTTCAACCGGCGGTACAAGCTGAGCCGGAACAATCAAACCCGCCTCAGCAGCAATACCGAGATAACCGGAACAACAAGAGAAGGGAAGAATTCCCGGATCGAAGGTACGGTCCGCAGCAAGTTGCTGCTGTACAAGATAACTCTGGTGCCAGCGGTAGCCAGAGGCAGAAAACCGGATCACAACCATGGGCGGGTCCAAAGAAACAATGGGTCGAAAAGAAACCCTGGGGCCAGAAAAAGAATTGGCAGGAACCTGGGAAATACACCATGGAGGCCGCGATGGATCAACCTTGCCGGTGGCACACTCCGAATCCGGCTCATCCGTCGAATCATCTGACGAAGGACTGTTCTTGGACCAAGTACTTGATGCTCAAGGGAGCAGTAAAAGATGCGCAGGAACAAGGGTGCTCCACAATGTTACCACCATCTCAAGATATGCTGCATCAACATCAGTTACCACCACCACCACCGCTTACCGGAGCAAACACTCTACCGGTACAGCCTCAGGCAAACCGGCAGCAACATCAGCAAGTTCATCAGGTGGGAGAAGGCAATGGCCAACCACCTCCACCGGCACCTTTGGGCCGGAATGTTTATCACGATCCGGATGTGTGCTGTGTTGTGTTCGTCACTGAGCCAACCGACAGGCAGAGCCTACGTCGCCGTTCCATGGAAGTGAACGTGGTGATGCCGGCGGTACCAAAATATATGCTGTGGTCAGATCAAGAGATCTCCTGGTCGTTCAAGGATCACCCCAAGATAATGCCTAATCCGGGTGGTTATGCTCTTGTGGTGGACCCAATCATGCATGGGCCTACGACTCGAGTCAAGTTCAGCAAAGTGCTGATAGACAATGGAAGCAGCATAAACATCATGTACCGGCACACCATGCATACGCTGGGCATAACAGAAAACATGCTTCAGCCAACTCGTACAACTTTCCACGGAATCGTTCCGGGCCTGTCCTGCGCACTGATACGCGTACAGCACGCGTCCGTTGGGAACCCCAAGAGGAAGGTGTGATGCGTACAGCGGCAAGTTTTCCCTCAGTAAGAAACCAAGGTTTATCGAACCAGTAGGAGCCAAGAAGCACGTTGAAGGTTGATGGCGGCGGGATGTAGTGCGGCGCAACACCGGGATTCCGGCGCCAACGTGGAACCTGCACAACACAACCAAAGTACTTTGCCCCAACGAAACAGTGAGGTTGTCAATCTCACCGGCTTGCTGTAACAAAGGATTAGATGTATAGTGTGGATGATGATTGTTTGCGAGAAAACGGTAGAACAAGTATTGCGGTATATTGTATTCGATGTAAAAGAATGGACCGGGGTCCACAGGTTCACTAGAGGTGTCTCTCCCATAAGATAAATAGCATGTTGGGTGAACAAATTACAGTCGGGCAATTGACAAATAGAGAGGGCATGACCATGCACATACATGATATGATGAGTATAGTGAGATTTAATTGGGCATTACGACAAAGTACATAGACCTCTATCCAGCATGCATCTATGCCTAAAAACTCCACCTTCAGGTTATCATCCGAACCCCTTCCAGTATTAAGTTGCAAACAACAGACAATTGCATTAAGTATGGTGCGTAATGTAATCAATAACTACATCCTCAGACATAGCATCAATGTTTTATCCCTAGTGGCAACAACACATCCACAAGCTGAGAACTTTCTGTCACTGTCCCAGATTTAATGGAGGCATGAACCCACTATCGAGCATAAATACTCCCTCTTGGAGTTAAGAGTAAAAACTTGGCCAGAGCCTCTACTAATAACGGAGAGCATGCAAGATCATAAACAACACATAGGTAATAGATTGATAATCAACATAACATAGTATTCTCTATCCATCGGATCCCGACAAACACAACATATAGCATTACAGATAGATGATCTTGATCATGTTAGGCAGCTCACAAGATCCGACAATGAAGCACATAAGGAGAAGACAACCATCTAGCTACTGCTATGGACCCATAGTCCAGGGGTGAACTACTCACTCATCACTCCGGAGGCGACGACGGCGGTGAAGAGTCCTCCGGGAGATGATTCCCCTCTCCGGCAGGGTGCCGGAGGCGATCTCCTGAATCCCCCGAGATGGGATTGGCGGCGGCGGCGTCTCTGGAAGGTTTTCCGTATCGTGGCTCTCGGTACTGGGGGTTTCGCGACGAAGACTATTTGTAGGAGGAAGGGCAGGTCAAGAGGCGACGCGAGGGGCCCACACGACAGGGCCGGGCGGCCAGGGCCCAGGCCGCGCCGCCCTGGTGTGTCGCCAGCTCGTGGCCCCACTTCGTATCATCTTCGGTCTTCTGGAAGCTTCGTGGCAAAATAGGCCCCTGGGCGTTGATTTCGTCCAATTCCGAGAATATTTCCTTACTAGGATTTCCGAAACCAAAAACAAGCAGAAAACAGCAATCGGCTCTTCGGCATCTCGTTAATAGGTTAGTGCCGGAAAATGCATAAATACGACATAAAGTATGAATAAAACATGTAGATATCATCAATAATGTGGCATGGAACATAAGAAATTATCGATACGTCGGAGACGTATCAGCACCCCCAAGCTTAGTTCCTGCTCGTCCCGAGCAGGTAAACGATAACAAAGATAATTTCTGGAGTGACATGCCATCATAACCTTGATCATACTATTGTAAGCATATGTAATGAATGCAGCGATCAAAACAATGGTAATGACATGAGTAAACAAATGAATCATAAAGCAAAGACTTTTCATGAATAGTACTTCAAGACAAGCATCAATAAGTCTTGCATAAGAGTTAACTCATAAAGCAATAAATCAAAGTAAAGGTATTGAAGCAACACAAAGGAAGATTAAGTTTCAGCGGTTGCTTTCAACTTATAACATGTATATCTCATGGATATTGTCAATGTAAAGTAATATAACAAGTGCAATATGCAAGTATGTAGGAATCAATGCACAGTTCACACAAGTGTTTGCTTCTTGAGGTAGAGAGAAATAGGTGAACTGACTCAACATAAAAGTAAAAGAAAGGTCCTTCAAAGAGGAAAGCATCGATTGCTATATTTGTGCTAGAGCTTTGGTTTTGAAAACATGAAACAATTTTGTCAACGGTAGTAATAAAGCATATGTATCATGTAAATTATATCTTACAAGTTGCAAGCCTCATGCATAGTATACTAATAGTGCCCGCACCTTGTCCTAATTAGCTCGGATTACCGGGATTATCATCGCAATACACATGTTTTAACCAAGTGTCACAAAGGGGTACCTCTATGCCGCCTGTTGTTGCGGTCAGAAACCCACCGGCGGGCAGCGACTGGCAACACCGTAGAGCCGGGAACAACTAGGGCTGCGGCTGGCCCCAGTCCCTCAGAGCGACGGCCCGCAAAGCCTTCTGGTCACACGTCCGATGCTTGTCGCAAGGGCGTGCCACCTGACCTATACCTGGTCGGGGAAGGTGTTGGATGATGCCTCGCATAGTTTCCTGCATGGCATACACGTAAACATTAAATACGAGCCTCGATCGGCTCTCAGGTTATCCTGTGAATCGGCTCAAAGAGCCGATCCACCCATGATTCGTACGAGGTGCACGAATATATGGTGGTCCTACTTGATCAAGATAAAGCTAAAGCGATCTACGACGATTTAGGGTTTTCACCGCATAATCGGATCATCCTACTCACGATTGGGCCTCGCGCTCGCGTACGGTGATCGTAAGCCGATCCTAGACAGGGCCTAAAAACCAACACGAGGTTGATCCCCGGAACATCCTGTTTAGGGCTAGCAAACTACACCCTACACGCCGCTGGATCCTCCAACCCTTTGTAAGGCCTAACTATTGCGGATGTTAAACTAATCCTTGAAGAACAAGGAGCAACCGTAACGGATCGGATCTACTAAACTATGATCAAGCGGGGTGCCGCCCCTACACCTAAGATAGGTGTAAGGGCGGCTAGATGTATAAGGGTTGCACTACGACAGCATATGATACGAAGAACAATGCTAACCCTAACACATCTAAGATAACTACGTTGCTCGCCATCAAAAGGCTTCAGCACGAGCAACGCATGAACAACGTAGGTAGGCTTGTGCTTGCCTAGATCGCAAGATGCGATCTAGGCAGCATGGTGCTTACCGGAGAAACCCTCGAGACGAAGGAGTTGGCGATGCGCCGAGATTTGTTTGTGTTGAACGTTGGTTGTTGTTTATTTCATAAACCCTAGATACATATTTATAGTCCAGGGGACTTTCTAACTCAAGCGTGCACCTAACCGTGCACGGGTAAAACTCTAACTCCTAACAGACACGTATCCTACTATGGTACAGATACACGGGCAATTAGCCCAAACTTGGTACACAAGGCCGATTCACGTATTTCTTTCATGTATATTCTTTAAACCCATCTTGACCGCGGCCCACCTCTGACTCGGTCAAATTCTGGTGATAACACATGCCCCCCTGGTTTTGGTAATGATAATTTCAAAACCACTCTGTTTTTCCTCCGAGGGGTCATGTCGTGGCAGAGCAGAACCGTCGCAGTATTTTCCATCATGACAACTTGCCTTCCCAACTTCTCTGCACGATTTGATAGTTTTTGGCACCACCTCCTCGAAAACTGTTCGAACATTAAACCCCCACTTCTTTTATTTAACCGCACCGAACGAGTTCTCCTCCTCATCCTCTCCGCATTAGCACTCCAAAAGCCCTTCGCGCACCATGTCTTCCTCTTCCTCCGCCTCATCGGGACTTTCCCTCGAGTCCTCTTCCTCCTACGAGCCGACGCCAGAACGGGACCCACAAGAGGTCCATGCGGCCAACACCCGACGCGCCATAGAGGCCGGGGAGGAGCCCGACCATGACTTCTCCATCTGGTCCGAGGACGACAAGTCCTCGACGGATGGGGAGAGCAACCTCCGCTTCCTGGGATGACTTCACCACCTCCGAGGAGGTGAGGGAGGAGGAGGAGGAGGAGGACGACGACGACAGCCCCTCCGACGAGCCGCCGGCCAAGCGCCACTGCCCCTGGCCGGGGAATCTCAGTGACTACGACAGCGACGATGACGACGACGACGAGGAGGATGAGGACAACGAAGGTCCTGCCGGCGGCCGCTACAGCAGCGACGACGAGCCCGCCGGGAGTAGCGCCGACAGCGGCGACGAGGGTGACGACAAGGGCAGCGACGGCCCGTAGATAGGACCCTTAGCATAGGATCAGTAGTAGTAGACGGGGCAATGTATCCCCTTGGTACTCCCTTTTGAGAGCAATCATCTCTTCTATGTAAGAAATCTCGTTTATCAATGAAGAAATTCCCCAATTTGATTTTGCCGATTTCCTTTATGCCAATTTAGCCGATTTCCCTTCATACTGATCCCGCCGATCGTCACTTAGCCAATGCTTAATGAGCCGATGACAACGCATCGGTCTCTCATGATCCATTCTTCATCCTTTTGACGTCGGAGTGATCGTGAACTTGCTCAATGCTCAAAAGCTGATGTTAACATCACTCCTTCACGATCTATCTTTCGCCTTTTCCGACCGATGACTTTGAGCTCTGGCGGACAACGAGGCAGATCAATGCCTTTACGAGAGCCCCGGAACCGCTCGTTGAAACGACTTGATGCTGAAGCCGATACCTCTGGACATTCAGATATTCAGTGATACTCTTCAAACCTGCCCAATCCTCTTAAAAAAGGTTATGATGGAGGGCCATCCGATGAAATCTCAATCGGCTTCTTAAGAACAGAATATCAATGCAGTCAGTTGCCCCCCGAGCCTCCATCAAGGCGAGAACAGCAGTGGGCTGACCAAACGTGTCACCATCGGTTTCCAAGTCATGATGCAGCACCAGCCGATTTCACCAAAACCGGCTCCCTATAGCAAAGGGTCCTTTAGGACAAACTGCCCCCCGAGCTTCTTCAGTCCACTTCTTGCGCCTCGCTGGTCAGATCGGCTCCTTTCCTTTGGCGGATTTGATGCAACCCATCCTTAACCTGATCTGCACGTCCATGCTGCTCTTGGCATTGGTCAGGGTCATGATCCCTCAAACTGCCCCAGCTGATACTGCGGACTCGAATACTCGCAAAAAGAATCCGGAGGTCCTTGAAGAGAGGATCCACTTCCTGCTCCATTGACCCACTGCTTATCCCTTGAGTCGATGGCCATGGATCGGCTTTCTATCCTTAAGTCGATGTCTGCGCATCGGCTGTGCTTAAAAAATATTTTGAATTTTTTACGGCCGATTTATGTATCGGCCCCCATACTTCAATACCCATCATTAAAGGATATCTTGGGCTGCTGGGCATTGTAAGACGCTTCTACTGCATATCCTCGTGTTTATCCACCTAGGTGCCCCCGAGCCGATTCTTTCAAGGGACTTGATGGTATCGGCTCTTCAGGGATTCCCTGTTGGATCGAATGTTGAACCCAGGCAGAATGGATGGTGAGGATAATTTTGGCCGATTGCTGGAATCGGCCTCCACGTTGCTTGCTCGATGAAGGTTTTGTAATGTTCCTCCATAAATTTTTTGGGGCCGATCACAAGGATCAGCCTCACCACGTTTGCTCATTGATTTGCTCCAGCTACATGGTTAGGCCAGTGGACGACCAGCCTAACTTCATCCCCTTTCATGTCGATGCGCTCACCGTCGTCCACCTTGAGTGCATCGCCTAATCCTCGAGCACTATACTCCGTTGGGAGGATGAGGACCATGTTCGTGCCAGCCGATGTCTCATCATCGGCTTTCCTTTGCTTGGGGCGCCACTCTTTTCTTTGTGGCCGACCTTCTTCGTCCAGGGTTCGCTGAATTTTGGCGGCCATATCAGGCCGTGCCTTCCTCAACGTGTGCAGGTATAATATTTCAGCTTCCTCTAACCCACGTAGACACTGAACCCTTCGCTTCTGGGAACGGCTGAGCCCATCAGGGCACCACCTGGGCCGATGATACTTGTCTTCTTCATCATCGTCCTCTAGTTCCTCGAGATCTTCCACCCGAGCGGACTCAGCATGCTTGTTCCGAGACGGGAGAGGCCCTAGACGCTTGAACACAGACACGTTAGATGCATCCTTCTTCTTCGTTTGCATTACGGGCGTTGCCGATTGTAGGCAATCGGCTCATTCCTGAATCCCAGCGAGTGTCTGAAGAAGGGGCAGTCCCAGTGCCTATCCTCGTCGTCTTGCTCCCTCAACTTTTCCTTGGCGTGGCGCTCGTATCGCTCCTCGTCGTGATCATGCCGACGACGTCTCCTGTCGTCCCTAGCCAGACGATCTTTTTCATCATCGTCGTTGTATCGCCGGCGTTGGTCATACTGACTCACATACTTGTTGAGGAGGTGATCAGAGAGAGGTCGCTGATATCTTATGTTCTTCACTTCTCCCTCTGTGACGTAGCGCTTGCCGTCGTGGCGGAGCCGATCGCGTGGAGCGGCTTCCTCCGTGTCTTTGTTATGAGAGCAGCTTCCCTCATCTCCGTCCTTACCGCAGTGGTGCCCAGGTCCCACCATGTTGATATTGCACGAGAGATCTGGCTGGCACCCTCCATGGTAAGTATACTCCACCATGTTAACGGCGGGGAAGGGGTGTGTGTCGACCTTCATGGCGTACTGGTTGAAAATTAGCCGTCCTTTTTCTATCGCCATTTGGATCTGCTGCCGCCACACCTCGCGGTCGTTAGTGGTGTGGGTGAACGTGTTATGCCACTTGCGGTATGGCTTTCCGTTCAGCTCCTGCACCGTGGGGATCTTGTGGCCTTCGGGTACCTTGATATGCTTCTCCGTGAGTAAGAGATCGAAAATCTGCTCAGTTTTGGTCACGTCGAAGTCAAACCCCTTTGGAGGGCCTTGTGGCTTAACCCACTTGCAGGACACGGGGCCTGCCGCCCGAGTCCATTCAGCTACTGCTACATCTCGATCTCCCGCAGCACCTTCATCCTCGTCTGCCTCAACCAGGGCCACCGCTCGCTTGAATTTGTCCTGGTAAACATCTGGGTGGCGCTGTTCATATGCTGACAGCTTCTGCACCATGTGCGCCAATGAAGGGTAGTCTGCTTGGGAGGCCACGTCCTTGATCGATGATGAGAGACCCACCACCGCCAACTCGATTGCTTCTTTTTCACTTACGTGAACCGAATAGCATCGGTTCCTCACGGTCCTAAAGCGCTGGATGTATTCTGACACTGTTTCCCCGCGCTTCTGTCGTACTTGTGCTAGATCGGCAATACCAGCCTCGGAAGCCTCTGAATGATACTGCTCATGGAACTGCTCTTCCAACTTCTTCCAAGTCCGGATTGAACTCGGTGGCAGCGATGTGTACCACCCGAAAGCCGATCCTGTGAGGGACTGTGCGAAGAACCTCACACGCAGCTCGTCTGATGCTGAGATCGTGCCCAGCTGTGCCAAATATCGGCTCACATGCTCGATGGAGCTGGAACCATCTGATCCACTAAACTTTGTGAAATCCGGGAGCCGATATTTGGGTGGTAGCGGGATCAATTCGTACTCATTGGGTACGGGTTGGTATAGCCGAACGTCTTCCTTTTCGGCATCATGCCGAACTGATCTTTCAGAATTGTACAAATCTGATCCGCGGTGATAGCTGAAGGTGTCGAACCCTGAAGATTCGCCGGGGTGGCATACTTAACCAGCCATGCTTGCTTTTCCAGTTCTGAGCCAACTGCAGGAGCTGGGCTCTGGAGGTTTGTCGGAGTGGCGTACTTAGCTAGCCACGTTTGCTTCTCAAGATCTGCCCCCGACGTTCCTCCTGCTGTTCCAGAGGCCCCTGCCGTCGCAGCCTGGTTCGAGAGTGCCCAGGTGCTGCCGTCTGGTACGTATGCGCACGCGTATCCGTGCGGGGTCTCCTTGGGCGCCTCAGGTAGGAATTGGTAGTCACTAGGATCACCACCAATCTTGTAGACGACGTATGCCGATGAGTTCGGCACTTCTGGTGCTGCCAACGCGAACGGCAGCGGTGGACGGGACTGGAGTGGCATCTCTCCTTTGTAAGTCCCCAGAGCTGGTCCCGACGGAGAATACCGATGGCTCATGATTTCCTGGATCACGCGCAGAGCGACACGCTCCAAAGTGTTCACCAGGCTCTCAGAGTGGCGGTGCAGCGAATGAGCCACCATGTAGTTGATCTCCTGACGCAGCGACCTGGTGCGTTCTTCTGACGGGGCGGACAGGTCCACTCCATCGAGTGCGCCTTCAGGTGAGAACCCCTTCCACCTGACGCCATGGGAGCGGGTTCTGTGGAAAGAGCCGATGAGTTCGGCTTCGAGGACCGCCTTGACCTCGTCATGCTTCTTTTTGAGCTCGTCAGGCAGATCCTCGTACTTGACCGGAGTGCTTTCCGCCATCTCGGATGTAGACGGCGATGCGGTGGATGTCGAAGATGGTCCCACCGGGCGTGCCAGAATGTGTTGCGGTCAGAAACCCACCGGCGGGCAGCGACTGGCAACACCGTAGAGCCGGGAACAACTAGGGCTACGGCTGGCCCCAGTCCCTCAGAGCGACGGCCCGCAAAGCCTTCTGGTCACACGTCCGATGCTGTCGCAAGGGAGTGCCACCTGACCTATACCTGGTCAGGAAGGTGTTGGATGATGCCTCGCTTAGTTTCCTGCATGGCATACACGTAAACATTAAATACGAGCCTCGATCGGCTCTCGAGTTATCCTGTGAATCGGCTCAAAGAGCCGATCCACCCATGATTCGTACGAGGTGCACGAATATATGGTGGTCCTGCTTGATCAAGATAAAGCTAAAGCGATCTACGACGATTTAGGGTTTTCACCGCATAATCGGATCATCCTACTCACAATTGGGCCTCGCGCTCGCGTACGGTGATCGTAAGCCGATCCTAGACAGGGCCTAAAAACCAACACGAGGTTGATCCCCGGAACATCCTGTTTAGGGCTAGCAAACTACACCCTACACGCCGCTGGATCCTCCAACCCTTTGTAAGGCCTAACTATTGCGGATGTTAAACTAATCCTTGAAGAACAAGGAGCAACCGTAACGGATCGGATCTACTAAACTATGATCAAGCGGGGTGCCGCCCCTACACCTAAGATAGGTGTAAGGGCGGCTAGATGTATAAGGGTTGCACTACGACAGCATATGATACGAAGAACAATGCTAACCCTAACACATCTAAGATAACTACGTTGCTCGCCATCAAAAAGGCTTCAGCACGAGCAACGCATGAACAACGTAGGTAGGCTTGTGCTGCCTAGATCGCAAGATGCGATCTAGGCAGCATGGTGCTTACCGGAGAAACCCTCGAGACGAAGGAGTTGGCGATGCGCCGAGATTTGTTTGTGTTGAACGTTGGTTGTTGTTTATTTCATAAACCCTAGATACATATTTATAGTCCAGGGGACTTTCTAACTCAAGCGTGCACCTAACCGTGCACGGGTAAAACTCTAACTCCTAACAGACACGTATCCTACTATGGTACAGATACACGGGCAATTAGCCCAAACTTGGTACACAAGGCCGATTCACGTATTTCTTCCATGTATATTCTTTAAACCCATCTTGATCGCGGCCCACCTCTGACTCGGTCAAATTCTGGTGATAACACCTGTACAAAGGTCTAAGGAGAAAGCTCGCATTTGGATTTCTCGCTTTTGATTATTCTCAACTTAGACATCCATACCGGGACAACATAGACAACAGATAATGGACTCCTCTTTAATGCATAAGCATGTAGCAACAATTAATGTTCTCATATGAGATTGAGGATATATGTCCAAAATTGAAACTTCCACCATGATTCATGGCTTTAGTTAGCGGCCCAATGTTCTTCTCTAACAATATGCATGCTCTAACCATTAAATGAGTGGTAAATCTCCCTTACTTCAGACAAGACAGACATGCATAGCAACTCACATGATATTCAACAAAGAGTAGTTGATGGCGTCCCCGAGGAACATGGTTATCGCACAACAAACAACTTAATAAGAGATAAAGTGCATAAGTACATATTCAATACCACAATAGTTTTTAAGCTATTTGTCCCATGAGCTATATATTGCAAAGGTAAAGAATGGAAATTTTAAAGGTAGCACTCAAGCAATTTACTTTGGAATGGCGGAGAAATACCATGTAGTAGGTAGGTATGGTGGACACAAATGGCATAGTGGTTGGCTCAAGGATTTTGGATGCATGAGAAGTATTCCCTCTCGATACAAGGTTTTAGGCTAGCAAGGTTATTTGAAACAAACACAAGGATGAACCGGTGCAGCAAAACTCACATAAAAGACATATTGAAAACATTATAAGACTCTACACCGTCTTCCTTGTTGTTCAAACTCAATACTAGAAATTATCTAGACTTTAGAGAGACCAATTATGCAAACCAAATTTTAGCAAGCTCTATATATTTCTTCATTAATAGGTGCAAAGTATATGATGCAAGAGCTTAAACATGAGCACAACAATTGCCAAGTATCAAATTATTCAAGACATTTTAGAATTACTACATGTAGCATTTCCCGATTCCAACCATATAACAATTTAACGAAGAAGATTCAACCTTCGCCATGAATACTATGAGTAAAGCCTAAGGACATATTTGTCCATATGCAACAGCGGAGCGTGTCTCTCTCCCACACAATGAATGCTAGGATCCATTTTATTCAAACAAAAACAAAAACAAAAACAAACCGACGCTCCAAGCAAAGTACATAAGATGTGATGGAATAAAAATATAGTTTGAGGGGAGGAACTCGATAATGTTGTCGATGAAGAAGGGGATGCCTTGGGCATTCCCAAGCTTAGACAGCTTGAGTCTTCTTAAAATATGCAGGGTGAACCACCGGGGCATCCCCAAGCTTAGAGCTTTCACTCTCCTTGATCATATTGTATCATCTCCCTCTCTTGATCCTTGAAAACTTCCTCCACACCAAACTCGAAACAACTCATTAGAGGGTTAGTGCATAATAAAAATTTACATGTTCAGAGGTGACATAATCATTCTTAACACTTCTGGACATTGCACAAAGCTACTGGACATTAATGGATCAAAGAAATTCATCCAACATAGCAAAGGAGGCAATGCGAAATAAAAGGCAGAATCTGTCAAAACAGAACAGTTCGTAAAGACGAATTTTAAAGTGGCACCAGACTTGCTCAAATGAAAATGCCCAAATTGAATGAAAGTTGCGTACATATCTGAGGATCACGCACGTAAATTGGCATATTTTTCTGAGCTACCTACAAGAGAGGCAGGTCGAAATTCGTGACAGCAAAGAAATCTGTTTCTGCGCAGTAATCCAAATCTAGTATGAACCTTACTATCAAAGACTTTACTTGGCACAACAATGCATAAAACTAAGATAAGGAGAGGTTGCTATAGTAGTAAAGAACTTCCAAGACTCAAATATAAAATAAAAGTACTGTAGTAAAATAAACACATGGGTTGTCTCCCATAAGCGCTTTTCTTTAACGCCTTTCAGCTAGGCGCAGAAGGTGTGTATCAAGTATTATCAAGAGACGAAGTATCAACATCATAACTTGTTCTAATAATAGAATCAAAAGGTAAATTCATTCTCTTTCTAGGGAAGTGTTCCATACCTATCTTGAGAGGAAATTGATATTTAATATTACCTTCCTTCATATCAATGATAGCTCCAACAGTTCGAAGAAAAGGTCTTCCCAATATAATGGGGCAAGATGCATTGCATTCAATATCCAAGACAACACAGTCAACGGGGACAAGGTTATTGTTAACGGTAATGCGAACATTATCAACTCTCCCCAAAGGTTTCTTTGTAGAATGATCAGCAAGATTAACATCCAAATAACAGTTTTTCAATGGTGGCAAGTCAAGCATATTATAAATCTTCTTAGGCATAACGGAAATACTTGCACCAAGATCACATAAAGCATTACAATCAAAGTCATTGACCTTCACCTTAATGATGGGCTCCCAACCATCTTCTAGCTTCTTAGGAATAGAAGCTTCACGTTCTAGTTTCTCTTCTCTAGCTTTTATGAGAGCATTTGTAATATGTTTTGTGAAAGCCAAGTTTATAGCACTAGCATTAGGACTCTTAGCAAGTTTTTGTAAGAACTTTATAACTTCAGAGATGTGGTAATCATCAAAATCTAAACCATTATAATCTAAAGCAATGGGATCATCATCCCCAATGTTGGAAAAAATTTCAGCAGTTTTATCACAGGCAGTTTCAGCAGTTTTAGCAGTTTCAGGCAGTTTTGCAGGCTTTGCATTAGAAGTGGAAACATTGCTAACACCAATTCTTTCACCATTATTAGTAAGAGATGCAGCAACATGTGGAACATTAGCATTGCTAGTGGCGGTAATAGTCCAAACTTTAGCTACATTATTCTCTTTAGCTAGTTTTTCATTTTCTTCTCTTTCCCACCTAGCATGCAATTCGGTCATCAATCTTATATTCTCATTAATTCTAACTTGGATGGAATTTGCTGTAGTAACAATTTTATTTTCAATATCCTTATTAGGCATAACTTTCGATTTCAAAAGATCAACATCAGAGGCAAGACAATCAACCTCAGAAGCGAGAATATCAATTTTATTAAGCTTTTCCTCAACAGATTTGTTAATAGCGGTTTGTGTACTAATAAATTCTTTAAGCATAGCTTCAAGTCCAGGGGGTGTGTTCCTATTATTGTTGTAAGAATTCCCATAATAATTACCATAACCATTACCATTATTATAAGGATATGGCCTATAGTTATTACTAGAATTGTTCCGATAAGCATTGTTGTTGAAATTATTATTTTAATGAAGTTTACATCAACATGTTCTTCTTGAGAAACCAATGAAGCTAACGGAACATTATTAGGATCAACATTAGTCCTATCATTCACAAGCATAGACATAATAGCATCAATCTTATCACTCAAGGATGAGGTTTCTTCGACAGAATTTACCTTCTTACCTTGTGGAGCTCTTTC
This sequence comes from Lolium rigidum, assembly GCF_022539505.1. NCBI lineage: Eukaryota > Viridiplantae > Streptophyta > Magnoliopsida > Poales > Poaceae > Lolium > Lolium rigidum. Next base: position 157,988,595 of record NC_061513.1, on the reverse strand, counting down.
CGTGTGCCATTCAGAGTAATTAATCATCATATTATCAAGAAGCTTTGTTGCTTCACCAAGAGTGATGGACATAAAGGTACCTCCAGCAGCTGAATCCAATAGGTTCCGCGAAGAAAAGTTCGATCCTGCATAAAAGGTTTGGATGATCATCCAAGTAGTCAGTCCATGGGTTGGGCAATTTTTAACCAAGGATTTCATTCTTTCCCAATCTTGTGCAACATGCTCATTATCCAATTGTTTAAAATTCATTATACTACTCCTCAAAGATATAATTTTAGCAGGGGGATAATATCTACCAATAAAAGCATCCTTGCATTTAGTCCATGAATCAATACTATTCTTAGGCGAGAGATAGCAACCAATCTTTAGCTCTTCCTCTTAATGAGAAAGGGAACAATTTTAATTTTATAATGTCACCATCTACATCTTTATACTTTTGCATTTCACACAATTCAACAAAAATATTGAGATGGGCAGCAGCATCATCAGAACTAACACCAGAAAATTGCTCTCTCATAACAAGATTTAGTAAAGCAGGTTTAATTTCAAAGAATTCTGCTGTAGTAGCAGGTGGAGCAATAGGTGTGCATAAGAAATCATTATTGTTTGTGGTTGTGAAGTCACACAACTTAGTATTTTCAGGAGTAGCCATTTTAGCAGTAGTAAATAAAGCAAACTAGATAAAATAAATGCAAGTAACTAATTTTTTTGTGTTTTTGATATAGAGTGCAAGACAGTAAATAAAGTAAAACTAGCAACTAATTTTTTTGTGTTTTGATTTAGTGCAGCAAACAAGAAAGTAAATAAAATAAAGCAAGACAAAAACAAAGTAAAGAGATTGGATTGTGGAGACTCCCCTTGCAGCGTGTCTTGATCTCCCCGGCAACGGCGCCAGAAAAAGAGCTTGATACGCGTACATCACGCGTCCGTTGGGAACCCCAAGAGGAAGGTGTGATGCGTACAGCGGCAAGTTTTCCCTCGGTAAGAAACCAAGGTTTATCGAACCAGTAGGAGCCAAGAAGCACGTTGAAGGTTGATGGCGGCGGGATGTAGTGCGGCGCAACACCAGGGATTCCGGTGCCAACGTGGAACCTGCACAACACAACCAAAGTACTTTGCCCCAACGAAACAGTGAGGTTGTCAATCTCACCGGCTTGCTGTAACAAAGGATTAGATGTATAGTGTGGATGATGATTGTTTGCACAAAACAGTAGAACAAGTATTGCAGTAGATTGTATTCGATGTAAAAGAATGGACCGGGGTCCACAGTTCACTAGAGGTGTCTCTCCCATAAGATAAATAGCATGTTGGGTGAACAAATTACAGTCGGGCAATTGACAAATAGAGAGGGCATGACCATGCACATACATGATATGATGAGTATAGTGAGATTTAATTGGGCATTACGACAAAGTACATAGACCGCTATCCAGCATGCATCTATGCCTAAAAAGTCCACCTTCGAGGTTATCATCCGAACCCCTTCCAGTATTAAGTTGCAAACAACAGAAAATTGCATTAAGTATGGTGTGTAATGTAATCAATAACTACATCCTCGGACATAGCATCAATGTTTTATCCCTAGTGGCAACAGCACATCCACAACCTTAGAACTTTCTGACACTGTCCCAGATTTAATGGAGGCATGAACCCACTATCGAGCATAAATACTCCCTCTTGGAGTTAAGAGTAAAAACTTGGCCAAGCCTCTACTAATAACGGAGAGCATGCAAGATCATAAACAACACATAGGTAATAGATTGATAATCAACATAACATAGTATTCTCTATCCATCGGATCCCGACAAACACAACATATAGCATTACAGATAGATGATCTTGATCATGTTAGGCAGCTCACAAGATCCGGCAATGAAGCACATAAGGAGAAGACAACCATCTCGCTACTGCTATGGACCCATAGTCCAGGGGTGAACTACTCACTCATCACTCCGGAGGCGACCATGGCGGTGAAGAGTCCTCCGGGAGATGATTCCCCTCTCCGGCAGGGTGCCGGAGGCGATCTCCTGAATCCCCGAGATGGGATTGGCGGTGGCGGCGTCTCTGGAAGGTTTTCCGTATCGTGGCTCTCGGTACTGGGGGTTTCGCGATGAAGACTATTTGTAGGCGGAAGGGCAGGTCAAGAGGCGACGCGAGGGGCCCACACGACAGGGCCGCGCGGCCAGGGCCCAGGCTGCGCCGCCCTGGTGTGTCGCCAGCTCGTGGCCCCACTTCGTATCATCTTCGGTCTTCTGGAAGCTTCGTGGCAAAATAGGCCCCTGGGCGTTGATTTCGTCCAATTCCGAGAATATTTCCTTACTAGGATTTCTGAAACCAAAAACAGCAGAAAACAGCAATTGGCTCTTCGGCATCTCGTTAATAGGTTAGTGCCGGAAAATGCATAAATACGACATAAAGTATGCATAAAACATGTAGATATCATCAATAATGTGGCATGGAACATAAGAAATTATCGATACGTCGGAGACGTATCACGCACCAGTGGGAAAGGTCCGGGTGGATGTGTCGTTTGGAGGACGTGACAATTGCCGGGTTGAAAACATTGAGTTCGAGGTGGTGGACTTAGATAGTCCTTACCATGCATTGCTGGGGATACCGGCGTTGGCAGCTTTCATGGCCTCGACTCACACGGCCTATCTCAAGATGAAGATGCCGGCACCTCGTGGACCCTTAACTGTGGTGGGAAACTACAAGATCTCGCTGGAAACTGCTTCCGCCGGATCAAACCTGGCAGAATCGCTGGTGATTGCAGAGGAAAAGAGGAGGATGCAAACTGCGGTTGCGCTGGCTCAGTCCTCACAGTTGAGCTTAGCGGCAATGAGTGCAAACTTGGGCACACCAACGTTCAAGCCAACAAAAGAAACAAAGGACATCGTGCTGGATCCGGCTTACCCTGAGCGTACCGTTCGTATCGGTGCCGGTCTCAGTGAGGCATAGGAAAGCGCGCTCGTCAGCTTCCTCCGTGAGAATCGGAATATCTTTGCCTCGTCTACTGATGACTTGGTACGTGTTCCGAGGGAGCTGGCTGAGCACTCTTTGAATGTCCGGAAGGATGCGAAGCCGGTGCGACAACCTTTGCGCCGGTTTGCTGAGGATAGGAGGAAAATCATTGGAGAAGAAGTGACAAAGTTGTTGGTTGCCGGTTTCATCGTGGAAGTGCTGCATACTGAGTGGCTAGCCAATCCGGTGCTGGTCGAAAAGAAGAAAGATGAGAACCTCGAAGCAAAAGCTCCAAAGGTGTGGCGCATGTGCATCGACTACACCAACCTGAACAAAGCTTGCCCAAAAGATCCTTTCCCCTTACCCCGGATCGATCAAGTGATTGATTCTACTGCTGGGTGTGAGTTGTTGTCTTTCCTGGATGCTTATTCCGGTTTCCACCAAATTCCCCTGAAAAAGGAAGATCAAATAAAAACTGCGTTCATTACCCCGCACGGGGCTTATTGCTATGTCACTATGCCTTTCGGTTTGCGCAACGCTGGTGCAACGTATCAGCGCTGTATGCAAAAGTGTTTGTTTGATCAAATCGGAAAAAATGTGCAAGTCTATGTGGACGATGTCGTGGTAAAAACTAAAGAAAAAGAAACCTTAATCGACGATCTCCGGCAAACATTTGATAACTTAAGAAGATTCCGGATGAAACTCAATCCGGCAAAGTGTACCTTTGGTGTTCCCGCCGGCAAATTGCCTGGCTGATACGTCCAATTTGCATCACTATTTTATATCATAATTTGCTGTTATTCATTGATATATTTCATATTGGGACACAATACTAATGTTATTTCATCTATTTTGCATGTTTCATGATTATTTGGAGATCGAGCACCGGAGCCAGGATTCTGCTGGAAAAAGCACCGTCAGGATGCGATATTTCGGAAGATCAACTGTGGAAGGAAGTTTTACAGAAAATCCTATTTTTCCAGATGACGGAGGAAGCCAGAAGGGGGAGCCAGCTGGACCCAGGGTGGGCCCACACCATAGGGTGGCGCGGCCCATGGCCTGGCCGCGCCACCATGTGGTGTGGAGCCCCCTCGGCCTCTTTCGCCTCCTTTTCTTCGCGAAACCCTTCGTCCCGAAGACCTAAGCCACAGAGGAATCCTCACGAAGGGTTACAGCCGCCTCTGCGGGGCGGAGAACACCAGAGAGAAAAGAGCTCTCCGGCGGGCAGGAATCCGCCGGGGAAATTCCCTCCCGGAGGGGGAAATCGACGCCATCGTCACCGCCATCGAGCTGGACATCATCTCCATCACCATCATCATCATCTCCACCATCATCACCGCCATCTCCACCGCTGGACATCGACACCGCTGTAGCAATTTGGGTTTGATCTTGATTGTTTGATAGGGGAAACTCTCCCGATACTGATTTCTACTTGTTGTTTATGCTATTGAGTGAAACCATTGAACCAAGGTCTATGTTCAGATTGTTGTTCATCATCATATCACCTCTGATCATGTTCCATATGATGTCTCGTGAGTAGTTCGTTTAGTTCTTGAGGACATGGGTGAAGTCTAATTGTTAGTAGTGAACTATGGTTGAGTAATATTCAATGTTATGATATTTAAGTTGTGGTGTTATTCTTCTAGTGGTGTCGTGTGAACGTCGACTACACGACACTTCACCATTTATGGGCCTAGGGGAATGCATCTTGTACTCGTTTGCCAATTGCGGGGTTGCCGGAGTGACAGAAACCTATATCGATGCAGGAGGGATCGCAGGATCTCAGAGTTTAAGGTTGTGGTTAGATTTATCTTAATTACTTTCTTGTAGTTGCGGATGCTTGCAAGGGGTATAATCACAAGTATGTATTAGTCCTAGGAAGGGCGGTACATTAGCATAGGTTCACCCACACAACACTTATCAAAACAATGAAGATTAATCAGCTGTATGTAGCGAAAGCACTAGACTAAAATCCCGTGTGTCCTCGAGAACGTTTGGTCATCTATTATATTATTAAAACAACAAACAACCAACGGTTTAGATTAGCTATACGTAAGTAAATAAAATACAATGGCCAAGATTAACTATCTAATCGCGTATGCGCATATAAATAACTTTCTAGGCTTCTATCCAACGTCCACATCTATCTCCTCAAGGAAACATACGAAAACACGTTCCAGGATCAAACGATCTCCAAAACCGATCTGCCGCCGCCAGCCTGCTATCGCCGGCGCTCCGCATGGCTGTGCTGGATCTGTGTTCAAATTCTCGCTAAAGCTGATCCGCCTACACACAAACCGCAGAACATGCTAGCGGAGCCGTTCGAACCTGGCCCGCCCCGGCGGCATCGCGGCAGCAACAACCTCAGGAGTCTGCCGGGTTCCGTTGGAGTTGGAGTCGCTTCAGGAGTTCATGAGCAGCACGAGGACTCCAAGTCCGATCTGCATGGTCTCAGTCTGTCCGTCTTGGTCCGTCGTCGAACATATCCGGAAGAATTTGGAATTGAGCCAGTTGATGAAAGTCCGATCTAGACTAGGAACAACATGTCTCTATGACTCTATACATGTACGTGGCCAGGTCGATTAAGTATGTCTTCATCCCTTGACAGCCGAGGCGGTCAAACGAGCAAGCCACACATGACATGGACAAAGGTAATTTGATCGGCTTCCTTTAGTTAAAGGCAGCAGCGGTCGACAGATGGTACGTACTATTGGTCCTTGAAAAAATCTAGATTGAGCTGCTAAAATATGTTTTCTTGACATGCGCTGTATGACATGAATTTTTAACAATTTATAGACATATCAAATCATTATGATAGGTAATGAGGCTCAGGTTGATGCTCTACAACATTATTGTAGGAATTGGTGGAGATTCCACAAATTCGTCGAGCCATCATAGGTAAGATTTGGACCTTAATTAAAGGAAAGGATATTATTAACCTTTGGTTAAGTTTTATCCTCATCTTTTGCTTTGAATTAAACATAAAACATAATCTATGGAAATACTATTAGTTTGCTCAAAATATGTACGAACCAACATCTATCTATTTATATTATTAAAACAACAAACAACCAACGATGAAAATTGATCCGCTCAAAGTTCAGATTTTTTTTCAGTGGTTAAGATGACTTGATAGACCGAGCGGTGACATACAAAAAAACAAGACCGCTTGCAGCTCAAAGAAAAGACTGCTTGCAATTAATCGATCGATGCATTGTCTCTTGGGATGAATCGATCGGTGCATTGTCCCTGGGCCAGCACTGTTTCGTCCTAGATTAATTACATCCGTCTACAGCCGAGCATATGAATTTTTGCCGTCATTGCTCCAGCTATTTTCCAATCATGGGTTACGTGCGTCTACAGCCAAGCTTATGAGTTTTTGCCTCACGAAACAATACGGCAGGCCTTCTTGACTGCGGGGCAGACCATCGATGCATCGTGTGATACGTGATCACACAACAAGATCTTCTCCATGTCGCTGGACGCGAAGTTTCTTGTGGCAAGCCGCGACGTCTGATTATAAATGTGCATGCTGCTGTTGAGGTATGCAACACCTGACACACAATACTATTTCTAAGATACATATAATTTTTTTATCATGCAATATTAAAGCATCTACAGCTGTATGAAATCATCTGATATGCAGCATCTGAATTGAAGTATTTGTATCGACTGCGCCGTCCCATGAAGGAAGCAACACTGGATGCTAAAACCTTAGGCCGGTATGTATTTATCTCTTCTCTTGGACACTATTTTCCATAAACTGAATCGTTATCAGGGAGTGAAAAACTTTGATGTGTACAAGACTACAAATATGTTAACATATTTAATTTCTTGCAGATTTTTTATATGATTTTTTATACTATGCCACCATTGGACATACGTAATAATTTATTTGTTGTTGGACCATCTCAATCGATCTTCAGTGATTCATAGTGGAGCGTATTGGTATATCAAAGCTATGCAAATTACTCTAGATTTTCTATCATCAGTTCTGAATCTCAAGGGAGAAAATGGGTACAAATGGTAGTGGTAGAAAACATATATTTGAAAAGTATTCTGAACTAATACAACAACCATTTTCTATGCCATTTTATAGATCAAAAAGGTGCAAAAACATGGGAAGTTTCAGAGTTTCACAAAGCTAATATCCTATCAATGGGACAATCATCATTTGAGGTAGGGTATTTATTTATGAACTTACAATAATTCTATATTTTGTTCTCACAGAACATAGCGTTACCATTTGAAATACATGAAAAATATATAGGATTCAGAATCGCAACAGAAGTAGCGTTGCTTATAATATATATTTATACAAAATGTGATGATACGGAAGTAGTCTTATGCTATCAGCTGGATATGAAATCATTACCGTCAAATTCCAACATGTCATAATTTATCGCATCCGTAGTAAGCTATAGGCACATATGAGTGTCACTCTCAACTATATTGTATTTTATACTCTATGAAACTAACAACAACAAGTTTGTAAATAACGTTACAAGATTAAGTATATACATACTCATATTGTGTTGGATTTCGGTTAATATGAATATTATCAGTTTATTGAACAACATTATAGATCAGATTTTGTAATAAGTAAAAAAAAGGTTATGCATTCGGTGAAGATAAACAGATTGAAAATCACTTCTATAACAGGAAAGGAAAAAAGTCTAGCCGTGCAGTATGCACGGGCTACCCCGCTAGTTATAAGTAACAAACCGGCTTGTCCTTTGTGCTAAAAAGGATTGGGCCACTCGCTGCAATTATTTCTCTCGTGAGTTCAATATAATATAAGAGTCGGGAGGTCTCAAGTTCAACCCCGACTAACACACTTTGTAATGTAAAAATGGTTGCGGACTCCTATCTATGCATGTTTGTTGTCTTCTAGTTAGACCTCCTTTGTCCATCCTCAAAGTGTGCCGACGGTTAGGTCATAGGTACATGTGCATGCCATGTGGACACACACAACTTTTGGGGCCATTCCCTAGGTCCGATGCTCGATTTCCGACGAAACCCTAGTTACGGTGACCGCGCAGTCTACCCCTTTGACTGCATCCCATCGGGGTCCCCGGTGGGCGTATGCCTACGTTTGAGCTTGGTTAGGTCATAGGTACATGTGGAAACAAGTATCATACCCATATGATCCCAAGGTTCTCTCCGGTTCACCTCCAGGGAGTTCCCTATACATGCGGGAATCCGCCTAAGTGTAGGAACCCCATGTCCAGAAGCCGGGCACACCCGGAGGGGTAGCATTGGATATAGAACCATCTCAAATCACTTTTGTGCATGCCATGTGGACACACACAAATTTTGGGGCCATTCCCTAGGTCCGATGCTCGATTTACGACGAAACCCTAGTTACGTTGACCGCGCGAGTCTACCCCTTTGATCGCATCCCATCGGGGTTCCCCGGTGGGCGTATGCCTACGTTTGAGCTTGGTTAGGTCATAGGTACATGTGGAAACAAGTACCATACCCATATGATCCCAAGGTTCTCTCCGGTTCACCTCAGGGAGTTCCCCTATACATGCGGAATGCGCCTAAGTGTAGGAACCCCATGTCCAGAAGCCGGGCACACCCGGAGGGGTAGCATTGGATATAGAACCATCTCAAATCACTTTTGTGCATGCCATGTGGACACACACAAATTTTGGGGCCATTCCCTAGGTCCGATGCTCGATTTACGACGAAACCCTAGTTACGTTGACCGCGCAGTCTACCCCTTTGGTGCATCCCATCGGGGGTCCCCCGGTGGGCGTATGCCTACGTTTGAGCTTGGTTAGGTCATAGGTACATGTGGAAACAAGTACCATACCCTATGATCCCAAGGTTCTCTCCGGTTCACCTCAGAGGAGTTCCCCTATACATGCGGGAATGCGCCTAAGTGTAGGAACCCCATGTCCGAGAAGCGGGCACACCCGGAGGGGTAGCATTGGATATAGAACCATCTCAAATCACTTTTGTGCATGCCATGTGGACACACACAAATTTTGGGGCCATTCCCTAGGTCCGATGCTCGATTTACGACGAAACCTAGTTACGGTGACCGCGCGAGTCTACCCCTTTAGTGCATCCCATCGGGGTCCCCCGGTGGGCGTATGCCTACGTTTGAGCTTGGTTAGGTCATAGGTACATGTGGAAACAAGGATCATACCCTATGATCCCAAGGTTCTCTCCGGTTCACCTCAGGGAGTTCCCACCTATACATGCGGGAATGCGCCTAAGTGTAGGAACCCCATGTCCAGAAGCGGGCACACCCGGAGGGGTAGCATTGGATATAGAACCATCTCAAATCACTTTTGTGCATGCCATGTGGACACACACAAATTTTGGGGCCATTCCCTAGGTCCGATGCTCGATTTACGACGAAACCCTAGTTACGTTGACCGCGCAGTCTACCCCTTTGTCTGCATCCCATCGGGGTTCCCCGGTGGGCGTATGCCTACGTTTGAGCTTGGTTAGGTCATAGGTACATGTGGAAACAAGTACCATCCCATATGATCCCAAGGTTCTCTCCGGTTCACCTCAGGGGAGTTCCCCTATACATGCGAGAATACTGCCTAAGTGTAGGAACCCCATGTCCAGAAGCCGGGCACACCGGAGGGGTAGCATTGGATATAGAACCATCTCAAATCACTTTTGTGCATGCCATGTGGACACACACAAATTTTGGGGCCATTCCCTAGGTCCGATGCTCGATTTACGACGAAACCCTAGTTCTGTTGACCGCGCCGTCTACCCCTTTGACTGCATCCCATCGGGGTTCCCCCGGTGGGCGTATGCCTACGTTTGAGCTTGGTTAGGTCATAGGTACATGTGGAAACAAGTATCATACCCTATGATCCCAAGGTTCTCTCCGGTTCACCTCCGGGAGTTCCCCTATACATGCGAGGATCTGCCTAAGTGTAGGAACCCCATGTCCAGAAGCCGGGCACACCGGAGGGGTAGCATTGGATATAGAACCATCTCAAATCACTTTTGTGCATGCCATGTGGACACACACAAATTTTGGGGCCATTCCCTAGGTCCGATGCTCGATTTACGACGAAACCCTAGTTACGTTGACCGCGCCAGTCTACCCCTTTGGCTGCATCCCATCGGGGTTCCCCGGTGGGCGTATGCCTACGTTTGAGCTTGGTTAGGTCATAGGTACATGTGGAAACAAGGATCATACCCTATGATCCCAAGGTTCTCTCCGGTTCACCTCAGGGAGTTCCCCTATACATGCGAGAATCTGCCTAAGTGTAGGAACCCCATGTCCAGAAGCCGGGCACACCGGAGGGGTAGCATTGGATATAGAACCATCTCAAATCACTTTTGTGCATGCCATGTGGACACACACAAATTTTGGGGCCATTCCCTAGGTCCGATGCTCGATTTACGACGAAACCCTAGTTACGTTGACCGCGCCGTCTACCCCTTTGAGCTGCATCCCATCGGGGGTCCCCCGGTGGGCGTATGCCTACGTTTGAGCTTGGTTAGGTCATAGGTACATGTGGAAACAAGTACCATACCCATATGATCCCAAGGTTCTCTCCGGTTCACCTCAGGGAGTTCACCTATACATGCGGGAATACTGCCTAAGTGTAGGAACCCCATGTCCGAGAAGCGGGCACACCGGGAGGGGTAGCATTGGATATAGAACCATCTCAAATCACTTTTGTGCATGCCATGTGGACACACACAAATTTTGGGGCCATTCCCTAGGTCCGATGCTCGATTTACGACGAAACCCTAGTTACGTTGACCGCGCCGTCTACCCCTTTGAGCTGCATCCCATCGGGGGTCCCCGGTGGGCGTATGCCTACGTTTGAGCTTGGTTAGGTCATAGGTACATGTGGAAACAAGTACCATACCCTATGATCCCAAGGTTCTCTACGGTTCACCTCAGGGGAGTTCCCTATACATGCGAGAATGCGCCTAAGTGTAGGAACCCCATGTCCAGAAGCCGGGCACACCCGGAGGGGTAGCATTGGATATAGAACCATCTCAAATCACTTTTGTGCATGCCATGTGGACACACACAAATTTTGGGGCCATTCCCTAGGTCCGATGCTCGATTTACGACGAAACCCTAGTTACGTTGACCGCGCAGTCTACCCCTTTGAGCGCATCCCATCGGGGTTCCCCGGTGGGCGTATGCCTACGTTTGAGCTTGGTTAGGTCATAGGTACATGTGGAAACAAGGATCATACCCATATGATCCCAAGGTTCTCTCCGGTTCACCTCAGGGAGTTCCCCTATACATGCGAGGATACTGCCTAAGTGTAGGAACCCCATGTCGAGAAGCGGGCACACCGGAGGGGTAGCATTGGATATAGAACCATCTCAAATCACTTTTGTGCATGCCATGTGGACACACACAACTTTTGGGGCCATTCCCTAGGTCCGATGCTCGATTTACGACGAAACCCTAGTTACGGTTGACCGCGCTAGTCTACCCCTTTGATCGCATCCCATCGGGGTTCCCCGGTGGGCGTATGCCTACGTTTGAGCTTGGTTAGGTCATAGGTACATGTGGAAACAAGTACCATACCCATATGATCCCAAGGTTCTCTCCGGTTCACCTCGAGGGAGTTCCACCTATACATGCGGGAATGCTGCCTAAGTGTAGGAACCCCATGTCGAGAAGCCGGGCACACCGGAGGGTAGCATTGGATATAGAACCATCTCAAATCACTTTTGTGCATGCCATGTGGACACACACAAATTTTGGGGCCATTCCCTAGGTCCGATGCTCGATTTACGACGAAACCCTAGTTACGTTGACCGCGTCGTCTACCCCTTTGATCGCATCCCATCGGGGGTCCCCCGGTGGGCGTATGCCTACGTTTGAGCTTGGTTAGGTCATAGGTACATGTGGAAACAAGTATCATACCCTATGATCCCAAGGTTCTCTACGGTTCACCTCGAGGAGTTCACCCTATACATGCGGGAATGCGCCTAAGTGTAGGAACCCCATGTCCGAGAAGCCGGGCACACCCGGAGGGGGTAGCATTGGATATAGAACCATCTCAAATCACTTTTGTGCATGCCATGTGGACACACACAAATTTTGGGGCCATTCCCTAGGTCCGATGCTCGATTTACGACGAAACCCTAGTTACGGTGACCGCGCAGTCTACCCCTTTGACTGCATCCCATCGGGGTTCCCCGGTGGGCGTATGCCTACGTTTGAGCTTGGTTAGGTCATAGGTACATGTGGAAACAAGTATCATACCCATATGATCCCAAGGTTCTCTCCGGTTCACCTCAGGGAGTTCCACCTATACATGCGGGAATGCTGCCTAAGTGTAGGAACCCCATGTCAGAAGCGGGCACACCGGAGGGGGTAGCATTGGATATAGAACCATCTCAAATCACTTTTGTGCATGCCATGTGGACACACACAAGTTTTGGGGCCATTCCCTAGGTCCGATGCTCGATTTACGACGAAACCCTAGTTACGGTGACCGCGCAGTCTACCCCTTTGAGCGCATCCCATCGGGGTCCCCGGTGGGCGTATGCCTACGTTTGAGCTTGGTTAGGTCATAGGTACATGTGGAAACAAGTATCATACCCTATGATCCCAAGGTTCTCTCCGGTTCACCTCAGGGAGTTCCCCCTATACATGCGAGAATACTGCCTAAGTGTAGGAACCCCATGTCCGAGAAGCGGGCACACCGGAGGGGTAGCATTGGATATAGAACCATCTCAAATCACTTTTGTGCATGCCATGTGGACACACACAAATTTTGGGGCCATTCCCTAGGTCCGATGCTCGATTTACGACGAAACCCTAGTTACGTTGACCCCGCGCCGTCTACCCCTTTGACTGCATCCCATCGGGGGTCCCCCGGTGGGCGTATGCCTACGTTTGAGCTTGGTTAGGTCATAGGTACATGTGGAAACAAGTACCATACCCTATGATCCCAAGGTTCTCTCCGGTTCACCTCCGAGGGAGTTCCCCCCTACATGCGGGAGCTCTGCCTAAGTGTAGGAACCCCATGTCGAGAAGCCGGGCACACCGGAGGGGTAGCATTGGATATAGAACCATCTCAAATCACTTTTGTGCATGCCATGTGGACACACACAAATTTTGGGGCCATTCCCTAGGTCCGATGCTCGATTTACGACGAAACCCTAGTTACGTTGACCGCGCAGTCTACCCCTTTGATTGCATCCCATCGGGGTTCCCCGGTGGGCGTATGCCTACGTTTGAGCTTGGTTAGGTCATAGGTACATGTGGAAACAAGGATCATACCCATATGATCCCAAGGTTCTCTCCGGTTCACCTCAGGGGAGTTCCACCTATACATGCGGGGAATCTGCCTAAGTGTAGGAACCCCATGTCCAGAAGCCGGGCACACCGGAGGGGTAGCATTGGATATAGAACCATCTCAAATCACTTTTGTGCATGCCATGTGGACACACACAAGTTTTGGGGCCATTCCCTAGATCCGATGCTCGATTTCTGACGAAACCCTAGTTCTGTTGACCGCGCCGTCTACCCCTTTGACTGCATCCCATCGGGGGTCCCCCGGTGGGCGTATGCCTACGTTTGAGCTTGGTTAGGTCATAGGTACATGTGGAAACAAGTATCATACCCTATGATCCCAAGGTTCTCTCCGGTTCACCTCCGGGAGTTCCCCTATACATGCGAGAATGCGCCTAAGTGTAGGAACCCCATGTCCGAGAAGCCGGGCACACCCGGAGGGGTAGCATTGGATATAGAACCATCTCAAATCACTTTTGTGCATGCCATGTGGACACACACAAATTTTGGGGCCATTCCCTAGGTCCGATGCTCGATTTCGACGAAACCCTAGTTACGTTGACCGCGCGCGTCTACCCCTTTGGTTGCATCCCATCGGGGGTCCCCCGGTGGGCGTATGCCTACGTTTGAGCTTGGTTAGGTCATAGGTACATGTGGAAACAAGTATCATACCCTATGATCCCAAGGTTCTCTACGGTTCACCTCAGGGAGTTCCCTATACATGCGGAGCTCTGCCTAAGTGTAGGAACCCCATGTCCAGAAGCCGGGCACACCCGGAGGGGTAGCATTGGATATAGAACCATCTCAAATCACTTTTGTGCATGCCATGTGGACACACACAAATTTTGGGGCCATTCCCTAGGTCAGATGCTCGATTTACGACGAAACCCTAGTTACGGTGACCGCGCGAGTCTACCCCTTTGAGTGCATCCCATCGGGGTTCCCCGGTGGGCGTATGCCTACGTTTGAGCTTGGTTAGGTCATAGGTACATGTGGAAACAAGTATCATCCCATATGATCCCAAGGTTCTCTCCGGTTCACCTCCAGGGAGTTCCACCTATACATGCGGGAATGCTGCCTAAGTGTAGGAACCCCATGTCGAGAAGCGGGCACACCGGAGGGGGTAGCATTGGATATAGAACCATCTCAAATCACTTTTGTGCATGCCATGTGGACACACACAAATTTTGGGGCCATTCCCTAGGTCCGATGCTCGATTTACGACGAAACCCTAGTTACGGTGACCGCGCAGTCTACCCCTTTGAGCTGCATCCCATCGGGGGTCCCCCGGTGGGCGTATGCCTACGTTTGAGCTTGGTTAGGTCATAGGTACATGTGGAAACAAGTATCATACCCTATGATCCCAAGGTTCTCTCCGGTTCACCTCAGGGAGTTCCCCTATACATGCGAGAATGCTGCCTAAGTGTAGGAACCCCATGTCGAGAAGCGGGCACACCGGAGGGGTAGCATTGGATATAGAACCATCTCAAATCACTTTTGTGCATGCCATGTGGACACACACAAATTTTGGGGCCATTCCCTAGGTCCGATGCTCGATTTACGACGAAACCCTAGTTCGTTGACCGCGCAGTCTACCCCTTTGATTGCATCCCATCGGGGTTCCCCGGTGGGCGTATGCCTACGTTTGAGCTTGGTTAGGTCATAGGTACATGTGGAAACAAGGATCATACCCATATGATCCCAAGGTTCTCTCCGGTTCACCTCAGGGAGTTCCCCCTATACATGCGAGAATCTGCCTAAGTGTAGGAACCCCATGTCCAGAAGCGGGCACACCGGAGGGGTAGCATTGGATATAGAACCATCTCAAATCACTTTTGTGCATGCCATGTGGACACACACAAATTTTGGGGCCATTCCCTAGGTCCGATGCTCGATTTACGACGAAACCCTAGTTACGGTGACCGCGCCGTCTACCCCTTTGAGCGCATCCCATCGGGGTTCCCCGGTGGGCGTATGCCTACGTTTGAGCTTGGTTAGGTCATAGGTACATGTGGAAACAAGTATCATACCCATATGATCCCAAGGTTCTCTCCGGTTCACCTCAGGGAGTTCCACCTATACATGCGGAATACGCCTAAGTGTAGGAACCCCATGTCCAGAAGCCGGGCACACCCGGAGGGGTAGCATTGGATATAGAACCATCTCAAATCACTTTTGTGCATGCCATGTGGACACACACAAATTTTGGGGCCATTCCCTAGGTCCGATGCTCGATTTACGACGAAACCCTAGTTACGTTGACCGCGCCGTCTACCCCTTTGAGCGCATCCCATCGGGGGTCCCCGGTGGGCGTATGCCTACGTTTGAGCTTGCTTAGGTCATAGGTACATGTGGAAACAAGTATCATACCCATATGATCCCAAGGTTCTCTCCGGTTCACCTCAGGGAGTTCCCCTATACATGCGAGAATGCTGCCTAAGTGTAGGAACCCCATGTCCAGAAGCCGGGCACACCCG
Organism: Lolium rigidum; assembly: GCF_022539505.1. Classification (NCBI taxonomy): domain Eukaryota; kingdom Viridiplantae; phylum Streptophyta; class Magnoliopsida; order Poales; family Poaceae; genus Lolium; species Lolium rigidum. Next base: position 157,972,896 of record NC_061513.1, on the reverse strand, counting down.
GAGGGTAGCATTGGATATAGAACCATCTCAAATCACTTTTGTGCATGCCATGTGGACACACACAAATTTTGGGGCCATTCCCTAGGTCCGATGCTCGATTTACGACGAAACCCTAGTTACGGTGACCGCGCCGTCTACCCCTTTGATCGCATCCCATCGGGGTTCCCCGGTGGGCGTATGCCTACGTTTGAGCTTGGTTAGGTCATAGGTACATGTGGAAACAAGTACCATACCCTATGATCCCAAGGTTCTCTCCGGTTCACCTCAGGGAGTTCCCACTATACATGCGAGAATACTGCCTAAGTGTAGGAACCCCATGTCCGAAGCGGGCACACCGGAGGG
>NC_061513.1:157931734-157972454 GCF_022539505.1 Lolium rigidum | reverse complement strand
ATCAAATTGAATGAAAGTTGCGTACATATCTGAGGATCATGCTCGTAAATTGGCGTAATTTTCTGAGCTACCTACAGGGAGGTGGACGCAGATTCGTGACAGCAAAGAAATCTGGAACTGCGCAGTAATCCAAATCTAGTACTTACTTTTCTATCAACGGCTTAACTTGGCACAACAAAACTCAAAACTAAGATAAGGAGAGGTTGCTACAGTAGTAAACAACTTCCAAGACACAAAATAAAAACAAAGTACTGTAGGTAAAAACATGGGTTGTCTCCCATAAGCGCTTTTCTTTAACGCCTTTCAGCTAGGCGCAGAAAGTGTGTATCAAGTATTATCAAGGGGTGGAGCATCAACATTACCTTGGGCTTTACCCTTACCTTTCTTATTGTTTTTCTTTCCCTTTGGTTTAGGAAATATACGAGTTTCTCCCGGTATAGAGGTGAATTTCAAAGTGCCTTCTCCAACATCAATGACTGCTCCCAATAGTTTCAGCGGGGATCTTCAGAGTGTGAGTTTTCCTGTTTCAACAACAAGATAATCAATAGATATTGTTCTTCCACAAATAGTTGTATGCACACCTGCGGCTATTCCTTTAGGGATTATAGTAGAGTTATCAATGAGAGTTATCTTTTCTCCTCCTTCCTCAACTCCCCAAAGTTTCAAAGATTTATAAATACTTTCGGGCATAAGGCAAAATTCATACATAATATCACGGTAGGCATGGAGGGTTCGATCACCGATAACAATTTTAACGAGCAGGATCCCACAATGAGAGTTTAGAGTTCACTAAGACTTGTTCAAGACGATTACGAACGTGGCAATAGTTATCATTCAAGCGAGATGTACTTATCTCCGAGTATTTAATCTACTATATATGCTAGCGAGGATCTGAATCAAAGTTATTAGGCTGAATCATATGATGCAACCAACTTCTTTATGGCATTAAAAGCTTGATCCCCATTGCAATGAAGGAAATCTCCTCCCACTAAAGTATCCAAAGCATATCTATAGCGAACCATAAGACCAAAATAAAAATTGCTAAGGAGCAAACTTAGAGTCATTTGAGGTTCGGTTTTACGATAAGAAGTAAAAATTCTAGACCAGGCATCCTTAAAACTCTCCTCATCCCCTTGTTTAAAAGTGAAGACTAATTCTTCAGGCGAAGAAGTAACAGGTTCAGAGCTAGACATGGTAACAAAAGTAACTAAATTTTTTTTGTATTTTTAATATAGAGTGCAAGACAATAAAGTAAACTAGATAAAGTAAATGCAAGTAAACTAATTTTTTTTGTGTTTTCGATATAGCAAACAAGATAGCAAATAAAGTAAAACTAGCAACTAATTTTTTTGTATTTTGATTTAGTGCAGCAAACAAAGTAGTAAATAAAATAAAGCAAGACAAAAACAAAGTAAAGAGATTGAGAAGTGGAGACTCCCCTTGCGGCGTGTCTTGATCTCCCCGACAACGGCGCCGAGAAAATATGCTTGATGGCGTGTATTTCACACGTTCGTTGGGCAACCCCAAGAGGAAGGTATGATGAGCACAGCGGCAAGTTTTCCCTCGGAAAGAAACCAAGGTTTATCGAACCGGGAGGAGCCAAGAAGCACGTTGAAGGTTGATGGCGGCGGGATGTAGTGCGGCGCAACACCGGAGATTCGGCGCCAACGTGGAACCTGCACAACACAACCAAAGTACTTTGCCCCAACGAAACGGTGAGGTTGTCAATCTCACCGGCTTGCTGTAACAAAGGATTAACCGTATTGTGTGGAAGATGATTGTTTGCGAGAGAAAACGGTAAAAACAAGTATTGCGATGGATTGTATTTCAGTAAAGAGAATTGGACCGGGGTCCACAGTTCACTAGAGGTGTCTCTCCCATAAGACGAACGGCATGTTGGGTGAACAAATTACGGTTGGGCAATTGACAAATAAAGAGAGCATGACAATGCACATACATATCATGATGAGTATAGTGAGATTTAATTGGGCATTACGACAAAGTACATAGACCGCCATCCAAGCTGCATCTATGCCTAAAAAGTCCACCTTCGAGGTTATCATCCGAACCCCCTCCGGTATTAAGTTGCAAAGCAACGAGACAATTGCATTAAGTATGGTGCGTAATGTAATCAACAACTACATCCTTAGACATAGCATCAATGTTTTATCCCTAGTGGCAACGACACAACACAACCTTAGAACTTTACATCATCTGTCCCGAGTGTCAATGCGGGCATGAACCCACTATCGAGCATAAGTACTCCCTCTTGGAGTTAAAAGCATCTACTTGGCCGGAGCATCTACTAGTAACGGAGAGCATGCAAGATCATAAATAACACATAAGCATAACTTTGATAATCAACATAACAAGTATTCTCTATTCATCGGATCCCAACAAACGCAACATATAGAATTACATATAGATGATCTTGATCATGATAGGCAGCTCACAAGATCCGACAATGATAGCACAATGGGGAGAAGACAACCATCTAGCTACTGCTATGGACCCATAGTCCGAGGGTAGACTACTCACTCATCACTCCGGAGGCGACCATGGCGGTGTAGAGTCCTCCGGGAGATGATTCCCCTCTCCGGCGAGGGTGCCGGAGGCGATCTCCGGGATCCCCCGAGATGGGATCGGCGGCGACGGCGTCTCGGTAAGGTTTTCCGTATCGTGGCTCTCGGTGCGGAAGTTTCGTCACGGAGGCTTTAAGTAGGCGGAAGGGCAAGTCGAGAGGCGGCACGGGGGCCCCGGATGACAGGCGGCGCGGCCAAGGGGGGGCCGCGCCGCCCTAGGGTTTGGCTCCCCGTGGCCCCACTTCGTTTCGTCTTCGGACTTCGGAAGCTTCGTGAGAAAATAGGCCTCCGGGCTTTTATTTCGTCCAATTCCGAGAATATTTCTTTACTAGGATTTACGAAACCAAAAACAGCGAAAACGACAAGCGGCACTTCGGCATCTTGTTAATAGGTTAGTTCCAGAAAATGCACGAATATGACATAAAGTGTGCATAAAACATGTAGATAACATCAATAATGTGGCATGGAACACAAGAAATTATCGATACGTTGGAGACGTATCATTCACCAATATAATAATCTCGTCAATATAAATAAAATCCTCGTCCGAACCACTTCTTCTTTCCCGGAATTGCTCGCATCTATCGCCGGAAAATATAAAAAGAACACAATCAACACATAGTACCAACAAAACAACATACAACAAGCAACAATCAATAGATAACCACTCTACTAAGGGCTAACATAATAAGGTCTTATAGATACTACAAAACAACTTTAAGAGTTTTGATTTTTAGAAAACCCAATTTATTCACCTAATAAGGGCATAAGAGCCTCACCAATTATCAATTGCATCTATGGGTATCACCAAGACATAAATTAATTATCCCTTGGTATATAACACCACAAAGAAGACAAGTGCATTGGTTAGACATCAAAAGCATTCATATTTTAGTTTTCAAACATTTTTGGAAAATTAGGAAATCATTTTCCTAGTTTATTTGGTTAATAGACACTATACTAAAAATAGGAAGCTAAACAATATGTTACACTCATTTGAAAACTTAATCAAAACAAATAGGTCTAAGGTTTAAGTTTCATAGGGTTTGTTTTGCAAGAATAAAATATAGGTTGACTATTTTTAAATAAAAGAGTTGGTCAAAGATTTTAAATAAACACAAGTTTTGGTACAACATTTCATGTGACACACACTTAGCACAAATAGAAGCCAAAAAGTTATGAAAAGGGTCTAACACTAATTATTCCAGATGGTCAGTACTAAAAAAAAGCTAACAGAATTGGATTCACTCAAAAAGGTTAATTTTTCAAATTTAGAAATTAGAGATACTAAACAATAACCAGTGATCATGTTTAATACATTAAAAATCGTACAAAAATCCTAAAAATACAAGGTCAGTGGCATTGGAAAGGTAATGAAATTTGTGAACTAATGCAATTGGTTTCACTGGATTTGGGTTTGTGGATCTCAAGTTATTCAAATTTGAAGATCTCTGGTTTTAACACATTTTAACGAGATTTCAGCTTTTAAACTAATAAAACGGGCGGGAAAACTCGGGCCGCGCGGAAATTTGAAACGTGGGCCGGCCCGGGAGGAATTCTGCTGGCGGTAAGAAATAAAGGAAAAAAAAATAAAAGGGGAGAGGGGCCCGGGTCGGGCCAGGCCATGCATGGCCTACGTGGCCGCATGGGCCATGCAGCCCATAGGATGGGGATCGGCCGGCCACGAGGCCATCTCCTTCCCCACGACACGCTCGCGTGCGTGCGCAGGACGGAAACAGCGGGCGGTGGCAGAGAAGAAAGAGAGGCGGCGGCTAGGCTCACCGGCGGGAGGCGGGCTCGCCGGAGACGGCGGGGTGGTGGCGAGGTGGGGCCGACCGAGGGGCGGGCTCGGCGTCGCTCATTTCCTCCGCGCAGCAGCTCGTCCCGGCGGGTCTTTCTCCGCAGCGTGTCCACGAACGGACGGCGACGGAGGCTAGCTCGGGCGGACCTGGGAGACAGCGAGGCGTGGATTAGGACGGGCAGTGACCGGGAGTGGCGACGGAGAAGAAAAGAGAGAGGCGGGGACGTCGGGGACGAGCGCTTCCTCCTCGTCACCCTCGCGGTGACTACGGACATGAGGTCCTTCCTCCGGCGAGCAGCGAGACGGGGAGCACCTCGGCGCCTCTTTGCTGGGTTCCGGGAGGAGAGGAGTGGGGTGGGAAGGGTAGTGGAGAGGGGGTGTGGGACGGAGGAGGCCTTTTATAGGCGCGGGAGGGCGGGCGGCACGGGCGATGGGGCGGTGGCGACGGCCAACCGGCGTGCAGAGGGCTTGCGTCAGCCCGGTGGGGTCGTGATGACGTCCGCGGGGTGGCGTCGGCAGGGTGGGAACCGAGGAGTCCGGGAGAGGGAAGGCCGAGCGGGCGTGCGTTGCTGTCGTGCGCGGGAGAAGGTTTTCTGGGCGTGCACGTCTGCGGGGCTAGGTTTTCGGTGGTGTGGGCTGGTCTCTTGGCCTTGGGCCGAGTTGTAGAGGGAGAGGGAGTCCAGGGAAGAAGGGTTTACGAGCTAGGGTTGGGCCAGGGTGAGGTGCAATGGTTGGGGGCACAAAAACACCATGGCTCGGCCATGTGATGGGAAAGAGAAGGAGGGAGCTCTCTAGCTCCTTTTTGGAAGAGAAAAGGGAGGAGGAAGAGAGATAGGAGAGGGTGCATGGGGGTGCCGGAGAGTATTACCTGAGCAAGACAAGGATTACCACATGGTTTGCAAAGTTTTTAATGTTCCCAAAATAAGATGAGAAGGAGATGGTGATGGTATGGTGTTGAGCAAAAACAATTTCAAGTGGTTGAGCCAAAGTGGAGATAATTGCATTCAAGTTGATTTTTTTAAAGTAAAGTTAAGGGGAGAAGTAGTAGTGGTGACCCAAAAGAGAGTGGTTAACTTGATCAAGATATTTTGGATAGGTGAGGTCTATGATCACTACATGGAGATTTTTGATTGGAGCATGGAAGGGTATAATCACCTTCTTCCAAGTAGAGGAGGAAAAAAAAATTCTCAAATGGAATTGGTAAAAGGTGAGAGATGGGAAAAGAAATAGGACATAGATCATGTTAACAAGAACTTAGGTATAAGGGCCTTTGATAATATTTAGCTAACATGGGGGTACTTGCATATAAATGCCCCATAGTTAAATTATTTGGAAAAAAAATAGAAGTGCAAGAGATGGCATGTGAAGTGTTACAAGTATTTTGGAAAGTTGACCAATGATAAAGTACCTAGATCAATCCTAGATGGAGTGGTGATGTTTAAAAGTTGGATCATGGAGATGTATTAAAGGCAAAGACAATGCCATGGATTATTTGATCACACATCAAATAGTCCTCAAATTTTTATTGTGGTGAATATGGCCGTTATTAGATTTAAGTCAAAATAAGAACCTTACTTGAAGTATTTAAAGAAAAAGGAGGGTTTTGGGGAGTGAATGGTCCATAGAGGAAATAGAAAATATGGATCACTCCATTTTATTATAGGTAAACAAAGCTGCATATAAAACATTTATATGAGTTTTTGAGTCACTTAAGGTAAGGGCAAATACTTTGTGTTAAAACAAAATACCTTTAGAAAACTATTTTGTGATATTATGATCTGAGGGGATCATATCCACTTTAAAAGGAAAGTTGCAAGATCCTCTGGTTTCAGGTTTTGAATTATAGGACAAAACAAAGAGCTTTGGTGAATTTTGTGAAATGCTCTCTCTCTCAAATGTTTTTGAAGGAAGGAGGTCAAGGTAATACAAGAGTGACCATAGCTCATCTATTTTTCTTGAGACTAGAATTAGGTGAGTTGCTAGATTGTGTTGTTACTAGAGGTGTTGTTCTTTGAGGTAGCTCAGGACAAAACTCAACAAGCAGAACGAGACAACAGATCAGAGCAATTCATTATATCAAACAGATCAAGACAATTCATCTAATTAGTCTTTAGAAAAAGTTTTTGTTCCCCCTGATTTTTGCACTCAGGACAACTAAACATGGTTGCAAAAGTTGGGGTGTGACAGATCTTCCACCCTTAAAATAATCTCGTCCCGAGATTACAAAGCGTGGAACTAAAGGGGTTGTAAAGTGTAACTAAAGTTAGACTCCATTCTTCTGTAGACGTGCCGTTGTCGAGAAGGTCGTTGCTTCATCTTCTGGGAGACATGATGGATTCCTGATGATGGCGAGCTTCATGAAGAGGTTGACTACTCTATACGGTGTTAGATCTGTAGCTTCTTAAAGATACTAGAGGGGTCCATGGTTCCGGGAGAGTTAGTGTGTCCCAACGGTGCTTTAGAAAGGTCGAAGGTTTTTAGAGTTAGTGAAATGTTTTAGTGGGAGACAAAGTCTTCCACCCTTAAAATTGTTCATAGGGGGGTTTAAAAATTCTAAGCTTCGGCCTTGTGGCTCTGTCTGGGACTTCTGAAGAAGTCGTCGATCTTCCGTAATCAGTTGAAGGATCTTCATGGGCGATGTGTAGTCCGTGACTTCAAGAGGCACTCACGGTGTTTACTAAACCTTATAACGCGCGGTAAGTTAGTAAATCGCTGGAGCTCTTGGTTGGTACCCATATGAAGCAACAAAGGTCGTCGGAGGAAATCTTCAGCTTGATGGTCGGGGCTGACTTATACCAGTTAAGAAGTGAGCGGGTAAATTACACCTAATCTGGAGTCTTGAGGTATCTTCATGAGCTTCATTTGATGCGAACCAGATGAACCATGTGATGTAGCTTGGCTTTGACGCTATTGTTCGCTCAGCTCGTTAGACGGTGTGTTAGGGGGTGGTTTTCAAAAAGATATCCTCGAGGTTAGCGCGATTATACTCCAAGGTTAGACCAAGTTAGTAAGTCTTCTCGCAGAGGTGTAGTCACTTATGAAGGTGCGGGCTTCTGCTTTCTTGGCGTAGTAGAGATGCTCCAGCTGATCTTGAAAGTAGTCGGCGTGGATAGGGGTCCAGGTTAGTTTCTCCGACGGTTGAGAATCGATGGTTAACGGAGTTAACTTATCCAAGTAACTAGCGCTTAGTATTCTAACGGCGTGGTTGATGAGGGTAAAAACATCTTAGGGAGGCTGTCTAAGCTAGGTTATCACACCGAGGGTGTTTTTCAAACCGAAGGATCAAGACAATTATGCACACAACAAACAGATAACAACACTCAAGGCAACACACTAGGAAGCAACAAACAATCATCAAACCAAACATGGTACTCTAAGTACCCAGAAATTCTTAATGCGCGGGGGTAGCTCAATCAAAGCGATTGAGTTTGTCCTATCCATCCTATTGGTTTGAGCTGGTCACATATGTTGATGTCTTCATACCGCCGGCATCGGCTTCAATAAGGAATTTCGAAGCTGTTGGTGGTAAAGCAGGCCTGGTGTTGAGTCTCCGATGTTGAGGTGGAGGCGAAAACTGCATAGCCTTCTGTTCTCAACATCCCGGGGACGAGAGGTCTTCGAAGGGGTAGCCGCTGAGGTGCTCTCCGAAGTCGAGATCTTCTTGTGGCTGGCCTAAAAATTACTAGTCAAGAACAGAGGACTTGATCCCTGATGACTGCAAAAAGTGCAAGTCCACGGAGGAACAAGGTCAGCTCAACGACAGACTTTGGCGACAACCAAAGACATGATCTTCCTATCCCTTTATGTGTACGGCTAAGTCGACATCCAATCTTCAATAACTGCAGTTGGAGCTACTTGAGTCTTCCCGAAGGATTGAGTCATCTTTGAGTTCGACTCTCCGGTCTGAGTTGGGGACATCGTCCAATATGTAAGTTTGAAGTGGATGAGACAATAGAGTAAGAATTTTCGATCCTTTTTATAAACCGGAGAGATAAGAATTTAGAAGTTTTGAAAAAAAAAGAGGAGTAGAAGCTATGCTTCCGACTAAGGAAAGAATTTATTTTGTAAATAGTTTTTCCCCAAGTACTTGTTTCCTAACTAACGTCCATGCTAACTAAGGTCTCCTACAGTCAGGATGGCTCTGATACCAGCTCTGTGGGGACCCCGGACTAGCTGTCCGAAATACCCTGTTATGTATACGAGCTCACGTTCCCATGATCGGTGTGCCGTGAACACATAACCGAACCGATATCAAATTACACCATCCTTTACAAAACGGAATAAGAAAATTACAATAAAGTCACATGACCCATCTTTACAAGATAGCCTCGAAGGGCCTAATCTAATCATCGAGTAGCGAATCACTTCAGCAGCGTAGAGCCCAAGTCATCCGCCTTAACCCTACGAGCAACCGACCGGGAAGACGTTCCTAGCTCGCATAGACGTCGTCAACTCCTTCTTCATCCGTCGAAGTCCTCCAGTCTGGCCAAGTAAATAGCCAGGGACAAAGCCGTGAGTACATTTGAATTGTACTCGCAAACCATCAAGAAGGTGATAACAATTCTAACTAAAGAAGACAAGAGAGGAAGAATAGTTTCTCTGGTGGATATGGCATGTGAAAGAGAATCAGTTTCTCTTGTGGATATAGCATGTGAAAGAGAATCAGTTTCTCTTGTGGATATAGCATGTGAAAGAGAATCAGTTTCTCTTGTGGATATAGCATCCCACATCACAGTTGAAGGGGACACTAAGAAAGTCCTATGACATCTCTATATCCTTGTTAAAGCAGAGTTCCTCTACATGAAACACTAGGAAGGGTCACCCTCTTTTGTTTCATTTTCCTCGACCATCTCCACATGGTCGGCACACCATCTTTCCCGTACCCTTCCGGTACTTCCAACACACATTTCCTTTGGAAATCATTTTCAAAACCAAAACTCGACACAGCTATGTAACGGCCATCCCAACCGTCCATGACCGCGGACGCGGCTATTCGAATAGTTTTGACTCTGCAGAGTTTGCACACTTTCACCACAACTATCCGGATACCTATCGTGTGGGCATCATCCCCGCATAACGACATATGCCACGACGGATACCCGGACATAACCTTTCGCCCATTCGACTTAACACGAGGTCCTACCCTATGGAGTATGTACCTCCCCGGCACCGTGGCAGCTCACCTCCTCTAGAGCGTGGCTCCACCGCCAAGCCAGGAGACCCATAGTGTCTTCCGGACGGGTCAGCCCCGAAGGCCTCCCGTTATACTATTGTCCCAACCATGACAACCCGGACTCGGGGGTAACCGTACCCTTGTATAGTTGTGCGGTGCCTCATGCTAAGAAGAACAAACGTCAAGTTAAGCCCCGTGCCCACGTTGGAGTAGCTATGGTTGCGCTCGTTTAGTTGTTCCGGCGAATACAAAGAACCATGTGTCGTTTTTCTCAAAAACCCAAGTCACACACACCTTCCTCTTTCCAACCATCTTTGTCAAGATCCTTTCCTTTCATCAACCATACGCTTGGGTAAGATTGCCTCACCCAAGGTTTTCATAAACATTTACAACAAGGTAAACCTTGAGGGGTTCCCAACCTAAAGTTTTATGTAAGAGCTAAGATACAATGATGGCACGATGCTAGCCCTCATACCACTAAGGAGATGATAGTTGAGGTGTCAAGGGGATCATACATACTTAGAATAAGCATGCATAGGGACAACATAAGTAGAATGATTCGACAAGGGTCATAATGTTAATCATCATACCCCTAAGAAGATGATAAAAATAGGTGGTCAAGGGGGCATACATGCTCAGGGTAAGCATGCATAGCAACAAGGGGATCAACATACTTGAGAGTAAGTATGCATAACATCAACAAGGGGTTCAACATACTTGAGAGAAAGTATGCATGGCATCAAAAAGAGGTTCAACATACTTGGGAGTAAGTATGTATAGCATCAACAAGAGGGAATGATGCTAACCATCATACCTCTAAGGGGTGCAAGAAGGATGTCAAGAGGTCGACACACTCAAGGTAGGTGGGCATACCATCACACTTAGAGGGTACACCAAGATAATGGTTATGATCACCATTTCCAAAAAAGGGGAAAAATGTAGATGGGTGTCAAAGATAATCAACATGCTCACGGTGAACATGCTCCATCAACTTAAGTAGATACCACACAACATAGATCGAGAGACACGATTAACAACAAAAGTAACCACAATATGTAATTCAACAATCAGAGATCAAAAGATGGCTTGCCTTGGTTGGCTTATTTGTCCCTGGACTTCTTCAACTCCATCCAATAAGAATTCCGACAATATAAATAAAATCCTCGTCCGAACCACTTCTTCTTCTTCTTCTCCGAATTGTACGTATCTATCGCCGGAAAATATAAAAATAACACAATCAACACATTGTACCAACAAAACAACATACAACAAGCAACAATCAATAGATAACCACTCTACTAAGGGCTTAACATACTAAGGTCTTATAGATACTACAAAACAACTTTAATAGTTTTGATTTTAGGAAACCCAATTTAATCACCTAAGAAGGGCATAAGAGCCTCACCAATTATCAATTGCATCTTTGGGTATCACCAAGACATAAATTAATTATCCCTTGGTATATAACACCACAAAGAAGACAAGTGCATTGGTTAGACATCAAAAGCATTCATATTTTAGTTTTAAACATTTTTGGAAAATTAGGAAATCATTTTCCTAGTTTATTTGGCTAATAGACACTATACAAAAATAGGAGCTAAACAATATGTTACACTCTTTTGAAAACTTAAGCAAAACAATAGGTCTAAGGTTAAGTTTCATAGGGTTTGTTTTGCAAGGATAAAACATAGGTTGACTATTTTTAAATAAAAAGAGTTGGTCAAAGATTTTAAATAAACACAAGTTTTGGTACAACATTTCATGTGACACACACTTAGCACAAATAGTAGCCAAAAAGTTATGAAAAGGGTTTAACACTAATTATTCTAGATGGTCAGTACTAAAACAAGGCTAACAGAATTGGATTCACTCAAAAAGGTTAATTTTTCAAATTTAGAAATTAGAGATACTAAACAATAACCAGTGATCATGTTTAATACATTAAAAATCGTACAAAAATCCTAAAAATACAAGGTCAGTGCCATTGGAAAGGTAATGAAATTTGTGAACTAATGCAATTGGTTTCACTGGATTTGGGTCTGTGGATCTCAAGTTATTCAAATTTGAAGATCTCTGGTTTTAACACATTTTAACAGCACTTTTAAACTAATAAAAGGGGCGGGAAACTCTGGGCCGCGCGAAAATTTGAAACGTGGGCCGGCCCAGGAGGGAATTCCAGGTGGCGGTAAGAAATAAAGGAAAAGAAAAATAAAAGGGGAGAGGGGGCCCGGGTGGGCCAGGCCATGCATGGCCTACGTGGCCGCATGGGCCATGCAGCCCATAGGATGGGGATCGGCCGGCCACGAGGCCATCTCCTTCCCCACGACACGCTCGCGTGCGTGCGTAGGACGGGAAACAGCGGGCGGTGGCAGAGAAGAAAGAGAGGGGGCGGCTAGGCTCACCGGCGGGAGGCGGGCTCGCCGGAGACGGCGGGGCGGTGGCGAGGTGGGGCCGACCAGGGGCGGCTCGGCGTCGCTCATTTCCTCCCGCAGCAGCTCGTCCCGGCGGGTCTTCTCCGCAGGTGTCCACGAACGGACGGCGACGGCGGCGAACTCGGGCGGACCTGGGTGACAGCGAGGCGTGGATTAGGACGGCAGTGACCGGGAGTGGCGATGGAGAAGAAAAGAGAGAGTGGGGACGTCGGGGGCGAGTGCTTCCTCCTCGTCACCCTCGCGGTGACTACGGACATGAGGTCCTTCCTCCGGCGAGCAGCAGAGAAGGGGAGCACCTCGGCGCCTCTTTGCTGGGTTCTGGGAGGAGAGGAGTGGGGTGGGAAGGGAGTGGAGAGGGGTGTGGGACGGAGGGCCTTTTATAGGCGCGGGAGGGCAGGCGACGGGCGATGGGCGGTGGCGACGGCCAACCAGCGTGAGAGGGCTGGCGTCACCCTGGTGGGGTCGTGATGACGTCTGCGGGGTGGCGTCAGCAGGGTGGGAACCGAGGAGTCTGGGAGAGGGAAGGCCGAGCGGGCGTGCGTCGCTGTGTGCGCGGGAGAAGGTTTTCGGGCGTGCACGTCTCTGGGGCTAGGTTTTCGGTGGTGTGGGCTGGTCTCTTGGCCTTGGGCCGAGTTGTAGAGGGAGAGGGAGTCCAGGGAAGAAGGGTTTACGAGCTAGGGTTGGGCCAGGGTGAGGTGCAATGGTTGGGGGCACAAAAACACCATGGCTCGGCCATGTGATGGGAAAGAGAAGGAGGGAGCTCTCTAGCTCCTTTTTGGAAGAGAAAAGGGAGGAGGAAGAGAGATAGGAGAGGGTGCATGGGGGTGCCGGAGAGTATTACCTGAGCAAGACAAGGATTACCACATGGTTTGCAAAGTTTTTAATGTTCCCAAAATAAGATGAGAAGGAGATGGTGATGGTATGGTGTTGAGCAAAAACAATTTCAAGTGGTTGAGCCAAAGTGGAGATAATTGCATTCAAGTTGATTTTTTTTTTAAAGTAAAGTTAAGGGGAGAAGTAGTAGTGGTGACCCAAAAGAGAGTGGTTAACTTGATCAAGATATTTTGGATAGGTGAGGTCTATGATCACTACATGGAGATTTTTGATTGGAGCATGGAAGGGTATAATCACCTTCTTCCAAGTAGAGGAGGAAAAAAAAATTCTCAAATGGAATTGGTAAAAGGTGAGAGATGGGAAAAGAAATAGGACATAGATCATGTTAACAAGAACTTAGGTATAAGGGCCTTTGATAATATTTAGCTAACATGGGGGTACTTGCATATAAATGCCCCATAGTTAAATTATTTGGAAAAAAAATAGAAGTGCAAGAGATGGCATGTGAAGTGTTACAAGTATTTTGGAAAGTTGACCAATGATAAAGTACCTAGATCAATCCTAGATGGAGTGGTGATGTTTAAAAGTTGGATCATGGAGATGTATTAAAGGCAAAGACAATGCCATGGATTATTTGATCACACATCAAATAGTCCTCAAATTTTTATTGTGGTGAATATGGCCGTTATTAGATTTAAGTCAAAATAAGAACCTTACTTGAAGTATTTAAAGAAAAAGGAGGGTTTTGGGGAGTGAATGGTCCATAGAGGAAATAGAAAATATGGATCACTCCATTTTATTATAGGTAAACAAAGCTGCATATAAAACATTTATATGAGTTTTTGAGTCACTTAAGGTAAGGGCAAATACTTTGTGTTAAAACAAAATACCTTTAGAAAACTATTTTGTGATATTATGATCTGAGGGGATCATATCCACTTTAAAAGGAAAGTTGCAAGATCCTCTGGTTTCAGGTTTTGAATTATAGGACAAAACAAAGAGCTTTGGTGAATTTTGTGAAATGCTCTCTCTCTCAAATGTTTTTGAAGGAAGGAGGTCAAGGTAATACAAGAGTGACCATAGCTCATAACTTTTTTCTTGAGACTAGAATTAGGTGAGTTGCTAGATGGTTTTGTTACTAGAGGTGTGGTTCTTTGAAGTAGCTCAAGACAAAACTCAACAAGCAAAACTAGACAATTCATCTACCAGCAGATCCAAGCAATTCATTATATCAAACAGATCAAGACAATTCATCTAATTAGTCTTTAGAAAAAGTTTTTGTTCCCCCTGATTTTTGCACTCAGGACAACTAAACATGGTTGCAAAAGTTGGGGTGTGACATGGTAGTCATTAGGGTCGCCACCAATCCTGTAGACGAGGAATGCCGGTGTAGTCGGCACTTCAGCAGGCGCTGCCAACGCATATGGCAGCGGTGGTCGGGACTGGAATGGAAACTCTCCTTGATGAGTCCCGAGAGCTGGTCCTGACGGCGAGTACTGGTGGCTCATGATCTCCTGGATCACGCGCAGAGCGACACGCTCCAACACGTTGACCAAGTTCTCTGAGTGGCGGTGTAGTGAGTGAGCCACCGGGTAGTTGATCTCCTCGCCGCGGACCCCGGTGCGTTCCTCCGACGGGGTAGAGAGGTCTATCCCATCAAGCGCACCTTGCGGTGAGAACCCCTTCCATCTGATGCCACCGGAACGGGTTCTCTGAAAAGAGCCGATGAGGTCGGCTTCGAGGGTAGCCTTGATCTCGTTGTATTGCTTCTTGAGGTCGTCAGGCAGATCCCCGTAGGTGATCGGCGTGCCGTCCGCCATCTCGGATGTAGATGGCGATGTGGTTGATGTAGACGATTGTCCCACCGGGCGTGCCCAGAATGTGTTGACTGCCAAAACCCACCGGCGGGCAGCGGCCTTGTCAACACCGTAGAGCCGGGAAGAGCCTAGAGCTGCGGCTGGCTGAGACCCCTCCGAGCGATGGCCCGCAATGCTCTTCTGGTCACACGCGGCGTTGCGAAGTGCAAGGGCGTGCCACCTGACCTATACCTGGTCAGGAAGGTGATGAGGTTGCCTCGCTTAGTTTCCTGCAGGGCATACATGTAAACGTTAAATACGAGCCTCGATCGGCTCTCGGGTTATCCCGTGAATCGGCTCAAAGAGCCGATCCACCCATGATCCGTACGGGGTGCACGAATACTTGGTGGTCCTGCTTGATCAAGATAAAGCTAATGAGATCTACGACGATTTAGGGTTTTCACCGCATAATCGGATCATCCTACTCCGAGTTGGGCCTTGCGGCCACGCACGGTGCTCGTAAGCCGATCCTAAACAAGGCCAAAAACCAACATGAAGTTGATCCTAGGAACATCCCGTTTAGGACTTGCGAACGCCACCCTACGTGCCACTCGGATCCTCCCCCCTTTGTAAGGCCTAACTATTGCAGGATATTAAACTAATCCTTGTAGAACAAGGAGCAATCGTAACGGATCAGATCTACTAAATAATGATCAAGCGGGTGCCGCCCCACACCTGAGATAGGCGTGAGGGCGGCTAGATATGCAAGGGTTGCACTACGTAAGCATGCTTAAACGAAGAACAATGCTAACCCTAACACATCTAATGATAACTACGTTGCTCGCCATCAAAAACGCTCAAGTACGAGCAACGCATGAACAACGTGGGGCTTGTGCTGCCTAGATCGCAAGATGCGATCTAGGCAGCATGTCGCTTACCTGATAGAAACCCTCGAGACGAAGGAGTTGGCGATGCGCCGAGATTGGTTTGTTTTGGGGTTGAACGTGAGTTGTTGTTTATTCCATAAACCCTAGGTACATATTTATAGTCCAGGGGACTTTCTAATGCGGGCGTGCACTAAACCGTGCACGAGATAAACCCTAACTTCTAAATCGATACACAATCTATTATGCTAAGATACACGGGCTAACTAGCCCAAACTCTCCGTGCAAGGCCGCTTCATAGATCTTCCATATATAATCTTCCAAGCCCATCTTGATCGCGGCCCACCTCCTGATCGCGGTTAAATCCTGGTGATAACCCACCGACGGTCCAAGTGCCAGAATGTGTTGACTGCCAAAACCCACCGGCGGGCAGCGGCCTTGTCAACACTGTAGAGCCGGGAAGAGCCTAAAGCTGCGGCTGGCTGAGACCCCTCCGAGCGACGGCCCGCAATGCTCTTCTGGTCACACGCGGCGTTGCGAAGTGCAAGGGCGTGCCACCTGACCTATACCTGGTCAGGAAGGTGATGAGGATGCCTCGCTTAGTTTCCTGCAGGGCATACATGTAAACGTTAAATACGAGCCTCGATCGGCTCTCGGGTTATCTCGTGAATCGGCTCAAAGAGCCGATCCACCCATGATCCGTACGGGGTGCACGAATACTTGGTGGTCCTGCTTGATCAAGATGAAGCTAATGAGATCTACGACGATTTAGGGTTTTCACCGCATAATCGGATCATCCTACTCCAGGTTGGGCCTTGCGGCCACGCACGGTGCTCGTAAGCCGATCCTAAACAAGGCCAAAAAACCAACATGAAGTTGATCCTAGGAACATCCCGTTTAGGACTTGCGAACGCCACCCTACGTGCCACTGGATCCTCCCCCCCTTTGTAAGGCCTAACTATTGCAGATATTAAACTAATCCTTGTAGAACAAGGAGCAATCGTAACGGATCAGATCTACTAAATAATGATCAAGCGGGGTGCCGCCCCCACACCTGAGATAGGTGTGAGGACGGCTAGATATGCAAGGGTTGCACTACGTAAGCATGCTTAAACGAAGAACAATGCTAACCCTAACACATCTAATGATAACTACGTTGCTCGCCATCAAAAACGCTTCAGTACGAGCAACGCATGAACAACGTGGGGCTTGTGCTGCCTAGATCGCAAGATGCGATCTAGGCAGCATGTCGCTACCCGATAGAAACCCTCGAGACGAAGGAGTTGGCGATGCGCCGAGATTGGTTTGTTTTTGGGGTTGAACGTGAGTTGTTGTTTATTCCATAAACCCTAGGTACATATTTATAGTCCAGGGGACTTTCTAATGTGGGCGTGCACTAAACCGTGCACGAGATAAACTCTAACTGAAATACGATCTACTATGTTACAGATACACGGGCAATTAAGCCCAACTTGGTATAAAAGGCCGATTCATGTAATTCTCCACGTATATTTCCTTAAACCCATCTCGACTGCGGCCCACCTCCGACTCGGTCAAATCTTGGTGATAACACATGCCCCCTGGTTTTGGAATTGGTAATTCCAAAATCACTCGCTCCTTCGTCGGGTCATGTCGTGGCAGAACCGTCGCAGTGTCCCTCATGATGATGCCTTGCCTTCTCAACTTCTCCGCGTGACCTGGCAGTTTTTTTCTTTCTTTTAGGCACCACTTCCTCGGAAACTGCTGTGGCATTGAATTTCCACTATATCCTCCTTCGATTTAACCGCTCTGAACAGTTCTTCTTTGTATCTCCTCCGCACTAGCACTCCAAAAACCCTCCCAGCCACCATGTCTTCCTCCTCCTCTGCCCCATCGGATCTTGCCAGCCAATCCTCCACGTCCCGTGAGCCGACGCCGGAGTACAACGCGGCGGCGGTCCATGCGGCCAACACCCGCCGCGCCATTGCGGCCGGGGAGGAGTCAGACCACGACTTCTCCATCTGGTCCGAGGACGACCAGTCCTCGACGGACGGGGAGAGCGACCTCCGCTTCCTCGCCGTTGGGGAAACGAAGGAGGAGAGTGACGACGACGGCTTCTCTCGCGACTTCACCTCTTCCGAGGAGGAGGAGGAGCAGGAAGAGGAGGAGGAGGACGATGACGAGAGCTCCTCCGACGAGCCGCCGGCCAGCGGTTCCGCCCTTGGCCGGGCAATCTTAGCGACTTCGACGGCGACGAGGACGACGCCGATGAAGAAGATGAAGACAACGAGGGCCCGGTCGGCGGCCATTGGAGCGACGACGAGCCCGCCGGGAGCAGCGCCGATAGTGGCGACGACGGCGGCGACGAGGGCAGTGATGGCCCATAGATAGGACCTCTAGAATAGGGCCAGTAGTAGTAGATGGGGCAATGGATCCCCTAGTATTTCCCTTTTGAGAGCAATTAACTCTTTATGTAAGAAATCCCATCTTAATCAATGAAGAACTTTTCCCCAATCTTGATTTTGCCGATTCCTTTTAATTGAGCCGATTCTCTCTTCTACTGACCTTGCCGATTCGTCCCCTTTGCCAATGCGCAATGAACCGATAACAACGCATCGGTCCTTCAATAGAGCAATCTACCAGGCATGTTGCCCCCCGAGTCTCAGCCAATGCAAAACAGAGACGAGGATACGCGAATGAGCTGCGTAGACCCGGGCCTCGATCGTGTGTGGGGAAGTTCCTTATGCAGCGTCGGCCGATTTGAACACAAATCGGCTTCTCCGAGCGGAAAGCCTTCAAGGTGAGCTGCCCCCCGAGCTCTTACTCGAGGCGAGAATGTCGGAGAGAATGTGCCACAGCCGATCCTCTTTCTTCCTCCAACAGCCGATAATCTTCCGTTTCAGCTGCACTAGCCCCACAGATTGGAAATCCTGGACATGGTGAAGGCTTGATAATCATCGCACAACTAGAGTCGATGGCTACGCATCGGCTGTTTCTTGATTCTGAAGTCGATGTCTGCTGCATCGGCTGTGCTCGAAAATTTTCGAATTTTCACTTGTTATTTTTACGGCCGACCTGTGCATCGGCCCCCATATTCCAATACCCATCAACAAAAGATGAGATGCTTCTGTTGCATATCCTCGTATTTTCATATACCTGGGTGCCCCCCCGAGCCGATTCTGTCAAGAAAATTGATGATATCGGCTCTGTTGGATAACATGTTGAACCCAGGCAGAAAGGTAGGTGAGGATAATTTTTTGGCCGATTGCTGGAATCGGCCTCCACGTTGCTTGCTCGTTGAAGGTTTTGTAAGTTCCCTTCATAAAATTTTTGGGGCCGATCACAAGGATCAGCCTCTCCTGGTTTGCTCATTGGTTTGATCTTGCTACTTGGTCAGGCTGGATGAAACCAACCCAACCTCTGACTTGATGCGCTTGCTGCTGTCCACCTTGAGTGCTCCGTAGAGTCGTGGAGCGCTAAGCTCTGTCGGCAAGACGAGTACCATGTTTGTGCCAGCCGATGTCTCATCATCGGCTTTCCTCTGCTTAGGGCGCCACTCCATTTTCCGTGGACGACCCTCTTCATCCAGGGTTCGCTGAACCTTTGCAGCCAGATCAGGCCGTGCCTTCCTTAGCGTATGCAGGTACAACCTTTCGGCTTCCTCCAGGCCGCGCAATCGCTGAACCCTGCGCTTCTGGGAACGGCTGAGTCCGTCAGGGCACCACCTTGGCCGGTGGTACCTATCTTCTTCCACTTCTCCCTCGTCTTCTGAATCCTCAAGATCTGTCCAACGAGGTGACTCAGCGCGTTTGCTTTGTGGCGGGAGAGGCCCTAGGCGCTCGAACACAGACACGTTGGCTGCCTCCTTCTTTTCTGATTGCATTCTGGGCAATTGCCGATTGTGGGCAATCGGCTCATTCCTGAATCCCAGCAGTGTCTGAAGAAGGGGCAGTCCCAGTGTCTGGCGTTGTCATCTTGCTCCCTTGATGCTTCCGTGGCATAGCGCTCGTGCTCCTCCTCATCGCGATCCTGCCGACGATATCTTCTGGCTTCTCTAGCCAGACGATCTCCTCTATCATCGTAATTGTGCCGTCGGCGTTGGTCATACTGACTCACATATTTGTTGAGGAGGTGATCAGAGAGGGGTCGCTGATATCTTATATTCTTCACCTCTCCCTCTGTGACATAGCGCTTGCCATCATGACGGAGCCGATCGCGTGGAGCGGCCTCCTCCGTATCCTTGCTATGAGAGCAGCTGCCCTCATCTCCATCTTTGCCAGAGTGGTTTCCAGGTCCTACCATGTTGATGCTGAACGAGGGACCCGGCTGGCAACCTTCAGGGTAGGTGATTTCCACCATGTTAACGGCGGGGAAGGGTTGGGTGTCGACCTTCATGGCGTACTGATTGAAAATTAGCCGCCCCTTCTCTATCGCCGCTTGGATGTGCCGACGCCACACCCGGCGGTCGTTGGTGGCATGGGAAAGCGAGTTGTGGAATTTGCGGTACGGCTTTCCGTTTAGCTCTTTCGCCGTGGGGAACTTGAGACCTTCAGGAATCGTCAACCTGTTTCTCCTTGAGCAGGAGGTCGAAGATTTGTTCGGTCTTGGTCACGTCAAAATCAAATCCCCGGGCGGCCCCGGTGGCTTTACCCATTTGCGGGCCACGGGGTTCCCCCCGAATCCACTCAGCCACCGCTATCTCTTGGCCTCCCGCAGGCACTTCATCTTCCTCTGTATCGACCATAACTACTGCACGCTTGAACTTGTCTTGGTACAGGTCGGGGTGGCGCTGTTCATATGCTGATAGTTTCGAACCATGTGCGCCAGCGAGGGATAATCTGCTTGGGAGGCCATGTCCTTGAGCTGTGTTGCAAGGCCTGCTACTGCCAACTCGACTGCTTCCTTTTCAGTTATACGAACCGAATAACATCGATTCCTAAGATTCCTGAAGCGCTGGATGTATTCTGTCACCGTTTCCCCGCGCTTCTGACGTAGTTGTGCTAGGTCGGCAATGCCAGACTCGGAAGCTTCTGAATGGTATTGCATATGGAACTGTTCTTCCAATTGCTTCCAAGTTTGGATGGAGTTTGCTGGCAAGGAGGTGTACCATCCAAAAGCCGATCCCGTGAGGGACTGTGAAAAGAGCCTCACGCGTAGCTGATCCGACACTGAAGCCGGTCCTAGTTGAGCCAAATATCGGCTGATGTGCTCGATGGAGCTGGAGCCATCTGATCCACTGAATTTGGAGAAGTCGGGGAGCCGATATTTAGGTGGCAGCGGGATCATCTCGTAATCGTCGGGGTACGGCTTGGAATAGCCGATCGCCCTTCTTTTCGGCATCATGCCGAACTGGTCTCTCGGTATGGTACCGATCCGATCCGCTGTGCTGGCCGTAGGAGTTGCACTGCGAAGGTTCGCCGGGGTGGCGTACTTGGCCTGCCATGTTTGCTTTTCCAGCTCCGAGCCATCTGCGGGAGCTGGGCTCGGGAGTTTCGTCGGCGTGGCGTATTTAGTTAGCCACGTCCGCTCTGTCGCCGACTTTCCTCCCGTCTTCGCCGGAGTCCCCGATGTTGTGGCCTGGTTTGTGAGTGCCCGGTCACCACAATCCGGCACATACATGCACGCGTATCCATGAGGGATCTCCTTAGGCGCCTCCATTAAGAACCGGTAGTCACTAGGGTCGCCACCAATCCTGTAGACGAGGAATGCCGGTGTAGTCGGCACTTCAGCAGGTGCTGCCAACGCATATGGCAGCGGTGGACGGGACTGGAATGGCAACTCTCCTTGATGAGTCCCGAGAGCTGGTCCTGACGGCGAGTACTGGTGGCTCATGATCTCCTGGATCACGCGCAGAGCGACACGCTCCAACACGTTGACCAAGTTCTCAGAGTGGCGGTGTAGCGAGTGAGCCACCAGGTAGTTGATCTCCTGCCGCAGACCCCTGGTGCGTTCCTCCGACGGGGTTGAGAGGTCTATCCCATCGAGCGCACCTTGCGGTGAGAACCCCTTCCATCTGATGCCACCGGAACGGGTTCTCTGAAAAGAGCCGATGAGGTCGGCTTCGAGGGTAGCCTTGATCTCGTTGTATTGCTTCTTGAGGTCGTCGAGCGGATCCCCGTAAGTGACCGGCGTGCCGTCCGCCATCTCGGATGTAGATGGCGATGTGGTTGATGTAGACGATTGTCCCACCGGGCGTGCCGGAATGTGTTGACTGCCAAAACCCACCGGCGGGCAGCGGCCTTGTCAACACCGTAGAGCCGGGAAGAGCCTAGAGCTGCGGCTGGCCGAGACCCCTCCGAGCGACGGCCCGCAATGCTCTTCCGGTCACACGCGGCGTTGCGAAGTGCAAGGGCGTGCCACCTGACCTATACCCGGTCGGGAAGGTGATGAGGATGCCTCGCTTAGTTTCTGCGGGGCATACATGTAAACGTTAAATACGAGCCTCGATCGGCTCTCAGGTAATCCTGTGAATCGGCTCAAAGAGCCGATCCACCCATGATCCGTACGGGGTGCACGAATACTTGGTGGTCCTGCTTGATCAAGATGAAGCTAATGAGATCTACGACGATTTAGGGTTTTCACCGCATAATCGGATCATCCTACTCCAGGTTGGGCCTTGCGGCCACGCACGGTGCTCGTAAGCCGATCCTAAACAAGGCCAAAAAACCAACATGAAGTTGATCCTAGGAACATCCCGTTTAGGACTTGCGAACGCCACCCTACGTGCCACCGGATCCTCCCCCCTTTGTAAGGCCTAACTATTGCGAGATATTAAACTAATCCTTGTAGAACAAGGAGCAATCGTAACGGATCAGATCTACTAAATAATGATCAAGCGGGGTGCCGCCCCCACACCTGAGATAGGCGTGAGGACGGCTAGATATGCAAGGGTTGCACTACGTAAGCATGCTTAAACGAAGAACAATGCTAACCCTAACACATCTAATGATAACTACGTTGCTCGCCATCAAAAACGCTTCGGTACGAGCAACGCATGAACAACGTGGGGCTTGTGCTGCCTAGATCGCAAGATGCGATCTAGGCAGCATGTCGCTACCCGATAGAAACCCTCGAGACGAAGGAGTTGGCGATGCGCCGAGATTGGTTTGTTTTTGGGGTTGAACGTGAGTTGTTGTTTATTCCATAAACCCTAGGTACATATTTATAGTCCAGGGGACTTTCTAATGTGGGCGTGCACTAAACCGTGCACGAGTAAGATTCTATCTCTTATCTAAAATAATAAACTACTAAATAAAGATACACGGGCAATTCAGCCCAAAACCCTTCGTGCCAGGCCGCTTTAGAAATCTTCCACATGTAATCTTCCAAGCCCGGCCCACCTCCGGATTTGTCTAAAATCTGGTGATAACACATGCCCCCTGGTTTTGGAAATAACATTTCCAAAATCATTATGCTTTCCCTTCGAAGGGTCATGTCGTGGCAGAGCGGAGCCGTTACAGCATCCGTCATCATTATGCCCTGTCTCCTCAGCTTCTCTAAAAATTCTGACAGCTTTAGCATCGATCCCTTGGAAGCTGTAATGGCATTAAACCTTCACCAGATTTCCCATTATTTAACCGTGCCGACTGGTTAGCTCTCTTCATCCTCTATTCCATCCCAGCTATCGGCACCAAAAAACCCTCTCCTCCTGTAGCGATGTCTTCCTCTTCCTCTTCCTTCTCAAAACTCTTCCCCCAATCTTCGCCGAAGAAGAAGAACGAGGACAACCTCCACCCCGCAGTGAATCCCTTCTCCTCCGACAAGGAGGAGAAAGAAGGAGAAGCAGCGAAGGCCAAGGCCTCCCCCTCCGCCAAGCTCCCGCCGAAGAAGCGCCCCCACATGTGGGCGGACAGCGAGGACGAAGATGATGACGAAGAGGAAGAGGAGGAGGATGACTCCTCCTCCTCCATCGGGTATCCGCCGACCAAGCGCTTCCGCTCACGGGCGGACAGCGAGGATGATGATGATGACGAGGAGGAAGAGGCTCCGGCCAAGGGCTGGGGCAGCAGCGACGAGGAGCTCCTCGGGAGCAGCGCCGACGACGTCGACGGCGGCGATGACGAGGACAGCGACGCCTAGTAGTATAGGACTAGTAGTAGCAGTGCACTAGGCACCAGATCCCTCTTTTGAGAGCCATCGGCTCTTTCTTGTAAAGCCGCTCCTTGGAATTAATGAAATTGTTCTTTCCATTCATCCTTTAATCGCTCCAATTTCATCCCCTCCGTTTGTCATGCTAAGACCGATAGCAACGCGTCGGACTTCTTTCCTTTTCTTGCAGCAACAGCACAGTCCAAGCCCTGTACTAGACGACGGCTTTTCCTTCCCGGTTCCTCCCTGAGAAGACCATGATGCAGCCGCAGCCGAGGTGACCCTAATCGGCTCTTAAAAACAGGGCATCTTCCAGGCTTGTTGCCCCCCCAAGTCTTAGCCGAGGCAAAACAGAGCTGTATGGACCTGGGGTCGATCATGTCTGAGGGAACTTCTTATGCCGAGCTAGCCGATTTGAACATAAATCGGCTTCCCAAAGCAGAGAGCCTTCAAGGCGAGCTGCCCCCCGAGTTTTTTCAGTTCCTGCCGGCCAGATAGGCTCCTTCCCTCTGGTGGACCTGATGCAATCCACCCTTGACCTGATCCGCACGCCCATGCTGCTCCTGACATTGTTCTTGAAGAGAGGATCTGAGCTTCCAAACTGCTCCATTGAGGAGTTCCTTCATAAACGATCTCCCTTTGCGCTCCATTGACCCTCTGATCGTAACAGTTACCCCTCTTGAGTCGATGGCCATGCATCGGCTTTCATGTCCTTAAGTCGATGCCTGCTGCATCGGCTATGTTCGAAAATTTTCGAATTTTCACTTTTTGTTTTTACGGCCGACCTGTGCATCGGCCCCCATATTCCAATATCCATCAACAGAAGATGAGAGGCTTCCGTTGCATATCCTCGTATTTTATCTACACGGGTGCCCCCGAGCCGATTCTGTCAAGAGAATTGATGGTATCGGCTCGTGTTGGATAACATGTTGAACCCAGGCAGAATGGTGGGTGAGGATAATTTTGGCCGATTGCTGGAATCGGCCTCCACGTTGCTTGCTCGTTGAAGGTTTTGTAAGTTCCCTTCATAAATTTTTGGGGCCGATCACAAGGATCAGCCTCTCCTGGTTTGCTCATTGGTTTGATCTTGCTACTTGGTCGAGCTGGATAAAACCAACCCAACCTCCGACTTGATGCGCTTGCCTGTCGTCCACCTTGAGTGCTCCGTAGAGTCGTGGAGCGCTACGCTCTGTCGGCAAGACGAGTACCATGTTTGTGCCGGCCGATGTCTCATCATCGGCTTTCCTCCGTTTAGGGCGCCACTCCATTTTCCGTGGACGACCCTCTTCATCCAGGGTTCGCTGAACCTTTGCAGCCAGATCAGGCCGTGCCTTCCTTAGCGTATGCAGGTACAACCTCTCGGCTTCCTCTAGGCCGCGCAATCGCTGAACCCTGCGCTTTTGGGAACGGCTGAGTCCGTCAGGGCACCACCTTGGCCGGTGGTACCTATCTTCTTCCACTTCTCCCTCGTCTTCTGAATCCTCAAGATCTGCCCAACGAGGTGACTCAGCGCGTTTGCCTTGTGGCGGGAGAGGCCCTAGGCGCTCGAACACAGACACGTTGGCTGCCTCCTTCTTTTTCTGATTGCATTCGGGCAATTGCCGATTGTGGGCAATCGGCTCATTCCTGAATCCCAGCGGTGTACGAAGAAGGGGCAGTCCCAATGCCTGGCGTTGTCGTCTTGCTCCCTTGATGCTTCCGTGGCATAGCGCTCGTGCTCCTCCTCATCGCGATCCTGCCGACGATATCTTCTGGCTTCTCTAGCCAGACGATCTCCTCTATCATCGTAATTGTGCCGTCGGCGTTGGTCATACTGACTCACATATTTGTTGAGGAGGTGATCGAGAGAGGGTCGCTGATATCTTATATTCTTCACCTCTCCCTCTGTGACATAGCGCTTGCCATCATGACGGAGCCGATCGCGTGGAGCGGCCTCCTCCGTATCCTTGCTATGAGAGCAGCTGCCCTCATCTCCATCTTTGCCAGAGTGGTTTCCAGGTCCTACCATGTTGATGCTGAACGAGGGACCCGGCTGGCAACCTTCAGGGTAGGTGATTTCCACCATGTTAACGGCGGGGAAGGGTTGGGTGTCGACCTTCATGGCGTACTGATTGAAAATTAGCCGCCCCTTCTCTATCGCCGCTTGGATGTGCTGACGCCACACCCGGCAGTCGTTGGTGGCATGGGAAAGCGAGTTGTGGAATTTGCAGTACGGCTTTCCGTTTAGCTCTTTCGCCGAGGGGAATTTGAGACCTTCGGGAATCGTCAAGCTGTTTCTCCTTGAGCAGGAGGTCGAAGATTTGTTCGGTCTTGGTCACGTCAAAATCAAATCCCCTGGGCGGCCCTGGTGGCTTTACCCATTTGCAGGCCACAGGGGTTCCCCCCTGAATCCACTCAGCCACTGCTATCTCTTGGCCTCCCGCAGGCACTTCATCTTCCTCTGTATCGACCATAACTACTGCACGCTTGAACTTGTCTTGGTACAGGTCGGGGTGGCGCTGTTCATATGCTGATAGTTTCTGAACCATGTGCGCCAGCGAGGGATAATCTGCTTGGGAGGCCATGTCCTTGAGCTGTGTTGCAAGGCCTGCTACGGCCAACTCGACTGCTTCCTTTTCAGTTATACGAACCGAATAACATCGATTCCTAAGATTCCTGAAGCGGCTGGATGTATTCTGTCACCGTTTCCCGCGCTTCGACGTAGTTGTGCTAGGTCGGCAATGCCGGACTCGGAAGCTTCGAATGGTATTGCATATGGAACTGTTCTTCCAATTGCTTCCAAGTTTGGATGGAGTTTGCTGGCAAGGAGGTGTACCATCCAAAAGCCGATCCCGTGAGGGACTGTGAAAAAAGCCTCACGCGTAGCTGATCCGACACTGAAGCCGGTCCTAGTTGAGCCAAATATCGGCTGATGTGCTCGATGGAGCTGGAGCCATCTGATCCACTGAATTTGGAGAAGTCAGGGAGCCGATATTTAGGTGGCAGCGGGATCATCTCGTAATCGTCGGGGTACGGCTTGGAATAGCCGATCGCCCTTCTTTTCGGCATCATGCCGAATTGGTCTCTCGGTATGGTACCGATCCGATCCGCTGTGCTGGCCGTAGGAGTTGCACTGCGAAGGTTCGCCGGGGTGGCGTACTTGGCCTGCCATGTTTGCTTTTCCAGCTACGAGCCATCTGCGGGAGCTGGGCTCGGGAGTTTCGTCGGCGTGGCGTATTTAGTTAGCCACGTACGCTACTGTCGCCGACTTTCCTCCTGTCTTCGCCGGAGTCCCCGATGTTGTGGCCTGGTTTGTGAGTGCCCAGTCACCACAATCCGGCACATACATGCACGCGTATCCATGAGGGATCTCCTTAGGCGCCTCCATTAAGAACTGGTAGTCACTAGGGTCGCCACCAATCCTGTAGACGAGGAATGCCGGTGTAGTCGGCACTTCAGCAGGTGCTGCCAACGCATATGGCAGCGGTGGACGGGACTGGAATGGCAACTCTCCTTGATGAGTCCCAAAAACACCGGCGGAACCGGGCGTGCCAGAATGTGTTGACTGCCAAAACCCACCGGCGGGCAGCGGCCTTGTCAACACTGTAGAGCCGGGAAGAGCCTAAAGCTGCGGATGGCTGAGACCCCTCCGAGCGACGGCCCGCAATGCTCTTCGGTCACACGCGGCGTTGCGAAGTGCAGGGCGTGCCACCTGACCTATACCTGGTCGGGAAGGTGATGAGGATGCCTCGCTTAGTTTCTGCGGGGCATACATGTAAACGTTAAATACGAGCCTCGATCGGCTCTCAGGTAATCCTGTGAATCGGCTCAAAGAGCCGATCCACCCATGATCCGTACGGGGTGCACGAATACTTGGTGGTCCTGCTTGATCAAGACGAAGGCTAATGAGATCTACGACGATTTAGGGTTTTCACCGCATAATCGGATCATCCTACTCCGAGGTTGGGCCTTGCGGCCACGCACGGTGCTCGTAAGCCGATCCTAAACAAGGCCAAAAAACCAACATGAAGTTGATCCTAGGAACATCCCGTTTAGGACTTGCGAACGCCACCCTACGTGCCACTTGGATCCTCCCCCTTTGTAAGGCCTAACCATTGCGGATATTAAACTAATCCTTGTAGAACAAGGAGCAATCGTAACGGATCAGATCTACTAAACAATGATCAAGCGGGGTGCCGCCCCCACACTCGAGATAGGTGTGAGGACGGCTAGATATGCAAGGGTTGCACTACGTAAGCATGCTTAAACGAAGAACAATGCTAACCCTAACACATCTAATGATAACTACGTTGCTCGCCATCAAAAACGCTTCGATACGAGCAACGCATGAACAACGTGGGGCTTGTGCTGCCTAGATCGCAAGATGCGATCTAGGCAGCATGTCGCTTACGATAGAAACCCTCGAGACGAAGGAGTTGGCGATGCGCCGAGATTGGTTTGTTTTTGGGGTTGAACGTGAGTTGTTGTTTATTCCATAAACCCTAGGTACATATTTATAGTCCAGGGGACTTTCTAATGTGGACTTTCTAATGTACCTAGGGTTTATGGAATAAACAACAACTCACGTTCAACCCCAAAAACAAACCAATCTCGGCGCATCGCCAACTCCTTCGTCTCGAGGGTTTCTATCGGTAAGCGACATGCTTGCCTAGATCGCATCTTGCGATCTAGGCAACACAAGCCCCACGTTGTTCATGCGTTGCTCGTATCGAAGCGTTTTTGATGGCGAGCAACGTAGTTATCATTAGATGTGTTAGGGTTAGCATTGTTCTTCGTTTGAGCATGCTTACGTAGTGCAACCCTTGCATATCTAGCCGTCCTCACACCTATCTCAGTGTGAGGCGGCACCCCGCTTGATCATTGTTTAGTAGATCTGATCCGTTACGATTGCTCCTTGTTCTACAAGGATTAGTTTAATATCTGCAACGCTTAGGCCTTACAAAGGGGGAGGATCCAAATGGCACGTAGGGTGGCGTTCGCAAGTCCTAAACGGGATGTTCCTAGGATCAACTTCATGTTGGTTTTTTGGCCTTGTTTAGGATCGGCTTACGAGCACCGTGCGTGGCCGCAAGGCCCAACCTGGAGTAGGATGATCCGATTATGCGGTGAAAACCCTAAATCGTCGTAGATCTCATTAGCTTCATCTTGATCAAGCAGGACCACCAAGTATTCGTGCACCCCGTACGGATCATGGTGGATCGACTCTTTGAGCCGATTCACAGATTACTCGAGAGCCGATCGAGGCTCGTATTTAACGTTTACATGTATGCCTCGCAGAAACTAAGCGAGGCATCCTCATCACCTTCCCGACCGGTATAGGTCGGTGGCACGCCTGCACTTCGCAACGCCGCGTGACCGAAGAGCATTGCGGGCCGTCGCTCGGAGGGGTCTCAGCCAGCCGCAGCTTTAGGCTCTTCCCGGCTCTACAGTGTTGACAAGGCCGCTGCCCGCCGGTGGGTTTTGGCAGTCAACACATTCGCTTCCGCGCTTGGGCGGACAGCGAGGATGATGATGATGACGAGGAAGAGGAAGCTCCGGCCGACGGCTGGGGCAGCAGCGGCGAAGAATTCTCCGGCAGTAGCGCCGACGGCGACACCGATGACGATGCTAGCGAGGATTAGTTATGTAGGATTAGTAGTCCCGGAGCAATCGGCTCTTTCTTTTGCTCTTCCTTGCTTTGAGCAATCGGCTCTTCATTGTAAAAATCCTCTCTTATTAATGAAGAAGACTTTTCCTTAACTTGATTTTGCCGATTTCCCTTCGTACTGATTCTGCCGATTGTTAATTGGATCAACGCTCAATGAGCCGATGGCAACGCATCGACCTTTTACGATAAATTTCGAGATGGACCAATTTAGCCATCTCCTCCAATGATAGCCTGCGAACCTTGCTCAAGCAGGTCCAATCCGCAGTCACTGAGCGTAGTGTTGGATTCATCAGCAAAAAACCCCTGAAATAATGCCTGGTCTCACCATTAACCTCAGGTTTTCAGACATTCTCCTGCCGGATCCTTCTCTTCCAAATCCCCTTTGCTTTCAGGGGCTCTCTGAGACCATTGCTAACTCAACCCAGAGGCTGGAGATGATACTTCTGCAGGACAGGCTCCTGCTCCGTTTTTCCCGCAGCAACCATTCCTCAAAAGCTGAGATGTAGAGCCAGCCGATTTCAACAAAATCGGCTCCCTATAGCAAAGGGTCCTCCAGGACAAGCTGCCCCCCGAGCCTCAGTCAGGGCGAGGAAGGTAGTGAGTCAGCCAAATGTGCCGCCATTGGCCTCAAGTCATGACGCAGCCAGCCGATTTCAAGAACATCGGCTCCCCAGAGCAGAGAACCTTCAGGGTGAGCTGCCCCCCGAGCTTCTTCAGTCCACTTCTCGCGCCTTGCAGGTCAGATCGGCTCCTTTCCTTTGGCGGATCTGATGCAACCCACCCTTAACCTGATCTGCACGTCCAAGCTGCTCTTGGCATTGGTCAGGGTCATTGAACCCCTGCTTATAACAGTTGTATCTCTTGAGCCATGCATCCTTAAGTCGATGTCTGCGCATCGGCTGTGCTTAAAAATTTTGAATTTTTTACGGCCGATTTTTGTATCGGCCCCCATACTTCAATACCCATCATCAAAGAATATCTTGGGCTGCTGGGCATTTGAAAGATACTCCTACTTCATATCCTCGTGTTTTATCCACCTAGGTTCCCCCCCGAGCCGATTCTTTCAAGGGACTTGATGGTATCGGCTCTTCAGGTATTCCCCGTTGGATCGAATGTTGAACCCCGGTAGAATGTACAGTGAGGATAATTTTGGCCGATTGCTGGAATCGGCCTCCACGTTGCTTGTTCGATGAAGGTTTTGTAATGTCCCTCCATAGATCCTTGGGGGCCGATCTCTTGGATCGGCATCGCCACGTTTGTCCATAGACGCTGCTTTGTTACACGGTCAGGCCGGTGGATGAAACCAACCTAACCCCATCCTTTGTCACGTCGATGCGCTCGCAATCGTCCAATCCTGGAGCACTAAACTCCGTTTGAAGGATGGAGACCATGTTTGTGCCAGCCGATGTCTCATCATCGGCTTTCTTTTGTCTGGGGCGCCACTCTTTCCTTTGTGTCCGACCTTCTTCGTCCAGGGTTCGCTGAATTTTGGCGGCCGGATCGAGCCGTGCCTTCCTCAACGTGTGCGGTATAATCTTTCAGCTTCCTCCAACCCACGCAGACGCTGAACCCTTCGCTTCTGGGAACGGCTGAGCCCATCAGGGCACCACCTTGGCCGATGATACTTTTCTTCTTCATCATCGTCCTCTAGTTCCTCGAGATCTTCCACCCGAGCGGACTCAGCGTGCTTGTTCCGAGGCGGGAGAGGCCCTAGACGCTTGAACACGGACACGTTAGCTGCATCCTTCTTCTTTTGTTTGCATTCTGGGCAGTTGCCGATTGTTGGCAATCGGCTCATTCCTGAATCCCAGCAGTGTACGAAGAAGGGGCAGTCCCGGTGCCTATCCACGTCGTCTTGCTCCCTCGACTTTTCCTTGGCGTGGCGCTCGTATCGCTCCTCGTCGTGATCATGCCGACGACGTCTCCTGTCGTCCCTAGCCAGACGATCTTCTTCATCATCGTCGTTGTATCGTCGGCGTTGGTCATACTTGACTCACATACTTGTTGAGGAGGTGATCGGAGAGAGGTCGCTGATATCTTATGTTCTTTACTTCTCCCTCTGTGACGTAGCGCTTGCCATCGTGGCGGAGCCGATCGCGTGGAGCGGCTTCCTCTGTGTCTTTGCTATGAGAGCAGCTACCCTCATCTCCGTCCTTACCAGAGTGGTGCCCAGGTCCCACCATGTTGATATTGCACGAGAAATCTGGCTGGCACCCTCCATGGTAAGTACACTCCACCATATTAACGGCGGGGAAGGGGTGTGTGTCGACCTTCATGGCGTACTGGTTGAAAATTAGTCTCCCTTTTTCTATCGCCATTTGGATCTGCTGACGCCACACCCTGCAGTCGTTAGTGGTGTGGGTGAACGTGTTATGCCACTTGCAGTATGGCTTTCCGTTCAGCCCCTGCACCGTAGGGATCTTGTGGCCTTAGGGTACTTTTATATGCTTCTCCGTGAGTAAGAGATCGAAAATCTGCTCAGTTTTGGTCACGTCGAAGTCGAACCCTTTTGGAGGGCCTTGTGGCTTAACCCACTTGCAGGACACGGGGCTCGCCGCCGAGTCCATTCGGCCACTTGCTACCTCTCGATCTCCCGCAGCACCTTCATCCTCGTCTCGCCTCAACCGGGACCACCGCACGCTTGAATTTGTCCTGGTAAAAATGCGGGTGGCGCTGTTCATATGCTGACGGCTTACGCACCATGTGCGCCAATGAAGGGTAGTCTGCTTGGGAGTCCACGTCCTTGATCGATGATGAGAGACCCACCACCGCCAACTCGATCGCTTCTTTTTCACTTACGTGAACCGAATAGCATCGGTTCCTAATGGTCCTGAAGCGCTCGGATGTATTCGACAACTGTTTCCCCGCGCTTCTGTCGTACTTGTGCTAGATCGGCAATGCCGGCCTCGGAAGCCTCTGAGTGATACTGCTCATGGAACTGCTCTTCCAACTGCTTCCAAGTCCGGATTGAGTTCGGTGGCAGCGATGTGTACCACCCGAAAGCCGATCCTGTGAGGGACTTGATGGCGTGTATTTCACACGTTCGTTGGGCAACCCCAAGAGGAAGGTATGATGCGCACAGCAGCAAGTTTTCCCTCAGAAAGAAACCAAGGTTTATCGAACCAGGAGGAGCCAAGAAGCACGTTGAAGGTTGATGGCGGCGGGATGTAGTGCGGCGCAACACCGGAGATTCCGGCGCCAACGTGGAACCTGCACAACACAACCAAAGTACTTTGCCCCAACGAAACAGTGAGGTTGTCAATCTCACCGGCTTGCTGTAACAAAGGATTAACCGTATTGTGTGGAAGATGATTGTTTGCGAGAAAACGATAAAACAAGTATTGCAGCAGATTTGTATTTCGGTATTAAAGAATGGACCGGGGTCCACAGTTCACTAGAGGTGTCTCTCCCATAAGATAAAAGCATGTTGGGTGAACAAATTACGGTCGGGCAATTGACAAATAGAGAGAGCATAACAATGCACATACATGACATGATAAGTATAGTGAGATTTAATTGGGCATTACGACAAAGTACATAGACCGCCATCCAACTGCATCTATGCCTAAAAAGTCCACCTTCAGGTTATCATCCGAACCCCCTCCAGTATTAAGTTGCAAAGCAACAGACAATTGCATTAAGTATGGTGCGTAATGTAATCAACAACTACATCCTCGAACATAGCATCAATGTTTTATCCCTAGTGGCAACAGCACAACACAACCTTAGAACTTTCCGTCATCTGTCCCGGTGTCAATGCGGGCATGAACCCACTATCGAGCATAAATACTCCCTCTTGGAGTTAAAAGTAAAAACTTGGCCGAGCCTCTACTAGAAACGGAGAGCATGCAAGATCATAAACAACACATGTATAATAACTTGATAATTAACATGACATAGTATTCTCTATCCATCGGATCCCGACAAACACAACATATAGAATTACATATAGATGATCTTGATCATGTTAGGCAGCTCACAAGATCCGACAATGAAGCACAATGAGGAGAAGACAACCATCTAGCTACTGCTATGGACCCATAGTCCAGGGGTAGACTACTCACTCATCACTCCGGAGGCGACCATGGCGGTGTAGAGTCCTCCGGGAGATGATTCCCCTCTCCGGCAGGGTGCCGGAGGCGATCTCCTGGATCCCCCGAGATGGGATCGGCGGCGACGGCGTCTCAGTAAGGTTTTCCGTATCGTGGCTCTCGGTATCGGGGGTTTCGTCACGGAGGCTTTAAGTAGGCGGAAGGGTAGGTCAAGAGGCGGCACGGGGGCCCCACACCACGGGGCCGCGCGGCCAAGGGGGGCCGCGCCGCCTATAGTGTGGCCCCTCCGTGGCCCCTCTTCGTCTCTCCTTCGGACTTCTGGAAGCTTCGTGGAAAAATAGGCCCCTGGGCTTTGATTTCGTCCAATTCCGAGAATATTTCGTTACTAGGATTTCTGAAACCAAAAACAGCAGAAAATAGCAACTGGCACTTCGGCATCTTGTTAATAGGTTAGTTCCAGAAAATGCACAAATATGACATAAAGTGTGCATAAAACATGTAGGTATCATCAATAATATGGCATAGAACATAAGAAATTATCGATACGTCGGAGACGTATCAAGCATCCCCAAGCTTAGTTACTGCTCGTCTCGAGCGGGTAAAACGATAACAAAGATAATTTCTGAAGTGACATGCCATCATAACCTTGATCATACTATTTGTAAACATATGTAGTGGATGCAGCGATCAAAACAATGGTGATGACATGAGTAAACAAGTGAATCATAAAACAAAGACTTTTCATGAATAGTACTTCAAGACAAGTATTAATAAGTGTTGCATAAGAGTTAACTCATAAAGCAATAAATCAAAGTAAAGGTATTGAAGCAACACAAAGGAAGATTAAGTTTCAGCGGTTGCTTTCAACTTGTAACATGTATATCTCATGGATAATAGTCAACATAGAGTAATATAACAAGTACAATATGCAAGTATGTAGGAATCAATGCACGGTTCACACAAGTGTTTGCTTCTTGAGGTGGAGAGAAATAGGTGAACTGACTCAACATAAAAGTAAAGAGAATGGTCCTTCAAAGAGGAAAGCATCGATTGCTATATTTGTGCTAGAGCTTTTATTTTGAAAACATGAAACAATTTTGTCAACGGTAGTAATAAAGCATATGAGTTATGTACATTATATCTTACAAGTTGCAAGTCTCATGCATAGTATGCTAATAGTGCCCGCACCTTGTCCTAATTAACTTGGACTACCGGATCTTTGCAATGCACATGTTTTGACCAAGTGTCACAATGGGGTACCTCCATGCCGCCTGTACAAAGGTCTAAGGAGAAAGCTCGCATTTTGGATTTCTCGCTTTTGATTATTCTCAACTTAGACATCCATACCGGGACAACATGGACAACGAGATAATGGACTCCTCTTTTATGCATAAGCATGTGGCAACAATTATTATTCTCATATGAGATTGAGGATATGTGTCCAAACTGAAACTTCCACCATGAATCATGGCTTTAGTTAGCGGCCCAAAGTTCTTCTCTAACAACATGCATGCTCCAACCATGAAGGTGGTAGATCTCTCTTGCTTCAGACAAGACGGACATGCATAGCAACTCACATGATATCCAACAAAGAATAGTTGATGGCGTCCCCAGAAACATGGTTACCGCTCAACAAGCAACTTAATAAGAGATAAAGTGCATAAGTACATATTCAATACTACAATAGTTTTTAAGCTATTTGTCCCATGAGCTATATATTGCAAAGGTGAATGATGGAATTTTAAAGGTAGCACTCAAGCAATTTACTTTGGAATGGCGGGTAAATACCATGTAGTAGGTAGGTATGGTGGACACAAATGGCATAGTGGTTGGCTCAAGTATTTTGGATGCATGAGAAGTATTCCCTCTCGATACAAGGTTTAGGCTAGCAAGGTTATTTGAAAGAAACACAAGGATGAACGGTACAGCAAAACTCACATAAAAGACATATGGTAAACATTATAAGACTCCATACCGTCTTCCTTGTTGTTCAAAACTCAATACTAGATGTTATCTAGACTCTAGAGAAACCAAATATGCAAACCAAATTAACAAGCTCTAAGTATTTCTTCATTAATGGGTGCAAAGTATATGATGCAAGAGCTTAAACATGAGCACAACAATTGCCAAGTATCAAATTATCCAAGACATTTTAGAGTTACTACATGTAGCATTTTCCAATTCCAACCATATAACAATTTAACGAAGAAGAAACTTCGCCATGAATACTATGAGTAGAACCTAAGGACATATTTGTCCATATGCAACAGCGGAGCGTGTCTCTCTCCCATAAAGTGAATGCTAGGATCCATTTTATTCAAACAAAACAAAAACAAAAACAAACCGACGCTCCAAGCAAAGTACATAAGATGTGGCCGAATAAAAATATAGTTTCGGGGAAGAACCCGATAATGTTGTTGATGAAGAAGGGGATGCCTTGGGCATCCCCAAGCTTAGACGTTTGAGTCTTCTTAATATATGCAGGGGTGAACCACCGGGGCATCCCCAAGCTTAGAGCTTTCACTCTCCTTAATCATATTGCATCATACTCCTCTCTTGATCCTTGAAAACTTCCTCCACACCAAACTCGAAACAACTCATTAGAGGGTTAGTGCATAATAAAAATTCACATGTTCAGAGGTGACACAATCATTCTTAACACTTCTGGACATTGCATAAAGCTACTGGACATTAGTGGATCAAAGAAATTCATCCAACATAGCAAAAGAGGCAATGCGAAATAAAAGACAGAATCTGTCAAAACAGAACAGTCCGTAAAGATGGATTTTATTAGGCCACCATACTTGCTCAAACGAAAATTCTCAAATTGAATGAAAGTTGCGTACATATCTGAGGATCACTCACGTAAATTGGCATAATTTTCTGAGTTACCTACAGAGTATTAGACCCAGATTCGTGACAGCAAAGAAATCTGTTTCTGCGCAGTAATCCAAATCTAGTACTTACTTTTCTATCAAAGACTTTACTTGGCACAACAAAACATAAAACTAAGATAAGGAGAGGTTTCTACAGTAGTAAACAACTTCCAAGACACAAATATAAAAAAAAGTACTGTAGGTAAAAACATGGGTTGTCTCCCATAAGCGCTTTTCTTTAACGCCTTTCAGCTAGGCGCGAAAGTGTATCTCAAGTAACATCGAGAGATGAAGCATCAACATCATAATTTGTTCTAATAATAGAATCATAAGGTACCTTCATTCTCTTTCTAGGGAAGTGTTCCATACCTTTCTTGAGAGGAAATTGATATTTAATATTACCTTCCTTCATATCAATAGTAGCACCAACGGTTCGAAGAAAAGGTCTTCCCAATATAATGGGGCAAGATGCATTGCATTCAATATCCAAGACAACAAAATCAACGGGGACAAGGTTATTGTTAACCATAATATGAACATTATCAACTTTCCCCAAAGGTTTCTTTTTAGCATTATCAGCGAGATTAACATCCAAATAACAATTTTTCAATGGTGGCAAGTCAAGCATATCATAGACTTTTTTAGGCATAACAGAAATACTTGCACCAAGATCACATAAAGCATTACAATCAAAATCTTTGACTCTCATTTTAATGATGGGCTCCCAACCATCCTCTAGCTTTCTAGGAATAGAAGTTTCAAGTTTAAGTTTCTCTTCTCTAGCTTTTATGAGAGCATTTGTAATATGTTTTGTGAAAGCCAAATTTATAGCGCTAGCATTGGGACTCTTAGCAAGTTTTTGCAAGAACTTTATAACTTCAGAGATGTGGCAATCATCAAAATCTAAATCATTACAATCTAAAGCAATGGGATTATCATCCCCAAGGTTGGAAAAAATTTCAGCAGCTTTATCATGAGCAGCTTTCAGCAGCTTTAGCAGCTTTAGGTAATTTTGCGCGCTTTGCACTAGGAGTAGAAGCATTGCCAACACCAATTATTTTATCATGGATAGTAGGAGGTGCAGCAACATATGAATCATTAGCATTGCTAGTGGTGGTAATAGTCCAAACTTTAGCTACATTTTCCTTTTTAGCTAGTTTTTCATTTTCTTCTCTATCCCACCTAGCTCGCAGCTCAGCCATTAATCTTATATTCTCATTAATTCTAACTTGGATGGCATTTGCTGTAGTAACAATTTTATTTTCAATATCCCTATTAGGCATAACTTTCGATTTCAAAAGATCAACATCGGAGGCAAGACTATCAACTCTAGAAACAAGAATATCAATTTTATTGAGCTTTTCCTCAACAGATTTGTTAAAGGCAGTTTGTGTACTAATAAATTCTTTAAGCATGGCCTCAAGTCTAGGGGGTGTATTCCTATTATTGTTGTAAGAATTCCCATAAGAATTAGCATAACCGTTACCATTATTATAAGGATATGGCCTATAGTTATTACTAGAATTGTTCCGATAAGCATTGTTGTTGAAATTATTATTTTTAATGAAGTTTACATCAACATGTTCTTCTTGTGCAACCAATGAAGCTAATGGAACATTATTAGGATCAACATTAGTCCTATCATTCGCAAGCATAGACATAATAGCATCAACCTTATCATTCAAGGAAGAGGATTCTTCAACGTAATTTACCTTCTTACCTTGTGGAGCTCTTTCCGTGTGCCATTCAGAGTAATTAACCATCATATTATCAAGGAGCTTTGTTGCTTCACCAAGAGTGATGGACATAAAGGTACCTCCAGCAGCTGAATCCAATAAATTCCGCGAAGAAAAATTTAGTCCCGCATAGAAGGTTTGGATGATCATCCAAGTAGTCGATCCATGGGTTGGGCAATTTTTAACCGAGAGATTTCATTCTTTCCCAAGCTTGAGCAACATGTTCATTATCCATTTGTTTAAAATTCATTATGCTACTCCTCAAAGATATAATTTTAGCAGGGGGATAATATCTACCAATAAAAGCATCCTTGCATTTAGTCCATGAATCAATACTATTCTTAGGCAGTAGATAGCAACCAATCTTTAGCTCTTCCTCTTAATGAGAAAGGGAACAATTTTAATTTTATAATGTCACCATCTACATCTTTATACTTTTGCATTTCACATAGTTCAACAAAATTATTGAGATGGGCAGCAAGATCATCGTAACTAACACCAGAAAATTGCTCTCTGCATAACAAGATTTAGTAAAGCAGGTTTAATTTCAAAGAATTCTGCTGTAGTAGCAGGTGGAGCAATAGGTGTGCATAAGAAATCATTATTATTTGTGCTAGTGAAGTCACACAACTTAGTATTTTCAGGGTTGGCCATTTTAGCAATAGTAAATAAAGCGAACTAGATAAAGTAAATGCAAGTAAACTAATTTTTTTGTGTTTTCGATATAGCAAACAAGATAGCAAATAAAGTAAAACTAGCAACTAATTTTTTTGTGTTTTGATATAAGTGCAGCAAACAAAGTAGTAAATAAAACTAAGCAAGACAAAAACAAAGTAAAGAGATTGAGAAGTGGAGACTCCCCTTGCAGCGTGTCTTGATCTCCCCGACAACGGCGCCAGAAAATATGCTTGATGGCGTGTATTTCACACGTTCGTTGGGCAACCCCAAGAGGAAGGTATGATGCGCACAGCAGCAAGTTTTCCCTCGAAAGAAACCAAGGTTTATCGAACCAGGAGGAGCCAAGAAGCACGTTGAAGGTTGATGGCGGCGGGATGTAGTGCGGCGCAACACCGCAGATTCCGGCGCCAACGTGGAACCCGCACAACACAACCAAAGTACTTTGCCCCAACGAAACAAGTGAGGTTGTCAATCTCACCGGCTTGCTCGTAACAAAGGATTAACCATATTGTGTGGAAGATGATTGTTTGCGAGAGAAAACAGTAAAAACAAGTATTGCAGCAGATTTGTATTTCAGTATTAAAGAATGGACCGGGGTCCACAGTTCACTAGAGGTGTCTCTCCCATAAGATAAAAGCATGTTGGGTGAACAAATTACAGTCAGGCAATTGACAAATAGAGAGAGCATAACAATGCACATACATGACATGATAAGTATAGTGAGATTTAATTGGGCATTACGACAAAGTACATAGACCGCCATCCAACTGCATCTATGCCTAAAAGTCCACCTTCAGGTTATCATCCGAACCCCCTCCAGTATTAAGTTGCAAAGCAACAGACAATTGCATTAAGTATGGTGCGTAATGTAATCAACAACTACATCCTCGAACATAGCATCAATGTTTTATCCCTAGTGTCAACAGCACAACACAACCTTAGAACTTTCTTCACTCGTCCCAGTGTCAATGCGTGCATGAACCCACTATCGAGCATAAATACTCCCTCTTGGAGTTAAAAGTAAAAACTTGGCCGTAGCCTCTACTAGAAACGGAGAGCATGCAAGATCATAAACAACACATGTATAATAACTTGATAATTAACATGACATAGTATTCTCTATCCATCGGATCCCGACAAACACAACATATAGAATTACATATAGATGATCTTGATCATGTTAGGCAGCTCACAAGATCCGACAATGAAGCACAATGAGGAGAAGACAACCATCTAGCTACTGCTATGGACCCATAGTCCAGGGGTAGACTACTCACTCATCACTCCGGAGGCGACCATGGCGGTGTAGAGTCCTCCAGGAGATGATTCCCTCTCCGGCAGGGTGCCGGAGGCGATCTCCTGGATCCCCCGAGATGGGATTGGCGGCGACGGCGTCTCGGCAAGGTTTTCCGTATCGTGGCTCTCGGTACCGGGGGTTTCGTCACGGAGGCTTTAAGTAGGCGGAAGGGTAGGTCAAGAGGCGGCACGGGGGCCCCACACCACGTGGCCGCGCGGCCAAGGGGGGCCGCGCCGCCCTATAGTGTGGCCCTCCGTGGCCCCTCTTCGTCTCTCCTTCGGACTTCCGGAAGCTTCGTGGAAAAATAGGCCCCTGGGCTTTGATTTCGTCCAATTCCGAGAATATTTCGTTACTAGGATTTCTGAAACCAAAAACAGCGTAGAAACAACGAACCGGCACTTCGGCATCTTGTTAATAGGTTAGTTCCGTAAAATGCACAAATATGACATAAAGTGTGCATAAAACATGTAGGTATCATCAATAATATGGCATAGAACATAAGAAATGATAATGTCGATACGTCGGACGACGTGATCCCCTGCCACCGTGCGAAGGTAACAACTCACATCGCAGCTCGGGCACCGATGCTGAGATCGTGCCCAGCTTTCGTGGTCAAATATCGGCTCACATGTCTCGATGGAGCCGGAACCATCTCGACTCATCAAAACTTTGTAAAGCCGTGGAGCCGATATCAGGGTGGTAACGGGATCAACGTACTTCGTTGGGGTACGGCTTGCAGTATAGCCGAACGCCTTCCTTTCGGCATCATGCCGAACCGATATCCCTCGTAATTGTACAACCGATCCGCTGGTCGGGGCGTCAACTCAAGATCACGGCATAAGGCTATAATTAACCAAAGTATAAT
>NC_061513.1:157897646-157931634 GCF_022539505.1 Lolium rigidum | reverse complement strand
ATGATAACCTCGAAGGTGGACTTTTTAGGCATAGATGCGAGTTGGATGGCGGTCTATGTACTTTGTCGTAATGCCCAATTAAATCTCACTATACTCATCATGATATGTATGTGCATTGTCATGCTCTCTTTATTTGTCAATTGCCCAAGCTGTAATTTGTTCACCCAACATGCTGTTCGTCTTATGGGAGAGACACCTCTAGTGAGCTGTGGACCCCGGTCCAATTCTCTTTACTTGAAATACAAATCTATCGCAATACTTGTTTCTACTGTTTTCTCTCGCAAACAATCATCTTCCACACAATACGGTTAATCCT
This sequence comes from Lolium rigidum, assembly GCF_022539505.1. NCBI lineage: Eukaryota > Viridiplantae > Streptophyta > Magnoliopsida > Poales > Poaceae > Lolium > Lolium rigidum. Next base: position 157,931,318 of record NC_061513.1, on the reverse strand, counting down.
TTGTTACAGCAAGCCGGTGAGATTGACAACCTCACTGTTTCGTTGGGGCAAAGTACTTTGGTTGTGTTGTGCAGGTTCCACGTTGGCGCCGGAATCCCTGGTGTTGCGCCGCACTACATCTCGCCGCCATCAACCTTCAATGTGCTTCTTGACTCCTACTGGTCCGATTAAACCTTGGTTTCTTACTGAGGGAAACTTGCCGCTGTGCGCATCACACCTTCCTCTTGGGGTTCCCAACGGACGCGTGTCGAACGAAAAGACAATACGTCAACCACGCGCATCAAAAACATGAAACAATTTTGTCAACGGTAGTAATAAAGCATATGAGTTATGAAAATTATATCTTACAAGTTGCAAGCCTCATGCATAGTATACTAATAGTGCCCGCACCTTGTCCTAATTAGCTTGGACCACCGGATCATTGCAATACACATGTTTTAACCAAGTGTCACAATGGGGTACCTCCATGCCGCCTGTACAAAGGTGTAAGGAGAAAGCTAGCATTTTGGATTTCTCGCTTTTGATTATTCTCAACTTAGACATCCATACCGGGACAACATGGACAACAGATAATGGACTCCTCTTTAATGCATAAGCATGTGGCAACAATTATTATTCTCATATGAGATTGAGGATATATGTCCAAAACTGAAACTTCCACCATGATTCATGGCTTTGGTTAGCGGCCCAATGTTCTTCTCTAACAATATGTATGCTCCAACCATTAAGGTGGTAGATCTCTCTTACTTCAGACAAGACGGACATGCATAGCAACTCACATGATATTCAACAAAGAATAGTTGATGGCGTCCCCGAAACATGGTTATCGCACAACAAGCAACTTAATAAGAGATAAAGTGCATAAGTACATATTCAATACCACAATAGTTTTTAAGCTATTTGTCCCATGAGCTATATATTGCAAAGGTGAATGATGGAATTTTAAAGGTACCACTCAAGCAATTTACTTTCGAATGGCGGAGAAATACCATGTAGTAGGTAGGTATGGTGGACACAAATGGCATAGTGGTTGGCTCAAGGATTTTGGATGCATGAGAAGTATTCCCTCTCGATACAAGGTTTAGGCTAGCAAGGTTATTTGAAACAAACACAAGGATGAACGGTGCAGCAAAACTCACATAAAAGACATATTGTAAACATTATAAGACTCTACACCGTCTTCCTTGTTGTTCAAAACTCAATACTAGATATTATCTAGACTCTAGAGAAATCAAATATGCAAACCAAATTAGCAAGCTCTAAGTGTTTCTTCATTAATGGGTGAAAAGTATATGATGCAAGAGCTTAAACATGAGCACAACAATTGCCAAGTATCAAATTATCCAAGACATTTTTAGAATTACTACATGTAGCATTTTCCAATTCCAACCATATAACAATTTAACGAAGAAGAAACTTCGCCATGAATACTATGAGTAAAGCCTAAGGACATACTTGTCCATATGCTACAGCGGAGCGTGTCTCTCTCCCATATAGTGAATGCTAGGATCCATTTTATTCAAACAAAACAAAAACAAACCGACGCTCCAAGCAAAGTGCATAAGATGTGGCGGAATAAAAATATAGTTTCAGGGGAGGAACCTGATAATGTTGTCGATGAAGAAGGGGATGCCTTGGGCATCCCCAAGCTTAGACGCTTGAGTCTTCTTAGAATATGCAGGGGTGAACCACCGGGGCATCCCCAAGCTTAGAGCTTTCACTCTCCTTGATCATATTGCATCATACTCCTCTCTTGATCCTTGAAAACTTCCTCCACACCAAACTCGAAACAACTCATTAGAGGGTTAGTGCACAATAAAAATTAACATGTTCAGATGTGACACAATCATTCTTAACACTTATGGACATTGCATAAAGCTACTGGACATTAATGGATCAAAGAAATTCATCCAACATAGCAAAAGAGGCAATGAGAAATAAAAGGCAGAATCTGTCAAAACAGAACGAGTCCAGTAAAGATGGATTTAATTGAGGCACCAGACTTGCTCAAATGAAAATGCCCAAATTGAATGAAAGTTGCGTACATATCTGAGTATCACTCACGTAAATTGGCTTAATTTTCTGAGTTACCTACAGAGAATTAGACCCAGATTCGTGACAGCAAAGAAATCTGTTTATGCGCAGTAATCCAAATCTAGTATTCACTTTACTATCAAAGACTTTACTTGGCACAACAAAACAAAAAACTAAGATAAGGAGAGGTTGCTACAGTAGTAAACAACTTCCAAGACACAAATATAAAACAAAGTACTATAGCAAAATAACACATGGGTTATCTCCCAAGAAGTTCTTTCTTTATAGCCATTAAGATGGGCTCAGCAGTTTTAATGATGCACTCGCAAGAAATAGTAGTTGAAGCAAAAGAGAGCATCAAGAGGAAAATTCAAAACAAATTTAATTCTAACATGCTTCCTATGCATAGGAATCTTGTAAATAAACAAGTTCATGAAGAGCAAAGTAACAAGCATAGGAAGATAAAACAAGTGTAGCTTCAAAAATTTCAGCACATAGAGAGCCATTTTAGTAACATGAAAATTTCTACAACCATATTTTCCTCTCTCATAATAACTTTCAGTAGCATCATGAGCAAACTCAACAATATAACTATCACATAAAGCATTCTTATCATGAGTCTCATGCATAAAATTATTACTCTCCACATAAGCATAATCAATTTTATTAGTTGTAGTGGGGGAAAATTCAACAAAGTAGCTATCATTATTATTCTCATCAAGTGTAGGAGGCATAGTATAATCACAACAAAATTTACTCTCCATAGTAGGTGGCACCAAAAGACCACTATCATTATAATCATCATAAATAGGAGGTAAAGTATCATCAAAGTAAATTTTCTCCTCAATGCTTGGGGGACTAAAAAGATCATGAAAACCAGCTTCCCCAAGCTTAGAACTTTCTATATCATTAACAACAATGGTATTCAAAGTATTCATGCTAACATGTTCCATGGGTTTTTTAATTTTCGCATCAAACCATCCATGTCTTAAATCAGGAAATAGAATAAGAAGCTCATTGTTGTTCATTATGCCAAACTAGTGTAAACAAGAAACAAAAAGATGCAATTGCAGGATCTAAAGGAAATAGCTTCGAGTACTTACAACGGCGAAAATAGCTTAGTAGCCGAGATCCGAGTGTGAGTACCTTTTACCTTTCCTCCCCGGCAACGGCGCCAGAAAATAGCTTGATGTCTACGGGAGCTTCTATTCTTGTAGACAGTGTTGGGCCTCCAAGAGCAGAGGTTTGTAGAACAGCAGCAACTTTCCCTTAAGTGGATTCAAAGATATCCCTCTCATGCAACCCTGCAACCACAAAGCAAGAAGTCTCTTGTGTCCCCAACACACCTAATAGGTGCACTAGTTCGGCGAAGAGATAGTGAAATACAGGTGGTATGAATGAATATGAGCAGTAGTAACGGCGCCAGAAAATAGCTTGCTGGCGTGTAGTTGATGGTGGTAATATGGTAGCAGTAGTAACACAGTAAAACAGTAAACAAGCAGCAATAGCAGTATTTAGGAGCAAGGCCTAGGGATTACACTTTCACTAGTGGACACTCTCAACATTGATCACATAACAGAATAGATAAATGCATACTCTACACTCTTGTTGGATGATGAACACATTGCGTAGGATTACACGAACCCTCAATGCCGGAGTTAACAAGCTCCACAATTCAATGTTCATATTTAAATAACCTTAGAGTGCATGAAAGATCAACACGACTAAACCAAGTACTAACATAGCATGCACACTCGTCACCTTCACACCATGTAGGAGGAATAGATCACATCAATACCATCATAGCAATAGTTAACTTCATAATCTACAAGAGATCACAATCATAGCCTACGCCAAGTACTAACACGGATGCACACACTTGTCACCATTACACCGTGCGGGAGGAATAAAACTACTTTAATAACATCACTAGAGTAGCACATGGATAAATTGTGATACAAAACACATTGCAATCATAAAGGGATATAAATAAGCACTTCACTATGCCATTCATAACGGTGAATAAGTATTCGTGAAATATAGCCTAAGAGACCCACACGGTGCACACACTGTCACCTTTACACACGTGGGACAAGGAGTCTCCGGAGATCACATAAGTAAAATTCACTTGACTAGCATAACGACATCTAGATTACAAGCATCATCATATGAATCTCAATCATGTAAGGCAACTCATGAGATTATTGTATTGAAGCACATATGAGAGATATGAACCACATAGCTACCGGTACAGCCCCGAGCCTCGATGGAGAACTACTCCCTCCTCATGGGAGATAGCAGCGTTGATGGAGATGGCGGTGGTGTCGATGGAGGAGCCTTCCGGGGCACTTCCCCGCTCCGGCAGGGTGCCGGAACAGAGACTCCTGTCCCCCAGATCTTGGCTTCGCGATGGCGGCGGCTCTGGAAGGTTTCTCGTACCGTGGCTTTTTCGTATCGAGGTTTTAGGTCGAGGGGCTTCTTATAGGCGAAGAGGCGGCGTCAGAGGGTCGAAGAGGCGGCGACACCATAGGGTGGCGCGGGCCACCCCCGAGCCGCGCCGGCCTATGGTCCCGTGGGCCTGTGCCCCCTCTCGGCGGTTCTCGGGTGTTCGGATGCTTCCGGGCAAAATAGGATGCTGGGTCTTGATTTCGTCCGATTCGAGAATATTTCCTTACTAGGATTTACGGAACCAAAAACAGCAGAAAACGAGAGCCGGCCCTTCGGCATCTCGTCAGTAGGTTAGTTCCGGAAAACGCATAAATATGACATATAATGTGCATAAAACATGTAGATATCATCAATAATGTGGCATGGAACATAAGAAATTATCGATACGTCGGAGACGTATCAAGGATCTACAGTGCAACTCGAAGGCCGAGGAGTCAATAACTACTTCAAGGGACAGGACCCTGTCAGAGAAGTCAAACACTACATCCAACAAGCAGAAAACCTAGATTAGCAATAGAAGGGAACTAGCTTCCTAAACTTAGCTCCTATTTAGCTAGAATCTATTCATAGCCTCTATAGCTAGTTAAATACTCTACAAATAGAGTTAGTGATAGGATTAGACTACGAGTCGTTCTTCTGGAGTTTATTTGCAGTTTTACCTCATTGTAAAGTAGGAGGCTGTGATGATCTTATGTAACAGAGTCTGTGTGTAATTCTATAGACATTCCTTGGACCCGCATATGTTTCTGTTGTACCACTCTGAGCGATATAATACTAGTGGAACGGTGTTTTATTGGTTTTTTTGTGTTATATCAGACTTGCATACTACACCATGCAGTGGTATGTCGGGTCACCACAGTTGGTATCAGAGCAAATGCTTTGACCCTAGGATTAAAACCCTTTAAAGGAGACCTATAGGATTGGTAGTGTCTATAGGAAGTTGTCTAAGCTAAACCAAATAGTTCTTACGACTTGAGATGGATATTCACTTGAGAATAATCCTGACACACCTGAGTCAACATTCTTACCTATCTTTCTTAAGTAAAAAATTAGTTAGCTAATCCCCAGTATGTAGCACATCATTAAGTCCTTAGAGCAATAAATGAGTGGATCACAGCTTGTATACAATACATGGTAGTCCAAAGAGAGGATACAACCATAAGGAAGATATCCTATTGGAAGATGTATACCAACACATGTTTTGTTTAAGTAAGAGTGATCTAGACCTGTAATAGGAGTAATAACAAGTGATTAAGATATGTATATAAGAAAGATATCCTACTAGAAGAGGATACCAAGACAAGTAATGGGTAAGTAAAATCTATCCAAACTTGTGAAACAACTGATAGTAAGGGATAGATATGAGTTATATGAGGTAGTATAGACCATGATGAGTCAATCATGGGAGGTAAGGAAGAGTGTTACGAATAAAATATGTCTATCTACATGGTAGAGATAATAATCATATAAGATTCACTTGAGAATCATTATGTGATGAAGTGGAACATCATAAATATTTAGGAGGAGAACAATAAGAAGCCAGTTGTTCAACAATAGTGTAAGTTTGTGTTTCAAAACCATGGGAAGTGTGCCAAGCACATCATGACCATAGTCTTATGATAGAAACACTTGGAAGTATAGGAGTTATATCCTAATAAATATGTATTCAGAGTAGCCATGTTAGAACTAAATGTATCATAGGAAGTAGTCCTCAATAGCACGTATATATGGTATACTATTTTGTTAGTACTTCCAAAGAAAACTAGGTTAACTTTAACTATCCTAGGCCACTTTGTTTCAAGTTTATCTCCTTGCAAATGTGCAATTATGATAAATGTTGAGACAAATAGTAGAAATCCACATACTCGTGCTAAGTATCACGATATAAACATATCTTATGTGGTGTTATATACTACACATCAGAGCCTGATGTTTAGAGATGTCTTACTCAATTATTATATTCAGGCTTATGATGGTGTGTATTATATGCACAAAGCTGAATCTTCTTGGATTTTATTGGATTTTCATTGTTTGACTAGATCCATACATGAAGTTTGACTCCGATATGCAAGTGCATGTTGCAATATCAAGTTCTTACTTGATGCTATAGATCTAGAGGGTAATGGTATTCGTGTGAGGAAGTGACGAATGGTGAAGATTCTGAAGACAAGATGAAGGATCATCAGTAAATGAAAGCAAAATTGTGGGAAGTAACCACAATACTCTGAAGGAAGTACCAATCCAAGATTCATGCTTTACCTCAATTAAGATGTACTTTAGTACTGGAGAAGCATGAAGATGAGAAATATGGTGATTATGGAGAAGTAGAAGTAGAACCATAGTCATTATAGAAGAGGGAATGCATTGGAAATCACTTAGGATACTATATTCATAGTGTCAGCTAGTGGTTTTCTTGCAAAAATAAATCCTCGAAAAAGGAAGATGACCTATGAAACCAGAGCAGATATAAGAAGACCACAGTTGGTATCAGAAGACCACTGTTGGTATAGGATCAATACTGCGAGCTAAAGTAGAAGATGTCCCGACCAATTGGTCAAAACCTATAATAGAGTATACTTTTAGTTAACAAATAGCCACAATTGGTATCAAGTAGTCCATAATTGGATTAATTATACCCAGAAGTTGTGAACAAATAAAATTTTGTCAGCCAAATAACGATGACCTATCATCACTTAGTCGAAGGATTCACATGGGATGTCCACAATTGAGTAGATACACCACTGATATTCTTCGCAAGACCTTAGAAGAGTACAACCCATAAGCTAGACCTAGACCAATATTCTAACCATAACTCTAATGGTTGAAAGAAAAAGGAGTTCAAGACTATAATAAAACTCCAAGGGGTAGAGTAAAGATTGAATTGGATGTACAATAACTCAATATTTTGAGCAACATAGATGATGAAGGTCTGAACTGAGAGGAAGTTCGATCTTATTTTCATAAGATTATCGAACACCACTTTCAGAAGGATGTCAGACCAGAAGCCGAAGTTTATACCTCGAGGAAGTAAGAAGTGGACTATAACTTGAGAACGTGAGTAGTATTTACTCAGAAGTACAAAAGCTCAAGTAAGTCAAGCATAAAGAAGTTGGACGAAAAAAATACTGTAGACCAAATACAGCTCAAGAAGGCCAAAGACTGAAGGAGATTGACCATACCAAAACTAAAGTCCATTTGGAAGATTCCTTTCATGGAACCTAAAGGAACCAAAATTGTTAGGGATATCAACTATAATTCATGATTGGATAGACTAAATGAGTCTAATCCATTCTTAGGAAAATAAACCATCAAGACCATTTTTATTGTAAGTACCTTACTAAGTACCATTATTGCAGTTTTGGTAGTAAGGGAAAACAAAGACCTATTTTACCAATTAGGAGTATGTTATCAAATTAGCCTTCAGTTAAAGACTAGCAGCACCAGAAGAAGTCCCAATCATTGAATCTTCAATGAAGAAAGGAAACAAGAATATAGTATTGAAAGAAATCACGGAGTTGAAGTAAGAAGCCATGGGTCAGAGATAGACACTCATGGATTCTGGGAAGAATCTGGACAAGGGATATATTCAATTATATCTAGTAAGATCACCATGGAGTTCGAGACAAGTCGTAGTCTGCACAAGTCAGATCCACACTCCAGAAATGTGAGAGAGATCAAACTTCGAGGACGAGGTTTAGTTTAAGGGGTAGAGACTGTAATATTCCTATATTTGGGGTTACAAAAATAGAGGAAATATATGTGTGCATTGCATTCATGCATAGAAAATCCGGGGAATTTTCGCGCTTTAAAGTAAAACAGTCCACGATGAATCGAAGTTTCACTTGACCTTGGTGGAATTGAAGTAGCTCATCAAGTCAAGCGCTATAAACCTCAATGTGACTTTGTTAAAACCTTGTTTTGGGTAGAGATGATTTGATCTAAGGGGTTAGATCAAATGGAACTAATAATCAACACAACAACACTTTACTCAGTGAACAATTGCTTGATCTTACAAAAGATTATAATATGGTATTATTTGCTATATCATATGAACAACTATTCAGATATAAATCAAGTAGTAATAAAATGGAGAAAACATTATTGACTTATCTTTTCCATGTCTTAAACTAATCCATGACCATACCATGAACCTCATGGTATTCATTTTACTTCATTCTTGGAAACATGACTAGGAGATCAACTCTAGAAATATATATCCTTCTCTATTCCAAATTATGATACATCAAACCTAGAGAGGTGAGAGTTCTATGTTACTTAGTAGAGAAGCAATGACAAACCTTGAGCTAAACCTTGGATATGCATCCATGTATTCAAATCATCATCCTTAAGAGAAACCCCAGGGTATTATTCAAGACAATCCCTAGAGAGGGATAACCATTTATGTTAAACATAGATATTGATGATCACATCAACCTCTATGGAGCCTAACCTTAGGTTAGTATTAAAGACCTTCCCAAATGAGAGAGACCAATCATACTAATCCTAGATTTACCTATTTAAGAATAAAGGACAACCATTGAACTAAAGTATTAAGAGATTAACCATTTCATCTTGAAGTGGTGAGATAACCAAATATCAAATGGAATAATACCATATCCATGAATTGATAATGTAAGGAGGAGATATTAGGAGTACACCATAAACCCTAGAATAAACCATTCCTATATGAGAGAACTCAAGCTATGGAGTTACACTCAAGATAGTTGAGGCAACACTTGGATTTGAGGTAGAGAACTATTCTTATAACCAGATGATTATATCATCATTGTTTGAGTAGAACCCAAGCAGAATATCTCAGGCATTCTCCTGGGGTATAATCTATTGATACAATCATAGTCATGTCCACCCAAGAAATTATAAGAGGGGTATTATACCCTAGCTGATCAAGACAATACTTTATCTTAGAAGTGAGAAACCTAATTCTTGAGAGATAACTTAGGAAGCCAAACCTTGATCATTATAAATTGTGTAGTGATCATAAACCCTAAGAACTTGAAGTAGAGCATATAAGCACATAAGAAAAGCTTAGAGTTAAAGCCTATAATTTATATGGTGAGAAACCATTCATCACTATAACCAAAGTTAACTATAAAAAGAAATATAGCTACTTTAGTTACTTTAACAATAGATTAAGGATATAATAGAAATCTATTGGTATAAGATAAAAACCAATTCTCAAGTCCTTAGTAATTAAAGGAGAACAGAAACAATTAAGTAACTAACCATATTACCTTGGTTAGGGGAGATTAAACCCTAGCAAATGCAATATGATGTCATCTCAACTCTACAAAACTAGAAGTATATCTCAACCCTAGTTTATGCATCACTATGGTGATCATAATTATAAAACTAGACCATAATTGAGATTTGAACCAAGTACCATTAGGTGAATTTAATTAGAACCCTAGAATTTATCATTAGCTAAATTTTATGCTTCACTAATTAAACATAAGAAACATCTAGTGCTTAAACTCACAATTAAATCCATGTGTGGTGATCAACCACTTATCTCTGTAAATAAAGCCTAACCTTGAGGAGAGTAATACCTACTCTAAGTATTTTAGGGTGTTATTAAAATAGAGTACTATTATTAACCTTGAAATATGGTTATAATCAAACCTACAAGACTTTAACAAATAAGCATTCACATAGAATTATATGCAAGTAACCAAGTTCTCAAATATGAGGTCAAGTCCTAAGAAATAATTTAGCACATGAATTCATGCCATTAAATCATTTTTTTAATTGAACTCCATTAATAAGTACTACCTTGAGATGGTTTCTTGCAAGATAAAATCAAATGAAAATCTACATGTCATTAAACAAGAAAACAATCAATTGGAAAATAATTTGAATATTTCCCATGACAATATTCAAATTTATGTCTATTTGGATAATTAATCCAAATACCATACCAATCAATAAACCAATGTTATAGTACCTTATTAAATTTGCAAATACACACTCAAGACTTTGCAGTACCTTGAACTAATCCTTATAAGAATTAAATGAGCAATACCTTCAAGATGGAAAATAAATAAAATCTGCATTCAAAACAGAATTTAAGACATGAAATAAAAAGAAAACAGGAAAGAAAAGAGAATGGGGCTTACCTGGACCTTGCCAGCCGAAGGAGCCCAGGAGGAGCCCAATTTGCAGCCCAGCAACTAAGCCCCACAGCAGCCCATAGTCCAGCCCAACACCAGAAACAGCCCAAGCCACATACCCTTTCGTCAAAAGATCGTGAGAGGGTCATCCTCATCCTCTCCGTGTGCTGGAGGCCAGCACGACGATGTGCTCGTCTTCTCCCTCCCGCTGGCGAGTCCTCCTTCCTCGACGACGTGACGAGGCCCGCTCCGACGCCTATAAAAACCCCGGGACGAGCTCTAGCCTCGGTTTTCTTCCCTCTCTGCTCATATTTTTCCCCATACCGAAACCCTAACCTGCTCCGGCACCGACCATCGCCGTCGATTGGGGATGCCCCAAACCTCGCCGTGACCACCGTTAGGACCGCCTTCCTCGACATGGCCACCGTGCGCCAGGAATCGAGCTGATACGCCTCCAATCAACCATGCCTGGCCGTCTTCTCCGACGCCGGCCATGGCTCAATCCGGCGACTCCGGACCGCTCCGACCTCGCCGTCAAGCCTGGAGTGACCCTGGTGAGCTTCTAAGCCTCCTAGCATGCTCGCCGAGCTCAAATACCTGCCGTAGCATACTCCTCGCCGATCGACCGTTGCCACCGCCGCAGACCATCGCCGCCGGCCACGCTCCGGTGACCAAACCGGGGCGGCGCCGCCACCATTATGTTCGCCTCGGCACGCTCGTTCCAACGCATAGACACACGCCCCCGCGGGAGCCCAGATTCGCCACCGTCGTCGGCAACTGGCCGTCGGCCAGAAGCTCCCCTGGCCACGTCGTCTCTGTTGACCAGTCCAAGCTTACGTGGCAGCCAACGTGGACCACTGGCCCACTGGTTAGTCTCTAAGAGTAGACTAGCCCGGGTGCATTTAGTGGTTCTTTGTTTTAATTCTAATTCAAAAATTACTGCAACTTTGATTGAATTTAGGAAATTCATTATAACTCAGAAAAAATACAAGTGAGATATCAAAATACTCCTAAAAATAAAATCTATCCAATAAAAATATAATATGAATTTTTTACTTAATAAAAATTTAATTATTTAATACTCATTAATTAAGTCTTTTCTTTTATTCTTAATTGAATCCAAATTCAATAATTAATAAAACTTTCTAAATTAAATAAAAACCAGTAAGTAAATAAAGAAAACATTAAAACTAATTTTCTTTATTTGTTAATTTGTTAAATCCTTATTAAAAGGATTTAAACCCTAATTAATAATTACCTTAATCATTAATTCTTTAAAAATAATAAAAGGACAAATCCAATATTATTTTTATTTCAAAGTTATTAATAACTTCAACTTTATTAATGAAGTTATTAATCCAAGAATTATAGGGTAATTAGGAAACCCTAGTTCCATTATTAAACAAAGTGATAACCTCATAATTTTATGTGATTCCTAAAACCCTAATCCAAATAGGAACCCTAGCTTCATTAACCAATATGAACCCTAAATTGTGTCTAAACCTAAACCTTAGGTTAGAAATGTGATTATGATACTTTGCTTTTGATTCATAGAACCATAATTAGCAATTAAATACTTGTCATGCCACATAAAATGTAGGAGCCCTATCATCAATAATTTAGTAATCCATGTATGCATACCTATCCAACCTAGTTGATCAAATGAAGCCAACCAAATTCAAACCCTAGTTCCTATCTTTGGAAACACCAAACTTAGTTATCCATGCTTAGCATCACACCAATGTGATGAACCTCAGGAACAACTATGCCAAATCTTGAGCATTACCTAACCATATTCCACTAAACCATACCAGTGTTGGATACTTATCAACCATCCTATTTAGGAGCCAATTATTCCTTACTTAATAGAACCAACAGTAAAACCTAGACCACCTCAACCCTAATTGATATACTTCTTATTATTTAAGAAGTATGTTCTTCAAAAGTTATTCTTTTGAAGTATATGATAATTAATCATTAACCATGCCATATAGTGCTAAAACCAACCACTATTCATGACATGTTAAGATTATACCAAATGTTATTGTTGTGTGCTATTAGTATTATTGTATTAATATATTGCAGACCTTGTTTATGATACCAAGCAACCAATCCTTAATAAGAACCTTGTTTGTGAATCACTCTAAAAGTGCAACACACCCTAAGCAAATCATTTCAACTAACTAATCCTAAATCATCGGGGTTAGGTCACGCTTAGAACGATTGCATCTCATACTTATGCATTATTGCATCCTTGCCAATCTTTTAAACATCGTCCCTTACTGGACGATGATGCTATTTCAGAATTTGGAGTTATTGCGTATCGAAGACCTTGTCGCATAATCTTGCGAGTCAAGAAAGGCAAGTTCATCACTTGCTCATATCATTTGAGTATTTTTACCAAATTACTTGCAAAGTACTATGTTTATCACTATTGCATAAAAAGCAAAACCAATATTTTCATAACTATGAATATGACTAAGTGGTGGGCAATGGAACCATGGTATGTGTTGATATGGTGGAGGTTCCATTGCAAGGGTTTATATCCATCTAGGATTAAACAACAAATGTCGTCCGATGATTCTTGTGTCGTAATACCCGTGTTAACCATAAGATCTGGAGTGGGACGGAATAGTCAATCGTATTTCCACCTCTTGTACATCAACGGACGCGCTTTACCGTAGACACTTGTAATCCAACGGGGCAAGCGGTAGGTTGGGGAAGCCAAAAGTTCCCCACGGCATTGTCCGTAGACACTTGTCGCCCGAGGAGCAAGCGGTAGGCTGGGGAAGCCAAAAGTTCTCCACGGTTATTGCGGTCTATGATGGGTTGCAGCTACCGGCGAAGGAGTTTATGGTAAGAGCCTAGAACTGTTGTCATGGTCGGGGACCATCCTTAATTGGTATAAGAGGACCGACGAGGACCCATGGTCGGGGTATGCAACAAAGGGTGGGTGTGCGAGGTAGCGGAGGAATATGATTGGCTATGACCTTATACCGGGCCTCACACCAAAGGAAGTGTGGACGGGGAATATGCCCGGTTGGCACCAAGGTTAAGATCTCTTATGGGTAAAGCAACACACCTCTGCGAGTGTAATGAATCGTGACCGGTCACTCCTGTTCCGGGTTTTGGAAGCTGTGAACGCTGCTGGAAAGGAACTCCATGAAGTTCTAGTAAACCGGTGAAGGCCGACGGACATAGTTCTTCCGAATAAAAGCAACCTTTTGAAGAGATGATTATGAAAACTTGCACTCGGTATTAGACTTTACGGTCTAATGCCGTAGCTAGTGCATTAAACACCTCTTTCCTATAATGAACTTGTTGAGTACGCTCGTACTCATCCCACTCTTAAATCCCCTGCTTAGATATGGAGGCGTCAAAGGAGGATCTACAGTGCAACTCGAAGGCCGAGGAGTCAATAACTACTTCAAGGGACAGGACCCTGTCAGAGAAGTCAAACACTACATCCAACAAGCAGAAAACCTAGATTAGCAATAGAAGGGAACTAGCTTCCTAAACTTAGCTCCTATTTAGCTAGAATCTATTCATAGCCTCTATAGCTAGTTAAATACTCTACAAATAGAGTTAGTGATAGGATTAGACTACGAGTCGTTCTTCTGGAGTTTATTTGCAGTTTTACCTCATTGTAAAGTAGGAGGTCTGTGATGATCTTATGTAACGTAGTCCGTGTGTAATTCTATAGACATGCCTTGGACCCGCATATGTTTCTGTTGTACCACTCTGAGCGATATAATACTAGTGGAACGGTGTTTCATTGGTGTTATATCAGACTTGCATACTACACCATGCAGTGGTATGTCGGGTCACCACATTCAAACACTTTTACCAGAAAATATCTAGACCTTAGAGAGACCAATCATGCAAACCAAATTTCAACAAGCTCTACGGTAGTTCTCCACTAATATATTTAAACTACATGATGCAAGACCTTAAACATGATCTACTTGAGAGCTCAAAACAATTGCCAAGTATCAAATTATTACCACATGAAGCATTTTCTGTTTCCAACCAAATAACAGTAAGTGTTGCGGCTTTCAGCTTTCGCCATGAACATGAAAAATAAAATTAAGAACACAAGTGTTCAAATGAAAAAGCGAAGCGTGTCTCTCTCCCACACAACCATGTTAGGATCCGATTTATTCAGAGAATGAAAATAAGAAAACGAAAATAAAAGCACACGGACGCTCCAAGTAAAGTACATAAGATGTGACGGAATTAAAATATAGTTTCACTAGAGGTGACCTGATAAGTTGTTGATGAAGAAGGGGATGCCTTGGGCATCCCCAAGCTTAGACGCTTGAGTCTTCTTGAAATATGCGGGGATGAACCACGGGGGCATCCCCAAGCTTAGACTTTTCACTCTTCTTGATCATATTATATCATCCTCCTCTCTTGATCCTTGAAAACTTCCTTCACACCAAACTCAAAGCAATCTCATTAGAGGGTTAGTGCATAATCAAAAATTCACATGTTAAGCAAGGACACAATCATTCCCAACACTTCTGGACATTACCCAAGGCTACTGAAATTTAATAGAGCAAAGAAATCCACTCAACACAGTAAAAGAGGCAATGCGAAATAAAAGGCAGAATCTGTCAAAACAGAACAGTCCGTAAAGACGAATTTTTTCGAGGCACTTAACATGCTAAGATGGAAAATCTCCCGTTGAATGAAAGTTGCGTACATATCTGAGGATCACGCATGAATTTTTTCAGCATTTTACGAGTTTCCTACAGAGAGAACAACTCAAATTCGTGACAGCTAAAAATTTGTTTCTGCGCAGAAATCCAAATCTAGTATCAACTTTCCTATCAAAGACTTTACTTGGCACAACAATGCAATAAAATAAAGATACAAAGGTATTGCTACAGTAGTAACAAGCACCTTGACTCAAATATAAAACAAAAATTGCAGAAATAAAATAATGGGTTGTCTCCCATAAGCGCTTTTCTTTAACGCCTTTCAGCTAGGCGTAGAAAGTGTAAATCAAGTAACATCAAGAGAAGAAGCATCAACATCATAATTTGTTCTAACAATAGAATCAAAAGGCATCTTCATTCTCTTTCTAGGGAAGTGTTCCATAGCTTTCTTAAGAGGGAATTGATATTTAATATTTCCTTCTTTCATATCAATAATAGCACCAACGGTTCGAAGAAAGGGTCTTCCCAAAACAATAGGACAAGATGCATTGCATTCAATATCCAGAACAACAAAATCAACGGGGACAAGGTTATTGTTAACCGTAATGTGAACATTATCAATTCTCCCCAAAGGTTTCTTTATAGAATTATCAGCAAGATTAATATCCAAATAACAGTATTCCAAAGGTGGCAAGTCAAGCATATCATAAAGTTTCTTAGGCATAACAGAAATACTTGCACCAAGATCACATAAAGCATTACAATCAAAATCATTGACCTTCATTTTAATGATGGGCTCCCAACCATCTTCCAACTTCCTAGGGATAGAAGCTTCAAGTTTTAATCTCTCTTCTCTAGCTTTAATGAGAGCATTTGTAATATGTTTTGTAAAGGCCAAGTTTATAGCACTAGCATTAGGACTTCTAGCAAGTTTTTGCAAGAACTTAATAACTTCAGAGATATGACAATTATCAAAATCAAAACCATCATGATCTAAAGCAATGGGACCATTGTCCCCAACACTTTGAAATTTTTTAGCACTTTTATCACAAACAGTTTCAGCAGTTTCAGACAATTTTGCATGCTTTGTAGTAGAAGTAGAAACATTGCCAACACCAATTATTTTACCATTGATAATAGGAGGTTTAGCAACATGTGAAGCATCAACATTACTAGTGGTGGTAATATTCCAAACTCTAGCTATATTATTCTCTTTAGCAAGTTTTTCTTCTCTTTCCCACCTAGCATGCAATTCAGCCATCATTTTAATATTGTCATTAATTCGAACTTGGATAGCATTTGCTGTAGCAAATGACTTAGTATCTTTAACTTCATTAGGCATAACTTTCAGTTTCAAAAGATCAACATCAAGAGCAAGACTATCAACCTTAGAAGCAAGAACATCAATTTTACCAAACTTTTCCTCAACAGATTTGTTAAAAGCAGTTTGTGTACTAATAAATTCTTTAAGCATGACTTTAAGATCAGAGGGTACACTCCTTCTATTGTTGTAATAATTAACGTAAGAATTACCATAACCATTACCACTATTAGAAGGATATGGCCTATAGTTGTTGTTACCAAAATTATTCGTATAAGCATTGTTGTAATTATTATTTTTAATGAAGTTCACATCAACATGCTCTTCTTGAGAAACCAATGAAGTTAAAGGATAGGATCAACATGAGATTTACCATTAACAAGCATAGACATAATAACATCAATCTTATCACTCAAGGAAGAGGTTTCTTCAACAGAATTTACCTTCTTACCTTGAGGAGTCCTTTCAGTGTGCCATTCCGAGTAGTTGATCATCATATCATCAAGAAGCTTTGTTGCAGCACCCAAAGTGATGGACATAAAAGTACCTCCAGCAGACTTGAATCCAATAGGTTCCTTGAAGAAAAATTTAATCCTGCATAAAAGGTTTGGATGATCATCCAAGTAGTTAGTCCATGGGTAGGGCAACTCTTTACCAAAGATTTCATTCTCTCCCATGCTTGGGCAACATGTTCATTATCCAATTGCTTAAAATTCATAATGCTACTTCTCAAAGATATAATTTTAGCGAGGAGGATAATATTTTCCGATGAAAGCATCTTTACATTTAATCCATGAATCAATACTATTTTTAGGCAAAGATAGCAACCAATCTTTAGCTCTTCCTCTTAAGGAGAAAGGAAACAATTTCAGTTTTATAATATCCCCATCTATATCCTTATACTTTTGCACTTCACAAAGTTCAACAAAATTATTAAGATGGGAAGCAGCATCATCAGTACTAACACCAGAAAATTGCTCTCTCATAACAAGATTTAGTAAAGCAGATTTAATTTCATAGAATTCTGCTGTAGTAACAGGTGGAGCAATAGGAGTGCATATGAAATTATTATTATTTGTGCTAGTGAAGTCACACAACTTAGTGTTTTCAGGAGTATTCATTTTAGCAGTAATAAAGCAAACCAAATTAAATAAAGTAAAACAAGTAACTATTATTTTGTGTTCTTGATATAAAGAAAGCAAACAAGACATAAATAAAATAAAGCAAGACAATAAACAAAGTAAAGAGATTGGATGTGAGAGACTCCCCTTGCAGCGTGTCTTGGTCTCCCCGGCAACGGCGCCAGAAAAGTAGCTGCTTGTGACGGTAAAGCACACGTCCGGTGGGAACCCCAAGAGGAAGGTATGATGCGTACAACAGCGAGTTTTCCCTCAGAAAGGTACCAAGGTTATCGAACCAGTAGGAGATGAAGGCCACGTGAAGGTTGTTGGTGAAGGAGTGTAGTGCGGCGCAACACCAGGGATTCCGGCGCCAACGTGGAACCTGCACAACACAATCAAACTACTTTGCCCCAACTTAACAGTGAGGTTTTCAATCTCACCGGCTTGCTGAAAACAAAGGATTAAACATATGGTGTGGAACATGATGTTTGCTTGCAGAAAACAAAAGAGAAAAATGATTGCAATAGGTTGTATTTCAGATGTAAAAGAATGGACCGGGGTCCACAGTTCACTAGTGGTGTCTCTCCAATACGATAAATAGCATGTTGGATGAACAAATTACAGTTGGGCAATTGACAAATAGAGAGGGCATAACAATGCACATACATATCATGATGACTACTATGAGATTTACTTAGGGCATTACGACAAAGAACATAGACCGCCATCCAGCATGCATCTATGCCTAAAAAGTCCACCTTTGGGTTAGCATCCTCACCCCTTCCAGTATTAAGTTGCAAACAACAGACAATTGCATTAAGTACTGTACGTAATGTAAATAATACAAATATCCTTAGACAAAGCATTGATATTTTATCCCTAGTGGAAACAGCACATCCACAACCTTAGGGGTTGCTATCACTCCCCCAGATTCAATGGAGACATGAACCCACTATCTAGCATAAATACTCCCTCTTGGAGTTACAAGTATCAACTTGGCCAGAGCCTCTACTAGCAACGGAGAGCATGCAAGATCATAAACAACACATATATGATAGATCAATAATCAACTTGACATAGTATTCCATATTCATCGGATCCCAACAAACACAACATGTAGCATTACAAATAGATGATCTTGATCATGATAAGCAGCTCACAAGATCTAAACATGATAGCACAAGAGGAGAAGACAACCATCTAGCTACTGCTATGGACCCATAGTCCAAGGATGAACTACTCACGCATCAGTCCGGAGGCGGGCATGGTGATGTAGAGCCCTCCGATGATGATTCACCTCTCCGGCAGGGTGCCGGAGGCGATCTCCTAAACCCCCTGAGTTAGGGTTGACGGCGGCAGCGTCTCTGGAACTGTTCTGTTATTCTGGCTCTCGGTACTAGGGTTTTCGCGTCGGGAGGATTATATAGGCGAAGGGGCAGAGTCGGGGACGCCCGAGGGGCCCACCCCATATGGCGGCGCAGCCAGGTGTGTGGCCGCGCCCCCTATGGTGTGGCTGCCTCGTGGCTCCTCTTCGTCTCTCCTTCGGACTTCTGGAACACTCCGTGGAAAATAGGGCCGTGGGCTTTTGTTTCGTCCTATTCCGAGAATATCCGTAAACTAGCTTTTCTGAAATCAAAAACAGCCGAAAACAGGAACTTGCACTGCGGCATCTTGTTAATAGGTTAGTCCCGGAAAATGCATAAAAACATTATAAAGTGTGAGTAAAACATGTAGGTATTGCCATAAAACTAGCATGGAACATAAGAAATTATAGATACGTTGGAGACGTATCAGTTTACGCGAGAGATACGAGTGAGAGAGTGAGGTGGGCTGACGGGTTTGGTTCCACCGAACTGTTTTGGTCAGGCCAGATGGGCTGCCTTAGTGGGCTGGCCCAATTGAGCCAGAGGGGTATTTTAGTCTTTTTATTTTTAGAAATAACCTTTGAATTCTACCAAATTCTAAATAATAATGGATACCTCTAAAAATCCAAGAAAAAAAAGGATTAGTGTATGAAAAATTATTATTAACCAAAATAAAATAAGAAATGGAATTAACAACACAAATTCAAATTTTGGAATTTTTGAATTTAAATATAAGCTTGGAATTTTAAATTTGCAATTTTCGTTTGATCTAAAAAATCAAGCAAAATTCCAAATGAATTCAAATATTTGTTTATCAAATATTTTAAAAAGAAATTCTATTATTCCAAGTCATTTCTTTTAAAGAAAAATATTTTCCAAGAGGAAAATATTCTATTATTCCAATTTCTTTTATTCCCAAAAAGAAGGAAAACTCTATTATTTCAAATTCTTTATTTGAAATAAATATTTTCCAAAAGTAAAATTCTATTACTCTTAAATCCTTTTCTTTAGAAAAGAAAACGATGTTAAGGGATTTAAAATAATTATAAATTACTGCCAAAGGCATAAATATTTAATACTAACCTAAATCTTAATAATCATGTCGGGTAAGGGATTCAACATGAAATAATACACCTGTGCATGCATTATTTTGATTTTATAACATTGTCCTTACCGGACAATGATGCTTCTTTACAAAACCCGTGGTCTAGGTTCCATCCAACACATCGAACTGCATTATTTCGCAGTCACCAGGCAAGTTCACCCTTGCTCATGTCATCTTGATTATTTTATATCAATTTACCCGCAAAAGTACTATCCTTATCATTCCTGCATTGAAAATAAAATTTTACTTTTCCAATTATGAATATGACTATGTGGTGGGCAATGGAACCATGGTATGTGCTGATATGGTGGAGGTTCCACTGCAAGGGTTCTATTAATCTAGGACTAATCACCAATGCCGTCTAGTGATTCTAGCGCCGTACAATTCGCGTTAACCATGAGATCTATAATGGCTCTGTGGAAGTCAGCTGTATCTTTTCCCTCTTGCATATCAGTGGACTTGATAGAGCTTGGCTGGGTGCTGGGATAACACATCAGTATGTTGGGAAATCCTTTCAAATCCCCATCTGTGTGGATGAGAGGCTCTACCGTCTATGACATGGGCATTACCCGTCGGGTAACTAATGTTTCACTACCTCTTGCGGCCCAACCAGGGGCCCATGAAGGCACTCGATGGCCAGGTGGGCCGCTACGTCGGTTCCTAAGAAGAATTCTTGAAGAACAAGAAAAGAAGACGAAGAGTACAAGGAAAGTTTAGACCTAGGACTCTTTGTAACCTAGTCGTACCCGGACAGATCTCTTGAGACCTGGCTCCCAATATAAGGGCCAGGAGAGGGGCTGCCGAGGGACACACGTAATCATAGCCACCGCAAGTCTAGAACTAGGTCCCTGCAGAACTTAGTCTCTCGACGAGATCATAGCCAAAACCTTCGGCACCCCATTGTAACCCGATATATTCATAATCAAGATCAGACAGGCAGGATGTAAGCGTTTTACCTCATCGAGGGCCCCGAACCTGGGTAAATCGATCTCCCCGCTTGTTTGATAACCGATGTCTCGTGTCAGCCTACAGGATTCCATCTACCTTAAGCCCCAAACGGAGGGCATTGCCGAGGAGTACCCTCGACAATTGGCGCCGTCTGTGGGAACCCTGTTGGCACAAGATCCGCCATCGGCAGATTCGACCATGTCATCGGCAGCTTCATCGACACCGCCGGCGTCACCACCGGCACCTTCATCGCCAAGCTCGGGGAATTCGATTCGATTCGGTTCCTTCGAGTACACCTGGGCAAAGTTTGGGCCGAGCCGGGTTTCGGGCCGGGCTTAAAAAAGCCCGCGGGTAAAAAGTCAAGCTCGGGCCTGGCCTGGCCCAACTGTCGGGCCTGTAATTTAAGCCCGAACCCGGCCCGAACGAGCAAAAAGCCCGGCCCGACTAGGCTAAAATGCGCAAACATGAAGGCCTGAGCCCGGCCCGGACCGACGTTCGGGCTCAGATTTCAGGCCTGAGCCCGGCCCGAAGTGCAAGCCCGACCCAGCCCAGCCCAGGATTTTCGGGCCGGGCCGTCCGGGCCGGGCTGCCCATGCCCAGATGTACCTTCGAGTTCACCCTGCACAGCGACTTGTCCCGTCCGACCTTTTCTGATATGCAAGGAGGTTTGAGCATGACGTTTGGAAGTGTTCATTGCAACATCAACAGGGAAGGGGTCCTTCGGCTGCCCGAGCCGCTTGTCCCGAGATCAGCAAGGAAACCATCTCCATCGGTTGCAGGATCGATCGTGTCATCATCAATCGATCAATCGGATGGTTTGACGGATTCGACGAATTTGTCTTCGCCATCAACCCCTCGGTCGATATCCTCAATGTCGATTGGATCCGATGACTCCATGTCATCTGATACGACCTCGTACTACTACTTGAACTGCGACACCAGGCACGGATTGAGATCAAGCAATACACCATTCATCTGCAGCGCCAGATATTCGTCGGGAGAGGAAAGTATCGACAGCGCCGTCAGGATGACCACCTGGAGGATGACGCGTCACCAAGTCTACGCTACCCTCAACGCAGGAAAAGCGGGGAACGGAGGAGAGGAAGGAGATCGCACCCCCCGCTCCGGCAGACGACGTAACTCTGAAAATAGCGCCAGTAACAATAGTAGTGATTATACCATCGCGGAGGAAGAGTGGGTAGCAGCTCGGGCGGCTGTAATCAACAATACGCCGCTTCCTACCAGAACTTCAGTTGGAACCCTCAATGCTTATCGTTCTATTTTGGAGAAAAATCAGGAGCGACTATCGAACGAGCAGGCCACCCTCGATCGGTGTTTACTAGCAGCAGATCAATCTAGTGAACGAAGGAGGGCCTCACGAGGAAGTGCGTCTCGAAGCAGCCAAGGTGCATGGAAGCATCGATCAAGATTGTCTCGACTTTCGGAGGATGACGGCAGAGAAATAACATCAAATTTATCCAAGTCTTTCATGACCACGGACACTGCGGGTATGTTGAGGCCAAAGACCGTCGAAGGAGCAACCGCCAAACTTGAGGCATACATGATCAACCATCAACCAGCACCCGAAGGTCCTATGGCCCAAGCCCATCGGGGCGCCCTGGAAAGCCTCGCGATCCTGGGAGATAACCTAGTTCCACGGAAAGAAAAATCCACGCCTCAAGCTAGCGGTTCAAAGCACCGTTCGAGGGACGCTCGAGATGAAATCACTCAGAGTAGAATCAACAGAGCCAGGCGACGGTGAGCGGCAAGGGAAGAGTACGACAGTGATGATTCCGAGGAAAGCCAGGAGTATGACGACGAGATGAGGGGAGCTGATTGTTTAAGTTATAAGATCCGCGAGACAATGACGCCCAAAAGGTTCAAGCCTACTCCTACTAACTCCGCTAAGTATGACGGGCAACAGGAGCCAAGGTCTTGGATAGATGATTATCTACAGACCGTAATCTTACACAAGGGAAACCAAATAACGGCGATGCAGTGCCTGCAGCTCTACCTGAAGGACTCGACACGAGCCTGGTTGAGAGGCATGCCGAAGGGATCCATTAAATCATGGGACGATCTGGTAGATGCTTTTGTCAAAAATTTCCACGCAACATATAAAAGGCCTGTTGGAATCGATGAATTACGCCATTGTCAGCAGAAACCGATTGAGTCGATGCGTACATACATCGGGAGGTTCACCAAACTCCTGAATGCTGCCGAAGACGTATTTGTCGACAGAGCGATTGACGCCTTTAGCGATGGTATTCGACGTGAAACTTACATAGATGAGCTTGGGCATAAGAAGCCGAAGACCATAACCAAGTTAATGGAAATCGCCAATAGTTGGGATGATGGCGAGGATAACGTGCGAAGGCCTCGTCCACGCAGCAACGACGAAGACGACGACCAACCGAGGCATGATTCGGGTGGATGAAGAGATCGCCGCAAGAAAAGGAAGGACCGTGGATACGATGACACTAACATGGTAGCCGCAGGATACTCTGATCGTCGAGATGATCGGTATGACGACAGACGAGATGATCGACAGGACAATAATCATAGTAACTCTGGGAATCGTGGCAACTACAAACCGCGGCCTTCAAGGATCCCAGAGTTGCCTTTTGCTGAACAGATAAACGCTCCTTATTACTTACATGCATACATCGACCCTAAGGATGACAAGAAGAAGTCGAGTCATTTTCTCAGGGATTGTCGACAGTTCATTGAGATGCAGAAGTTTATCCAACAACAACAGTCGAATCCACCACCACCACCGCCACCACCTCAGCACCAAGTTTAGCAGGTACAGCCTCGCAACTCCAACGGGGACAGATGAGCATGATTCACAGAAGTGGTGTTTCGAGAAGGGAGATGAAGAAGCTCACTCAATAAATCAACCTGGCAGAAAGTATCATGGCCAATATTCCAGAATACATCGACTGATCATCTCAGAGCATTCTGTTCAGCAAAGCGGACCACCCGATGACAATCCCAAAGCCAGGTCATGTTGCCTTAGTAGTTGAAGCACAAACTGGAGGATTTAATATGAGCAAGGTCTTTATGGATGGTGGAAGTGGATTAAATCTGATATTCCTGAACACAGTCAAAAATATGGGAATTACGATGAGGATGTTGGAAGAAACAAACACTTGTTTCCATGGGATCCTCCCCACTTTACCGGCCTACTCTCTTGGCAAAGTTTACTTGAATGTTGTCTTTGGGAAACCCGATAACTTCAGGAAGGAAAAGATCGAGTTCGAGGTAGTAAATTGGGAATCACAGTACCATGCTATACTCGGGAGACCAGCTTATGCCAAGTTCATGGTTGTGCCACATTATGCGTATCTCAAGCTCAAGATGCCAGGGAACAATGGAACAAATATCACAGTCTATGGAAGTTTTTCACACTCAGACAACTATGTGCGCGAGTTTTAGAGGATTGCTGCCAAGTTTGGAATAAAACAGGAACCTGTCGACTTCCCTTCCAAATCGTTAGCACCTAATGATAAGGAACACGAGCGCCTCAAGAAATTAAAAAAGAAACCGGATGACCATGCTCCGAAAGTTTCGGCAGTCGGGCCCTCGGCAACTGATAGCAAGGCCTCTTCCGAAGACAGTAAAGCTCTAGCGCTTGCTGCAAGTACTCCTGCTGGAATCAACGAAGCCTCCAAAGCCACCGGCACATTGGACAAGATCGAAGATAAGAAGAACCCTCCTCTTGTTTAAGAGGATGGGTAGCATTATATACGTTTAGATTTTTCTCTTTCAAAAGGGCTTTTTAGCCCCTTAGTTTTTGCTTACTTTATTAATAAAGACTCAAGTTTCGTTTGTCTGAAGTATTGCAGTAATTCGGGACATCCGAACAAGTTTATCAAGACCTCTTTTCATATACTATAGCGAACATTGGTTTACTTGAAAATATATACCCAAAATTGCACTCTAAAGCCTCTGAAAATATGAGTGCTACGATGCAAAATTGATGGGAATCTTGCTTTTATCCTTTGCTGCAAAAGCCTCAAGAATACGAGAGTGCTGCAGATAGCAAGGATCATAAAACACATACAAAACGACCCACGACCGGTACTTTAAACTATAGAAGTACTAAAGAGCGACGGAGTCATCGGCAGATCTAGATCCATCGATTTGTTCGGGAGCTGTTGTCAAGTCATACATCGGTTGAAACCAAAGTTGCACATACAACAGGTTTCGCAAAACCTGCAACATGAGCTGATCACTCAAAGAATTTGCTGTCGATAAACTTACATATACATCATAATATAGATGTAACACGAGTAATTAAGATTTACTCTATTCATACTAAAAATTGCCAACGACACTTAAACGCAATTAAAATCAAAAGGGAAGTACATATATACACTTTCCGTCGAGTCAATGCATCCGAACGTTCGGCTGCAGCAAGAACTAAAGTATTTACATTACAAGAGCATAAAATATTTTTTAGGACTCCCGTTCTAGAACCTTTGCTTCTTCACCTACCTTTGAACTCTGTTCCAGCCTGTCGACTACAATGGTAGAAGGAATATGAGCCTTTTCGAAAACATGTCCTACATCACCATCGGCATTTGCGACGGCCATCAGGTCTATGACTGGGTGTTTCGACAGAAGAAGAGCGAAGGCAGATTGAGCTCCAGCAACAAGTTGTGCGCGGACCAAGCTTCGGATCTTCCTGGCGTTACCAAATTCAGACATTGAAGCTAGTAATGTAGGAGGAACCCCATCCAGGGGGAACATAATCTTCCACATTACTCTGAAGACAGTATGGCACTTGGTGAAAATTCGGTGCACTTGTTGCACCCGATCCTGAAATTTCGCGACAACAGAAGCTTTTGATTAGTTTCTCCAGAAGACCTCCTCCAAAGATGAAAGATGGGTCAAGGCATTTACGCGTTCATGAATACGCTTGTTCTCTTCCGCTAAGTTCAGAGCTATGACTGTCGGAAGCAATGAAGGAAGTCAAGTCAATAGATTATTTTTATTATTCAAGAAGTTAAGGAACAGGAAGTTAGGATACTTACAATTCAAACTTTCTGTGGCTTTGCACAATTCAGCAAGGGCATATCGTTCTGCGTCGGCGGCCAGTTCGCCCTTCTTCCTTATAATAGCAGCCACGGCATAAATACCACGCATATCCTTCTCCATCTGGGCGATCCGAGCTTTCATGCATTGGAGGCGATCACTTTCAGAAGAAGCTTCCGAAGAACCTTCGGTAAAGGAGGGTACAGGAAATACCTGCAAAGTTATGCCATTAAGAACACAATGGAGTATATGAGCTCATCATTGGGATTCACTCCCATCGGGAGCGTGCAATTAAAAGTATTACGGCAAGAGGGTATTGGCAATATTGCCAATACGGAATTCGTTACAATCAAAAGGTCTTATGACAGGAAATTGTTTCAAAACAAGCAAGATTACAATTCAACGAAAAAGAAGTCAAGGAGCATGGGTTTGATTTGACAAGCTTGGGCAGTAGTTGATTTGTTTGACAAAACCAATTCAAGAAGCTGGCGAGCACACTTGAGCGCTGAAGTTCTATGAACACTTAAGTCAATAAGTCGCCCATCTTGTTCCTTTGGCAGCTCCTTGGTCATTTGTTCAATATTGTCTTTGAAGCCATGACCCATCATAAGCTGAAAAGCTAGGAGAGCGTCGTAGGTGCGTGAAGTATGTTTGAATACCTCGATAACTTCCTTCGTGTCGACAGCAAAAGCATCTGTTAGCTGTTCCAGAGTTTTGTTCTGGTCGACCTTGGGAAAAATCATCGAGTGCATCCTCGCCATGACTCCTTTATTCTTCTGGAGAAGGGCTTGAATAAGTTTGTGAGATTCAAGGGTCAATGACAAAGCATTGGCCGGAGAATTATCCGGAAGCTTATCCAAGGCATCAGCAGGGATATCGGCAGCTTCTGCAAAGAACGAAAAGGAAGAATTCGTTAGCCACAATTGAGTCAAGAAAGGGGGAATCGAAAATAAGTCAATCAGAAATACTAAGCAAGGCCAAGATAGATTGGTGAAGAAGATCATCCTTCTCATTCCTTTGAGCTTCGGTGGCAAGCTTCGAAGTTTCTTCGTCCTTCAGCTTGTTCTTCAGCTTCTCAAGTTCCTCCTTCAAAGAATCGGCATTTTGGCGGGCTTTGGCACCCATTTTAATTGCATTTTCAAGCTTTGAAGAAGCAGACTCGACTTCTTTTTGCAGCCGGATTTTATCAGCTTCAAGCGAAGAAAATTGAGAAGCGAAGACCTCCAAGGAACAAATAACCGCTCGAGTGTCCTAGAAAAATGAGAAGACATAACTATTAGCAGGCAATGAAATCCTTTTCGGAAAGTTTATAATCCGATGAAGACCCACTCGGGGGCTGCCAGAGACAAATATATTATCAAAGCAAGAAAGACTTACAGGTTTTTCAGGAGGAGAAACTGTAACCGCAGCAGTCGAAGGAATCTCCTTCCCTTTGGAGAGGGAAGAAGCTGTTGAGACTTGAGCTGCTAGGGCTGTAGCAGGAGCCGAAGCTTCCGAGGCTGCCGAGGCTGGCTTGTCGGAGCTCGTCTTGGCCTTCTTTGGTGGAGGATCTATGAAGCCTTCATCGCTGCAAGTATATAAGTTAGACAAAATGGGAGCTGAATGCAAACGAAATCCGACGAGGTCAAACTTTGGAGTAAATAGAGAAGACTTACATATCAAAAAGATCATCTTCGTCGGCAAAGTCATCGGACGATCTCTTTGAGGGTAGCACGTTGGCCTTCTCAGCAGCTGCATCAACAAAGGAAGCACGATCAGCATCATCGTCATGGATCGACTCCGCCGTATCACTTGTATCATCAGCAAGGGATTTAGGATCTATGGAAAAAGCTTCGGGATTCATCGGGTCATTGTCTTCATCTTCTGGATCTATATTTCCTTCAGTATGGGATTCTACAGGAATGGAAGAATTTCTTTATTCAGGGTTGTCAAGCGACATATCTTGAAAATGTTCGGGAGCTATCAGGATCTATCGAAAGAATTAAGTAAGGATATTGAAAACCATAAGTTTGGAAGCAATAAATTGAAACAAACACAAAAGGGAAATTACCTCGTTCGGTGGATGGTCGGCATCGAAAGGCGATTGAAGAGATATAAGTGGAATCGAGTCTTCTTGACTAAAATGAGTCAGGCACCTAACTTCATCAAGAAGTTCTTTCTAGGATAGTTCAACAACGTTCACTCTAGTATCGTCCTTGGGGCCTGAATACAACCACATTGGGTGGGTGATACGTCTCCAACGTACCTATAATTTCTGATGTTCCATGCTTGTTTTATGACAATACTTACATGTTTTGCTTGCACTTTATAATGTTTTTATGCATTTTCCGGAACTAACCTATTAACAAGATGCCACAGTGCCAGTTCCTGTTTTCTGCTGTTTTTGGTTCCAGAAAGGCTGTTCGGGCAATATTCTCGGAATTCGACGAAACGAAGACCAAACATCCTATTTTTCCCGGAAGCACCCAGAACACCGAAGGGGAGTCGGAGGAGAGCCAGGGGGCCACCACACATGTGGGCCACGCGGGCCACACCTTGGCCGCGCCGGCCTACGTGGGGCCACCCTGTCGCCCTCTCCGCGCCGCCTCTTCGCCTATTTAAGCCCTTTCGACCTAAAAACGCAGTACCTCTTGACGAAACTCCGAGAAAGACTCCGTGGGCGCCGCCACCATCGCGAAACTCCAATTCGGGGACAGAAGTCTCGTTCCGGCACCCTGCCGGGACGGGGAAGTGCCCCCGAAAGCCATCTCCATCGACGCCATCGCCTCCATCATGCTCCGTGAGTAGTTCCCCCATGGACTACGGGTTCTAGCTGTAGCTAGTTGGTATTCTCTCCCCCATGTACTTCAATACAACGATCTCATGAGCTGCCTTACATGATTGAGATTCATCTGATGTAATCGGTGTTGTGTTTGTCGGGATCCGATGGATTGTTACGTTATGATTGTCTATCTACAAAGTTTATGAAGTTATTGTTGCTGCAATCTTGTTATGCTTAATGCTTGTCACTAGGGCCCGAGTGGCATGATCTTAGATTTAAGCTCTATACTTATTGCTTAGATTGTATCTACAAGTTGTATGCACATGTCATTGTCCGGAACCAAAGGCCCCGAAGTGACAGAAATCGGGACAACCGGAGGGGATGGCGGTGATGTGAGGATCACATGTTTTCACCAAGTGTTAATGCTTTGCTCCGGTACTCTATTAAAAGGAGTACCTTAATATCCGATAGATTCCCTAGAGGCCCGGCTGCCACCGGCTGGTAGGACAAAAGATGTTGTGCAAGTTTCTCATTGCGAGCACGTACGACTATAATTGGAACACATGCCTACATGATTAATGATCTTGATATTCTGTCTTAATGCTATTTCAATCCTATGAATTGCCCGACTGTAATTTGTTCACCCAACACTTGTTATTGGAGAGTTGCCACTAGTGTAGATAGCTAGGAACCCCGGTCCATCTTTCATCATTATATACTCGTTCTACATGTCATTGGAAGTAGTATCAACTATTTTCCGGTGCCATTGCTCCTGTGTTACTATTACTGCTGCTGTGTTATTCGTTACTACTTGCTCTCATATCATCGCTACTTTCACATCACCCCTGTTACTAGTGCTTTTCCAGGGTGCAGCTGAATTGACAACTCGGTTGTTAAGGCTTATAAGTATTCTTTACCTCCCGATACGT
Organism: Lolium rigidum; assembly: GCF_022539505.1. Taxonomy (NCBI): domain Eukaryota; kingdom Viridiplantae; phylum Streptophyta; class Magnoliopsida; order Poales; family Poaceae; genus Lolium; species Lolium rigidum. Next base: position 157,901,458 of record NC_061513.1, on the reverse strand, counting down.
CTCCGACGTATCGATAATTTCTTATGTTCCATGCCACATTATTGATGTTATCTACATGTTTTATGCACACTTTATGTCATATTCGTGCATTTTCCGGAACTAACCTATTAACAAGATGCCGAAGTGCCGATTGCTGTTTTACTGCTGTTTTTGGTTTCAGAAATCCTAGTAAGGAAATATTCTCGGAATTGGACGAAATCAAAGCCCGGGGGCCTATTTTTCCACGAAGCTTCCGAAGTCCGAAGACGAGACGAAGAGGGGCCACGGGGTGGCCAAACCCTAGGGCGGCGCGGCCCCACCCCCGGCCGCGCCGGCCTATGGTGTGGGCCCCCGTGCCGCCTCTTGACTTGCCCTTCCGCCTACTTAAAGCCTCCGTGACGAAACCCCCGAGCACCGAGAGCCACGATACGGAAAACCTTCCCGAGACGCCGTCACCGCCGATCCCATCTCGGGGATCCAGGAGATCGCCTCCGGCACCCCTGCGGAGAGGGGAATCATCCCCCGGAGGACTCTACGCCGCCATGGTCGCCTCCGGTGTGATGTGTGAGTAGTCTACCCCTGGACTATGGGTCCATAGCAGTAGCTAGATGGTTGTCTTCTCCCCATTGTGCTATCATTGTCGGATCTTGTGAGCTGCCTATCATGATCAAGATCATCTATCCGTAATTCTATATGTTGCGTTTGTTGGGATCCGATGAATAGAGAATACTTGTTATGTTGATTATCAAAGTTATGCTTATGTGTTGTTTATGATCTTGCATGCTCTCCGTTACTAGTAGATGCTCGGCCAAGTAGATGCTTGTAACTCCAAGAGGGAGTACTTATGCTCGATAGTGGGTTCATGTCTGCATTGACACCTGGGACGGTGACAGAAAGTTCTAAGGTTGTGTTGTGCTGTTGCCACTAGGGATAAAACATTGATGCTATGTCTAAGGATGTAGTTGTTGATTACATTACGCACCATACTTAATGCAATTGTCTGTTGCTTGCAACTTAATACTGGAGGGGTTTGGATGATAACTCTGAAGGTGGACTTTTTAGGCATAGATGCGGTTGGATGGCGGTCTATGTACTTTGTCGTAATGCCCAATTAAATCTCACTATACTCATCATGATATGTATGTGCATTGTCATGCTCTCTTTATTTGTCAATTGCCCAACTGTAATTTGTTCACCCAACATGCTCGTTCGTCTTATGGGAGAGACACCTCTAGTGAACTGTGGACCCCGGTCCAATTCTCTTTACTTGAAATACAATCTCACTGCAATACTTGTTTTTCTGTTTTCTCTCGCAAACAATCATCTTCCACACAATACGGTTAATCCTTTGTTACAGGCAAGCCGGTGAGATTGACAACCTCACTCGTTTCGTTGGGGCAAAGTACTTTGGTTGTGTTGTGCAGGTTCCACGTTGGCGCCGGAATCCCGGTGTTGCGCCGCACTACATCTCGCCGCCATCAACCTTCAACGTGCTTCTTGACTCCTACTGGTCCGATTAAACCTTGGTTTCTTACTGAGGGAAACTTGCCGCTGTGCGCATCACACCTTCCTCTTGGGGTTCCCAACGGACGCGTGTCGAACGAAAAGACAATACGTCAACCACGCGCATCAAGCAAATTTCCGGCGCCGTTGCGGGGAGATCAAGACACGCTGCAAGGGGAGTCTCCACTTCTCAATCTCTTTACTTTGTTTTTGTCTTGCTTAGTTTTATTTACTACTTTGTTTGCTGCACTAAATCAAAATACAAAAAAATTAGTTGTTAGTTTTACTTTATTTGCTATCTTGTTTTCTATACCAAAAACACAAAAAAATTAGTTACTAGCATTTACTTTACTTATTTCATCATGTTTCCTTTTAATTTTACCACAAAGAACATACCGGTAGGACGTGGGTCTATAGTTGGGAGAAATAATATAGAAGAATTCTTCAACCATGTTAGTACCATTGAAAATTTTGAAGATAGACACTTGGTAGACCTTGCGCCTACTTATGAAATTGCTGCTGCGCATTTAGTTCGCTTGTTGGAAACTAAATTTGTTAATCTTAATCCTATAATCCAACACATGTTTTTCACACTTGGTGATATGGAAGAAGGGGAAAAGAAAGATTTTGTTTTAGAAACCCTTCTTAGAGAATTTGGTGGTCTAGCAAGAGAAGCTAGAAAGGTCTTTGCTAAATTTAATATGCTTGGTTCTCCTACTAATTTTGTTAGTCTCCTTGAAAAGATGGATATGGATAGAATAAGATACACTAATAATATTGATGATGGTGGGGAGATCAAAGCACCAATACCATGTAAGCTCCTAGCTATGAATGATGCGCTAGAAAATAACTATGCTTGGCTTGTTCCCGAAAATTTGTTTGATGAGAGTAGCACGCCTAAAACTAATGAAAAGGGAGATGCTAAAACTTATGTATCTAATATACTATGCCTGGTTGAGAAACTCCGCACCCCGCTGTAGGTGCACCACCCTTCGATAATACTTGATACACACTTTCTGCGCCTAGCTGAAAGGCGTTAAAGAAAAGCGCTTATGGGAGACAACCCATGTTTTTACCTACAGTATTTTGTTTTTATTTTGTGTCTTGGAAGTTGTTTACTACTGTAGCAACCTCTCCTTATCTTAGTTTTGTGTTTTGTTGTGCCAAGTTAAGCCGTTGATAGAAAAGTAAGTACTAGATTTGGATTACTGCGCAGTTCCAGATTTCTTTGCTGTCACGAATCTGGGTCCACCTCCCTGTAGGTAGCTCAGAAAATTATGCCAATTTACGTGCATGATCCTCAGATATGTACGCAACTTTCATTCAATTTGAGCATTTTCATTTGAGCAAGTCTGGTGCCATTTTAAAATTCGTCAATACGAACTGTTCTGTTTTGACAGATTCTGCCTTTTATTTCGCGTTGCCTCTTTCGCTATGTTGGATGAATTTCTTTGATCCACTAATGTCCAGTAGCATTATGCAATGTCCAGAAGTGTTAAGAATGATTGTGTCACCTCTGAATATGTCAATTTATATTGTGCACTAACCCTCTAATGAGTTGTTTCGAGTTTGGTGTGGAGGAAGTTTTCAAGGATCAAGAGAGGAGTATGATGCAACATGATCAAGGAGAGTGAAAGCTCTAAGCTTGGGGATGCACCCGGTGGTTCACCCCTGCATATATCAAGAAGACTCAAGCGTCTAAGCTTGGGGATGCCCAAGGCATCCCCTTCTTCATCGACAACATTATCGGGTTCCTCCCCTGAAACTATATTTTTATTCCATCACATCTTATGTGCTTTTTCTTGGAGCGTCGGTTTGTTTTTGTTTTTGTTTTGTTTGAATAAAATGGATCCTAGCATTCACTTTATGGGAGAGATACACGCTCCGCTGTAGCATATGGACAAGTATGTCCTTGGTTTCTACTCATAGTATTCATGGCGAAGTTTCTCCTTCGTTAAATTGTTATATGGTTGGAATTGGAAAATGATACATGTAGTAATTGCTATAAATGTCTTGGGTAATGTGATACTTGGCAATTGTTGTGCTCATGTTTAAGCTCTTGCATCATATGCTTTGCACCCATTAATGAAGAAATACATAGAGCATGCTAAAATTTGGTTTGCATATTTGGTCTCTCTAAAGTCTAGATAATTTCTAGTATTGAGTTTTGAACAACAAGGAAGACGGTGTAGAGTCTTATAATGTTTTCAATATGTCTTTTATGTGAGTTTTGCTGCACCGGTTCATCCTTGTGTTTGTTTCAAATAAGCCTTGCTAGCCTAAACCTTGTATCGAGAGGGCATACTTCTCATGCATCCAAAATACTTGAG
>NC_061513.1:157878770-157897546 GCF_022539505.1 Lolium rigidum | reverse complement strand
TGGACTATGGGTCCATAGCAGTAGCTAGATGGTTGTCTTCTCCTCTTGTGCTATCATGTTTAGATCTTGTGAGCTGCTTATCATGATCAAGATCATCTATTTGTAATGCTACATGTTGTGTTTGTTGGGATCCGATGAATATGGAATACTATGTCAAGTTGATTATTGATCTATCATATATGTGTTGTTTATGATCTTGCATGCTCTCCGTTGCTAGTAGAGGCTCCGGCCAAGTTGATACTTGTAACTCCAAGAGGGAGTATTTATGCTAGATAGTGGGTTCATGTCTCCATTGAATCTGGGGGAGTGACAGCAACCCCTAAGGTTGTGGATGTGTTGTTGCCACTAGGGATAAAACATCAATGCTTTGTCTAAGGATATTTGTATTGTTTACATTACGCACAATACTTAATGCAATTGTCTGTTGTTTGCAACTTAATACTGGAAGGGGTGCGGATGCTAACCCGAAGGTGGACTTTTTAGGCATAGATGCATGCTGGATGGCGGTCTATGTTCTTTATCGTAATGCCCTAAGTAAATCTCATAGTAGTCATCATGATATGTATGTGCATTGTTATGCCCTCTCTATTTGTCAATTGCCCAACTGTAATTTGTTCACCCAACATGCTATTTATCTTATTGGAGAGACACCACTAGTGAACTGTGGACCCCGGTCCATTCTTTTACATCTGAAATACAACCTACTGCAATCATTGTTCTCTTTTGTTTTCTGCAAGCAAACATCATCTTCCACACCATACGTTTAATCCGTTGTTTTCAGCAAGCCGGTGAGATTGACAACCTCACTATTAAGTTGGGGAAAGTAGTTTGATTGTGTTGTGCAGGTTCCACGTTGGCGCCGGAATCCCTGGTGTTGCGCCGCACTACACTCCTTCACCAACAACCTTCACGTGGCCTTCATCTCCTACTGGTTCGATAACCTTGGTTTCTTTCTGAGGGAAAACTCGCTGCTGTATGCATCATACCTTCCTCTTGGGGTTCCCAACGGACGTGTGATTTACCGTCACAAGCATAAACCCTAACCCTAGCTGTGGCGATTCCCGTGGCGACTATGTCGCCGCCATGGTCGCCGCCGTGCTCCGGTCGTTCTAAGGCACGCCGTGGGTCTCAATCAACGCAACGCGTGACGGCGCACCTCCTCATCCATGTCGATCAGACTTCTCCTTCCTCTACGGCTCGTGTGCGTGCTCAACCCTCGCAGACGCCGATGGATCCTCGGCGACCTCCGTCGATCTGCACCTCCTCGCCCTACCTGGGCGCTCGCCGCCTCCCACGCTGGCGGTGCATGGACTGGTACTGGCCTGGCCGCGGTTTCGTGCCGTTGTGGCTGGCCGTGCCACCGTGCCGCCATGATCGCCTCCATGACTCGCCAGGTAACCTCCTGATACTCCTTCTGCTACTGCTTCCTTCTCTACTCTATCCTCTCTACCCGCTCGATCTGCTCGAGCCATGCCTACTACTGCTCCTATGCGTATGCTGCTGATGTGCTTGCTGTGATGTTGTGCTTGTTGTGTTGCTGTGCTGCTATGCTCTTCGCCTAAGCCTATTGATGCCATGATCTAGCCTATCCCTGCTTACTGATGCTATGCTATTGCATGTGTAGTTCTTGCTGGTTCCCTGTGCTAGGCCTATTCTATTTGTTCATGTCCTTGTGCTGTGCAAATTCTTGCTAATGGACTTGATGTTGACCTAGGTTAGCACTACTGACACTTGTGGTGTCAGTGATGCTCACCTGTGCCCTGTGTATGCTTTATTTGATCCAATTCTTGGATCACTGCATGCTTGTGATGCCCGCTGTGCCTTTTGCTTGATCTAATTGATCCATTTGCTCAATGATGCGCGTGGTTGACGTATTGTCTTTTCGTTCGACACGCGTCCGTTGGGAACCCCAAGAGGAAGGTGTGATGCGCACAGCGGCAAGTTTCCCTCAGTAAGAAACCAAGGTTTAATCGGACCAGTAGGAGTCAAGAAGCACGTTGAAGGTTGATGGCGGCGAGATGTAGTGCGGCGCAACACCAGGGATTCCGGCGCCAACGTGGAACCCGCACAACACAACCAAAGTACTTTGCCCCAACGAAACGAGTGAGGTTGTCAATCTCACCGGCTTGCTGTAACAAAGGATTAACCGTATTGTGTGGAAGATGATTGTTTGCAGAGAAAACGAGTAAAACAAGTATTGCAGTAGATTGTATTTCAAGTAAAGAGAATTGGACCGGGGTCCACAGTTCACTAGAGGTGTCTCTCCCATAAGACGAACAGACATGTTGGGTGAACAAATTACAGTTGGGCAATTGACAAATAAAGAGAGCATGACAATGCACATACATATCATGATGAGTATAGTGAGATTTAATTGGGCATTACGACAAAGTACATAGACCGCCATCCAACCGCATCTATGCCTAAAAAGTCCACCTTCAGAGTTATCATCCGAACCCCTCCGGTATTAAGTTGCAAGCAACGGACAATTGCATTAAGTATGGTGCGTAATGTAATCAACAACTACATCCTTAGACATAGCATCAATGTTTTATCCCTAGTGGCAACAAGCACAACACAACCTTAGAACTTTCTCATCACTCGTCCCGGTGTCAATGCGGCATGAACCCACTATCGAGCATAAGTACTCCCTCTTGGAGTTACAAGCATCTACTTGGCCGAGCATCTACTAGTAACGGAGAGCATGCAAGATCATAAACAACACATAAGCATAACTTTGATAATCAACATAACAAGTATTCTCTATTCATCGGATCCCAACAAACGCAACATATAGAATTACGGATAGATGATCTTGATCATGTTAGGCAGCTCACAAGATCCGACAATGATAGCACAATGGGGAGAAGACAACCATCTAGCTACTGCTATGGACCCATAGTCCAGGGGTAGACTACTCACACATCACACCGGAGGCGACCATGGCGGCGTAGAGTCCTCCGGGGGATGATTCCCCTCTCCGACGAGGTGCCGGAGGCGATCTCCCGGATCCCCCGAGATGGGATCGGCGGTGACGGCGTCTGCGGAAGGTTTTCCGTATCGTGGCTCTCGGTACCGGGGGTTTCGTCACGGAGGCTTTAAGTAGGCGGAAGGGCAAGTCAAGAGGCGGCACGGGGGCCCACACCATAGGCCGGCGCGGCCGGGGGTGGGGCCGCGCCGCCCTAGGGTTTGGCCACCCCGTGGCCCCTCTTCGTGTCGTCTTCGGACTTCCGGAAGCTTCGTGGAAAAATAGGCCCCCGGGCTTTGATTTCGTCCAATTCCGAGAATATTTCCTTACTAGGATTTCTGAAACCAAAAACAGCTAGAAAACAGAATCGGCACTTCGGCATCTTGTTAATAGGTTAGTTCCGGAAAATGCACGAATATGACATAAAGTGTGCATAAAACATGTAGATAACATCAATAATGTGGCATGGAACATAAGAAATTATCGATACGTCGGAGACGTATCGGCATCCCCAAGCTTAGTTCTCGCTCGTCCCGAGCAGGTAAAACGATAACACAGATAATTTCTGGAGTGACATGCCATCATAATCTTGATCATACTATTTGTAAAGCATATGTAGTGAATGCAACGATCAAAACAATGTGTATGACATGAGTAAACAAGTGAATCATAAAGCAAAGACTTTTCATGAATAGCACTTCAAGACAAGCATCAATAAGTCTTGCATAAGAGTTAACTCATAAAGCAATAATTCAAAGTAAAGGTATTGAAGCAACACAAAAGAAGATTAAGTTTCAGCGGTTGCTTTCAACTTGTAACATGTATATCTCATGGATATTGTCAACATAGAGTAATATAATAAGTGCAATAAGCAAGTATGTAGGAATCAATGCACAGTTCACACAAGTGTTTGCTTCTTGAGGTGGAGAGAAATAGGTGAACTGACTCAACATTGAAAGTAAAAGAATGGTCCTCATAGAGGAAAAGCATCGATTGCTATATTTGTGCTAGAGCTTTGATTTTGAAAACATGAAACAATTTTGTCAACGGCAGTAATAAAGCATATGCATCATGTAAATTATATCTTATAAGTTGCAAGCCTCATGCATAGTGTACCAATAGTGCCCGCACCTTGTCCTAATTAGCTTGGACTACCCGGATTATCACCGCAATACATATGCTTTAACCAAGTTTCACAAAGGGGTACCTCTATGCCGCATGTACAAAGGTCTAAGGAGAAAGCTCGCATTTGGATTTCTCGCTTTTGATTATTCTCAACTTAGACATCCATACCGGGACAACATAGACAACAGATAATGGACTCCTCTTTTAATGCTTTAAGCATTTGACAACAATTAATTCTTTTCTCATTAGAGATTTGAGGATGTTTGTCCAAAACTGAAACTTCCACCATGAATCATGGCTTTAGTTAGCGGCCCAATGTTCTTCTCTCACAATATGCATGCTCAAACCATTCAACTCAGTGTAGATCGCCCTTACTTCAGACAAGACGAACATGCATAGCAACTCACATGAAATTCAACAATGAGTTGATGGCGTTCCCCAGTAAACATGGTTATCGCACAACAAGAAACTTAATAAGAGATAAAGTGCATAATTACATATTCAATACCACAATAGTTTTTAAGCTATTTGTCCCATGAGCTATATATTGCAAAGGTGAATGATGGAATTTTAAAGGTAGCACTCAAGCAATTTACTTTGGAATGGCGGGAAAATACCATGTAGTATAGGTAGGTATGGTGGACACAAATGGCATAGTGGTTGGCTCAAGTATTTTGGATGCATGAGAAGTATTCCCTCTCGATACAAGGTTTAGGCTAGCAAGGCTTATTTGAAACAAACACAAGGATGAACCGGTGCAGCAAAACTCACATAAAAGACATATTGAAAACATTATAAGACTCTACACCGTCTTCCTTGTTGTTCAAAACTCAATACTAGAAATTATCTAGACTTTAGAGAGACCAAATATGCAAACCAAATTTTAGCATGCTCTATGTATTTCTTCATTAATGGGTGCAAAGCATATGATGCAAGAGCTTAAACATGAGCACAACAATTGCCAAGTATCACATTACCCAAGACATTTATAGCAATTACTACATGTATCATTTTCCAATTCCAACCATATAACAATTTAACGAAGGAGAAACTTCGCCATGAATACTATGAGTAGAAACCAAGGACATACTTGTCCATATGCTACAGCGGAGCGTGTATCTCTCCCATAAAGTGAATGCTAGGATCCATTTTATTCAAACAAAACAAAAACAAAAACAAACCGACGCTCCAAGAAAAAGCACATAAGATGTGATGGAATAAAAATATAGTTTCAGGGGAGGAACCTGATAATGTTGTCGATGAAGAAGGGGATGCCTTGGGCATCCCCAAGCTTAGACGCTTGAGTCCTCTTGATATATGCAGGGGTGAACCACCGGGTGCATCCCCAAGTTTAGAGCTTTCACTCTCCTTGATCATGTTGCATCATACTCCTCTCTTGATCCTTGAAAACTTCCTCCACACCAAACTCGAAACAACTCATTAGAGGGTTAGTGCACAATATAAATTGACATATTCAGAGGTGACACAATCATTCTTAACACTTCTGGACATTGCATAATGCTACTGGACATTAGTGGATCAAAGAAATTCATCCAACATAGCGAAAGAGGCAACGCGAAATAAAAGGCAGAATCTGTCAAAACAGAACAGTTCGTATTGACGAATTTTAAAATGGCACCAGACTTCCTCAAATGAAAATGCTCAAATTGAATGGAAGTTGCGTACATATCTGAGGATCATACACGTAAATTGGCATAATTTTCTGAGCTACCTACAGGGAGGTGGACCCAGATTCGTGACAGCAAAGAAATCTGGAACTGCGCAGTAATCCAAATCTAGTACTTACTTTTCTATCAACGGCTTAACTTGGCACAACAAAACATAAAACTAAGATAAGAAGAGGTTGCTACAGTAGTAAACAACTTCCAAGACACAAAATAAAAACAAAGTACTGTAGGTAAAAACATGGGTTGTCTCCCATAAGCGATTTTCTTTAACGCCTTTCAGCTAGGCGCAGAAAGTGTGTATCAAGTATTATCGAAGGGTGGTGCATCGTTATCATGAGTTCCCCCATCCGTAGTGGTACTAAGAGCTTTGTCAATTTTAGGCCTATAATAATACTTCTTTGGTCTAGGCACTTTAGAGACATACATAAACTTTTGCTCCTTACCCACATAAGCTTTCTCCTTATATTTAAGAGAAGAAAATGTTGAACCCAAGGTTCCCATAGCTTTTTCAAGTTCGTCAATCCTATTGATTTGATCAGCATGGACAGCACAAGTTCCTAGGACACTAATTCTTTCATCAATTCCTCCTAAGGATTTATCAAATTCATCAGTTTTATCAAGTAACATCTCCAATTTAGTTTCTAGACTCGGAAAATTTTTCTCTATGCTTTCCATTTTTTTCATAACATCTTCAAAAGAGATTTCAATTTTAGTTTCATTAACAGGTGGTGTTCCAAATAAACTCTCAATAATGCAACTAGCTTCTAAAGCGGGAGCGCCTAGAAAGTTACCTCCCGCGAGACAATCAAGAACATATCTATTCCAGCTAGAGATACCAACATAAAAATTCCTGAGTAGGATAGTGGTGGAGTGTTTCTTAGTGCACCTATTATGGGCATCACTAATTCTATACCAAGCATCTTTTAAACATTCTCCCCCTTGTTTCTTAAATGAACGAACTTCAACTTCAGGATTACTCATTTCAGCAGTAGTAAATAAAGCAAACTAGATAAAGTAAATGCAAGTAAACTAATTTTTTTGTGTTTTCGATATAGCAAACAAGATAGCAAATAAAGTAAAACTAGCAACTAATTTTTTTGTATTTTGATTTAGTGCAGCAAACAAAGTAGTAAATAAAACTAAGCAAGACAAAAACAAAGTAAAGAGATTGAGAAGTGGAGACTCCCCTTGCAGCGTGTCTTGATCTCCCCGGCAACGGCGCCGAAATTTGCTTGATGCGCGTGGTTGACGTATTGTCTTTTCGTTCGACACGCGTCCGTTGGGAACCCCAAGAGGAAGGTGTGATGCGCACAGCGGCAAGTTTCCCTCGGTAAGAAACCAAGGTTTAATCGGACCGGTAGGAGTCAAGAAGCACGTTGAAGGTTGATGGCGGCGAGATGTAGTGCGGCGCAACACCAGGGATTCCGGCGCCAACGTGGAACCTGCACAACACAACCAAAGTACTTTGCCCCAACGAAACAGTGAGGTTGTCAATCTCACCGGCTTGCTCGTAACAAAGGATTAACCGTATTGTGTGGAAGATGATTGTTTGCGAGAGAAAACGAGTAAAACAAGTATTGCGATAGATTGTATTTCGAGTAAAGAGAATTGGACCGGGGTCCACAGTTCACTAGAGGTGTCTCTCCCATAAGACGAACAGCATGTTGGGTGAACAAATTACAGTTGGGCAATTGACAAATAAAGAGAGCATGACAATGCACATACATATCATGATGAGTATAGTGAGATTTAATTGGGCATTACGACAAAGTACATAGACCGCCATCCAACTCGCATCTATGCCTAAAAAGTCCACCTTCGGGTTATCATCCGAACCCCTCCAGTATTAAGTTGCAAGCAACGAGACAATTGCATTAAGTATGGTGCGTAATGTAATCAACAACTACATCCTTAGACATAGCATCAATGTTTTATCCCTAGTGGCAACGAGCACAACACAACCTTAGAACTTTCACATCATCTGTCCCGTGTGTCAATGCGGGCATGAACCCACTATCGAGCATAAGTACTCCCTCTTGGAGTTACAAGCATCTACTTGGCCAGAGCATCTACTAGTAACGGAGAGCATGCAAGATCATAAACAACACATAAGCATAACTTTGATAATCAACATAACAAGTATTCTCTATTCATCGGATCCCAACAAACGCAACATATAGAATTACGGATAGATGATCTTGATCATGTTAGGCAGCTCACAAGATCCGACAATGATAGCACAATGGGGAGAAGACAACCATCTAGCTACTGCTATGGACCCATAGTCCAGGGGTAGACTACTCACACATCACACCGGAGGCGACCATGGCGGCGTAGAGTCCTCCGGGGGATGATTCCCCTCTCCGGCAGGGTGCCGGAGGCGATCTCTCGGATCCCCCGAGATGGGATCGGCGGTGACGGCGTCTCCGGAAGGTTTTCCGTATCGTGGCTCTCGGTGCGGGGGTTTCGTCACGGAGGCTTTAAGTAGGCGGAAGGGCAAGTCAAGAGGCGGCACGGGGGCCCACACCATAGGCCGGCGCGGCCGGGGGTGGGGCCGCGCCGCCCTAGGGTTTGGCCACCCCGTGGCCCCTCTTCGTCTCGTCTTCGGACTTCCGGAAGCTTCGTGGAAAAATAGGCCCCCGGGCTTTGATTTCGTCCAATTCCGAGAATATTTCCTTACTAGGATTTCTGAAACCAAAAACAGCGAGAAAACAGAATCGGCACTTCGGCATCTTGTTAATAGGTTAGTTCCAGAAAATGCACGAATATGACATAAAGTGTGCATAAAACATGTAGATAACATCAATAATGTGGCATGGAACATAAGAAATTATCGATACGTCGGAGACGTATCACTCAATCAGATGCTAGTGTTTAGCTACTGGTTTGATCCTTGGCTAATTGAATGGATTATTCTAGCTACTGCTGTGACTTATACTTGCTCTAGCTCCTGCTGTTAAAGTGTGTGTGTGTTGTTGCCATCCATAGCTCATTGCACAAGATCCAATTGCTAGGATGCAATGGTTCATGTTGTTGTTGCCTCTCAGTGATGTTATTGCATTGTTAATGCATGGATTACTGTGTGTGTATGCTTGGGTGGATTATTTATGAATGAACTGCTTATGCAGTGTTGATTAAATATATTGTTGTATATGATTTGATATCTTCATGATCAATTTGGAGATAATTAAAGTCTGAATCCATTTCTGGATGATGATGACTTATAGTTTTGGGTTTAAATGGATGGATTTGTGATTGATGTGACCACAGTAGCCTTGCTACTGCTTGGTTGCTCACACAGTTTGACTAGTTATTGTTGGCTACTCATCTCTGCTTGCACACTAGGGTATCATACATGATATGAATTCCACTACGCTTGCCTGTGAATAAATATAGGATTAAACTGATGGTTATTGGCTAGGATCTCAGTAGGTGGCTTTTGGTAGCTTATAGTACCTGTAGATCCTCTACTGGTGCTATATGTGCATCTATGCTTGTTTATTTGCACTGGAATAGTATCTAGATGATCTTGGGCTCTAACTGCTCCATTTCTGCCAGTGATCCTTGGTTAACACCAAGTGATGACAACCCCATGAGCCTCTGCTCATCTCATGCCTTGTGTCATGCAATAATATGGATTGGATCCACTGGATCCTTTCCAGATACTTGTTATACCTTGTTCCAGCTCATAGATGGCTATGCTCAGCTGCTGTTGAGTTGTTGCTTGATGTTTCTGGTTACTTGCCCTGCTCCTCCTAGCTCCTGGTGATCTTGCTTAAGTTTCCATCTTCCTACTGGTTTTGGTTGGTTGATTTGAATGGATAAATGGTTCCAGTGGTTGGTTTTGCTGTTCTTGAGCAAGAACAGAGAAGAACTATGCACTGTTCCTTGCTGGTTGCTTGAAGAATGTTTATCTGGTCGACCTGTGAGTTATTTCTGATGGCTTCTACCCTTTTATACTGACTGCTGGTGACACACACGTCTGGCATGGCTTGGTGACTAAGCCATAGTCTTGGCTTGCTGTTGGATGCACAACAGCTCTGTGAGCTGTGTGTTCCTTTGGTGAAACTTGAGCCCATGAGTGGCTCAGGTTTGGTCTGCTGGTGCCTACCTTGGTTCTGGCCAAGTTTTGGACATTGCCAAGTGTCCTCGACACTTGGTTTTAACCCCCTGCCTAGTTCTTTTCTTATTTTGTAGGTTGCAATGCTCAAGATGATCCAAGAACAATTTCTCTAAGACACTTAGTGTAGGATCTAGGATAGAATCAAATCATTGTAATCTTCTTTTACTTTGTTTTATTATTCATCCAATTCTTGTAATAATATTTCATTTATTATTCCATCCATTCTTGTATGAAAAATATTGTAAAGACAATGTATTATGTGTGTATGATCAATAAAGCTCAAGTTTTTGGTTATGAGCTTATTTGTAAATTTATCATTTACTTATGAATTCTTTGTGTATATATATAATGTGATTTGAATTATAAAGTGATTTGGAATTATGAATTGATAATTCATTTCTGTATTGTTTATCAATTACTTCTTTTGTTTTAATTTAAATATGAATTGTTAATTCAAATAATTCCCAAAATCAAAAAGTTACAAAAGAGATCATGTCGAAATTCTTAACCTCACATTGCCTAACCCTAATTGCAACGAGGGAGAACCTCGATCCCTCTTAGGTTTTTATGCAATAAGGCGCGGAAATTTCCCTCGTTTTGCGATGAAATGCACATCTCAATTCTAAATCTACCCTTCGGTGTTCCTATGTTCTGGGTTATTACAGAAGTAACCACGGATGCCGTAGTTGTGGCACTTGCCGCGCCTGCCGTTGTTGTCGCCGCCGCTATCGTCGTAGCCGCCACCGCGTGTACGACGCCTCTGCTCCCATTGCACCACCGTGAGCAGCAGCTGGTCCCAATCACGCTCTCTGCCAACATCTGCATTGCGCCGCTCCGTCCGCTACTGGAACGCCTTGAGACGCCCGAGCACCTCGTCGAAGCAGACGGTCTGAACGTCGCAGAACTGCTTGATGTCGGCCACCGCCGTGTACAGCGCGCCGGGACGGTGTCGAGCGGCTTCTTCACCATCTTGGCGTCGCTCAGCGTCCCCCCGAGGCTTGCAAACTTGGCGGAATGCAACCGATCTTCCCAGCGTAGACATCCAGCTCCTCGCCGTCCGCCATGATCAGCCGATCGAACTCGTCGCGGAGCGTCGATAGCCGAGCTGCCTTGACGCGATCCGCGCCGACGAACCGCGCCTTGAGGCACTCCCAGATCGTCGCCGTCGTCTTCTTCGACAACACCTGCAGCAGAATGTCCTCCGAGAGCGCGCCGAGCAGGTACGCCGTCGCCCTCTTGTTCTTCTCCAGGTCGATCGTCGCCGTCGGGTCCGCCGGAACCACGGCCTCCCAAACGCCCTGCATGTCGAGGTTGGCCTCGACCTTGATCGCTCAGACGGTGTAGTTGTCGCGGGTGAGCATCGGACAGAAGAGCTGCATCGCGCTCCCCCCGACGCCACCACCATGCGGAACCAACGCCATTGCCGTGGCTCTGATACCACTTGTTGGTGCTAGCTCTGGCTAGCTCTCTCCCTCGCTCAACTCACGGACGAAGGTAGAAGAAAGGGAGGCGAATAGGAAACTTTCAGGCGCTCGAACGCCGCTGCTCTAACAGCCTTTTTCTTGATAATGCGAGCTCTGGACTCGGTGCAGCAATGGAGTACAAGGGTGTGGGGTTTTATAGCCGCTCGGCCTCATACTCATGACGCCACGGCCGCGCCCACGACGCGCACTCACACGTTCGACGCTCTCCCCTCGCCATGATCCGCTCGCTTCGGCTCGCGTCCATGTCACGCCCTGAGGCGATCAACGCGGCCAGCTAGCTATGCATGGACCTGGTCCGTCCAGCGCATGCGCACACACAAGCCAGGCACTCTAAACACACGCACACGATGCACACCTACACGCCCTGCCCGCCATGGTCCTTGACCTAGTGCACACACACCGGTCACCACCATGCCGAACATGGCTTATTGCTAACAAATAAATGGGATATCATGTGGTACATGTAGAACCTGGTGGGTGGACGGTTGGCAACATAAAAAAACGGTGCCCGTTGGGTCGTTCCAGCACTTCGGCAATAAAAATGGCAGCCTGATACGGATTTGCCAGCATAGGATGATAGGAATCAGTAATCCAGGAGAGGCCTGGTGGCAAATTCTAGCACGTTGGCCGTCCGTCCCCTGGAAGGCTGGAACGTCCTGGTTTATCGACCGGCACGATAGCAGCTGGCCGGCCAGCCGCGTTGCGACTTGCGATGTTCACCTGGAAGCTGGAATGTAACGCGTGGCGCGGCGATACGTAATCACGGGCCCTACCGAGGCGGGCGAGAGCATGCAAACAAAGCAGCAGCCTGCTCAAGAACCTGCAAAGATTCCTCTGCCTAACTGCATGGGTTCGCAGTAGAAACATAATTTTTCTAAGTAAACGTAAAAACCTAAGATTTATCCATGTAGCAATGCAATCACCGAAATTATACGTTGACGTATCCTCGTGGACATTTCGCTGAAGTTCTCTCCCACGATATCAGGTGCAACACCTCGTAATTTCAACGACGCTCCCGTCTTCGATCTAGCGGACTTGCGGAAGTAGATCTTCTGGATCCGGATCACAGCAGCGTTCCCGCGTATTGGGTAGAGTTGTCTTCCTCCCTGATGCATTTCTTCGAGGAACGGCACGGAGAATAAAACTAGAGAGAGATATTTCTCTATTTAATTATGTATTTAATTTGTCCCTATGACTCTCTTTATGTAGGGGGCAATACTTCATAAGCGGGTAAGGTGAGACAAAAGAGAGGAGGAGGTGGGGCGGAGCCGGCCGGCCCTTGGCCAGGCCACACCCGCGTACCCCCTCCCCCGCCCCGATCGGTCCGAGTGGGCAGGCCCACTTGGCCCGGCAAGCCACCCACTCTCCTCTCCCTCATGGGCCCCTTTGGAACCCCAATAAAGGTAGGAGTGCCTTTTCAATTAAATAAAAACATTTTTAATTCATTAAATATATTTTAATATAATAATTCATTTAATTAACATATTAAACATATACTTCAATTGCCATTTGTCCGAGATACCTCCCAAACTATTTCGAACAACTTTCTGACATCTTCGAAACCCTACTCTGGATATATCTCTCAATTCCGATGAATACAAAACTATCTCGAGTTTCGTTGAACCCTTAAGTATGTTACCCTACAGTTCGGCTATAACACAATCATGATCCGGGACAATGTCTCCAGTAAAATTGATCACTAGGGGGGTGATACGCGTACAGCACGCGTCCGTTGGGAACCCCAAGAGGAAGGTGTGATGCGTACGGCGGCAAATTTTCCCTCAGAAAGAAACCAAGGTTTATCGAACCAGGAGGAGCCAAGAAGCACGTTGAAGGTTGATGGCGGCGGGATGTAGTGCGGCGCAACACCAAGGATTCCGGCGCCAACGTGGAACCTGCACAACACAACCAAAGTACTTTGCCCCAACGAAACAGTGAGGTTGTCAATCTCACCAGCTTGCTGTAACAAAGGATTAGATGTATAGTGTGGATGATGATTGTTTGCAAGAAAACAGTAGAACAAGTATTGCAGTAGATTGTATTCAATATAAAAGAATGGACCGGGGTCCACAGTTCACTAGAGGTGTCTCTCCCATAAGATAAATAGCATGTTGGGTGAACAAATTACAGTCGGGCAATTGACAAATAGAGAGGGCATAACAATGCACATACATGATATGATGAATATTGTGAGATTTAATTGGACATTACGACAAAGTACATAGACCGCTATCCAGCATGCATCTATGCCTAAAAAGTCCACCTTCAGGTTATCATCCGAACCCCTTCCAGTATTAAGTTGCAAAACAACAGACAATTGCATTAAGTATGGTGCGTAATGTAATCAATAACTACATCCTCGGACATAGCATCAATGTTTTATCCCTAGTGGCAACAAGCACATCCACAACCTTAGAACTTTCTCGTCACTCGTCCCGGATTTAATGGAGGCATGAACCCACTATCGAGCATAAATACTCCCTCTTGGAGTTAAGAGTAAAAACTTGGCCGAGCCTCTACTAATAACGGAGAGCATGCAAGATCATAAACAACACATAGGTAATAGATTGATAATCAACATAACATAGTATTCTCTATCCATCGGATCCCGACAAACACAACATATAGAATTACAGATAGATGATCTTGATCATGTTAGGCAGCTCACAAGATCCGACAGTGAAGCACATGAGGAGAAGACGGCCATCTAGCTACTGCTATGGACACATAGTCCAGGGGTGAACTACTCACTCATCACTCCGGAGGCGACCATGGCGGTGAAGAGTCCTCCGGGAGATGATTCCCCTCTCCGGCAGGGTGCCGGAGGTGATCTCCGGAATCCCCCGAGATGGGATTGGCGGCGGCGGCGTCTCGCAAGGTTTTCCGTATCGTGGCTCTCGGCATCGGGGGTTTCGCGACGAAGGCTTTAAGTAGGCGGAAGGGAAACGCGGGGGCCACACGAGGGCCCCACACGCCAGGGCCGCGCGGCCAAGACCTGGGCCGCGCCGCCCTGTTGTGTCGGCGCCTCGTGGCCCCACTTCCTTTCCCCCTCGGTCTTCTGGAAGCTTCGTGCAAAAATAGGACCCTGGGCGTTGATTTCGTCCAATTCCGAGAATATTTCCTTTGTAGGATTTCTGAAACCAAAAACAGCGGAAAACAGCAACTGGCTCTTCGGCATCTCGTTAATAGGTTAGTGCCGGAAAATGCATAAATACGACATATAATGTGTATAAAACATGTAGATATCATCAATAATGTGGCATGGAACATAAGAAATTATCGATACGTCGGAGACGTATCAGGGGGTTCGTGTGTGATTCCATCCTCATGACCTAGTTATACGCTGCGAAGTTTTCATGGATGTAATATCACCGAGTAGGCCCTATGTATCTTTCCATCACGTGGACAAAAAAATCATGCTCTTGATCCATACACCCCAACCATCCCCTTAGAATACCCAACCATACCTTTATGATCACCCTATTACGGTGTGACGGTTGATGCAGTCAAGGCAGCCTCCAGTGATAATGATTAGATACGATATCACGGTCTAAGAACTAAGTCACTACGCATTTTAATAAACATTGTAACATTGAACCTAATGTGACTCGATCGTATTACAATACTTATGTTATGGGTATGTCTATCATATCATTCAATCATTCGATATGATCTCATTGTTAATGACATGTGTGTCCATGATCGGGAAAGCCTCGATCAACGATTAACCCCAATGAACTAGTTATGCACTCGTGTGCTTACTAGGGACTATTTGTTTGTTTACACTACCACACGTGTATTAATGCTTCCGCTTAATATAGTTATAGCATGGCATGAAACTAATTATAATTTTAAATATTTAATATATAATAAATATCTATTATTATTTGTCTCTAGAGAACTATCTGCAACACTAGCACCACATTTATAACTTCTGTAATCTAAATGATCTTTGCTGAACTTTTTTAACTATTTGCAGCAGAAACTCAAACTTTTATGGTCTTTTTTGGTCACACCATGTTAAGTGGAGTAACTAGTTGGTTTGACAAGTTTTCGTCAAATCTAGTTATTTAAAATGGAGAGATCTACTAGCTGTTTTCCGACTTAGATTTTCCGAAGGGTTTGGTATCATTGAGTCCGCACATATTGGATAGCGTGACCTAACTGAAATTGCCAAACGATCGAACGTGCCGTAACTGCTTTTGGTCCATCCTAAGATAACAAATCGCTTATGTCTAGTGCTCAAATAAGCCGACCAAAATGGTGTTACCCAAGGAGCCATAGAAGTTTTTGTTTGCTAGAGCTACAAATAGTTAAAAGTTTGACAAATGATCATTTAGATCAAAGAAGTCCACAATTATATGCAGCTTCGGCACCTGCCCTGCCAGCTATACTCGACAACCAATAGCCCATACAAATTGTTACATAATCGCGCCATTGTGTACACGCTTCCGTGATTGCTGCCGTTGCGTTTATTTATTTATTTTTGAATGGGAGAGGATCCGAGACGTGATTTCCTTGTGCTGGTGAAACGCCGGCTCCAGCCTTGCGTGTTTATCATCACTTAAGCTGTCGTGTCAACGCAATCCTTTTCTGTGAAGGGATATCTTCCGTGACCGCAAAGCACGATGAATGTCTCGTGTGATCTACGAGTATAGATAATAATAATTTCATAATATTGGACAGGTTCATCTCACCAAACGTGTGTAGTTGTACTCCCTCCCTCTGTTTACAATTACTTTGCGTTTAAGTTTAGGTTTATTTAAAATTAAATTTTACAAAGTTCGACAAAATATTTAGAAAAAAATCAACATCTATAATACAAAATCTACAATATTAGAGTCATCATAAATTATATTTTAATGTTATATGTATTTTGTATTATGGTTGATGATATTTTTTATACCTTTAGTCCAATCTAACAAAGTTTGACTTTAATTAAACTTTAAAAGCTTATTCGCAAAAAAACCTAAACTTAGAAAGCTAACTAAATAAATACACAGGGAATATCCAACTTTACCTTGAATGATCCGATGCCCTCTCGAGACGAAGTGAAAATCCCCGAAAGGCTTCAGGGCCTCACCATTTCCAATTCCCAATCCCGCACAAGCCGCGCCACCCATAAGGGGACGATGCTGACGCAAGGAAGCAACCAAAGGAGATTTTGGCCAAAAAAGGATCCTCGACTATATTGCCTTTGGGTCCTTGACATGCGGTGTATACATTGACTCCCTCGTCACGACATCCTGATCCAGGAGATTTTATAATTTGCCATATTTTACTTAAAATTTTAATAATTTGCCACACATTACTTGGCCTTTTATTATTTGCACACATTAGACCAGTTCCTTTATAATTTGCCATATGTCTCCCTTTACATATCTATTCATTTTTAGCTCTAATATATATTGTGAAATACACTACTTAGTACCCCACTTGTTGGACCGAACCAGGTCTGATCTATCGATGATGAACTCGCTCACTCTCCTTATGCAATGGAGGAGAAACAGCGGAGCGGCACACGCATGCCGGCCACCACTAGTGATGCAAGTGGGCCATCATTTGGGTACCCTTAAGTTAAAGAGTACCCTAATAATGGCAGCCACTACATACGGATCAGGCACAAATTGTGTTCTTCCAATATTCCCTTTGTTATCAGGTTTTGTCCTTATTGCTGCCCCATTAGAACCAACAGATAGTACTTGAAAATGAAGAAACCCCTAACCATCTTATGAGCAAACAAACATGCAACCTTACTTTGTTTTGCAAGCCATGAGGGCATATGCCATTCCAGCTGCTTTAACTTCAGATATGCAAGCTGGTGTATCCTTATGCTGGCTCTTCAAATGAACACACTCCAGCTGATTGGATGCTACTGTACTCCATAAATGCAGCATGCAAGACAACCATCATAGACCTCTTAATTGTAGTTACTAGTCATATCCATGTTTCTTCTCGTAGTTTTCAAACAGTTCTTGTAGTGCAGTAACAAATTGTTCATGAACCCGTCTCTCCTCTGCTGCAGAAGCGAGTTTTGCTTCAGTGTTCCCTCCCCCCCCCCCCCCACCCCCCCCTCCTCAAACTTTGGTTCCTTGTGGATGATGAGGATTTCTTTGTACGTAGACTAACTTCTCTCTTCACCTTTAGGCCGTGTTTTATTCCCGTGCACACGAGGATTAACGTGGAATGAAATGGATTGACAAGGATTTTGGCTTACAAGAGATTCAATCCCTTCCGATACCTTTTAACCACTTCAACCCTGGTGAACCGAACGAGCCCTTGGTAGTTTAGAGAAAGAGGGGAAGGACACCGAATCACACCTCGATCGATATTTGGTTGATTGATCCGACCACATGGTTCGATCCAGCCAGGTATTATTTGCCACAGGGTATAAGTAATGTATTTCACAACGTATTTTTAAATTTAAAATAAATATATTTAAAAAGAGAAATAAATAAATTATAATTAATCCAATAAATAATTAAGATGAAGTAATGTGTGGCAAAATATAAAAGTGTGACAAGCTATAAAATCCCCTGCCCGCCTCCTCCTCCTATTTAGGCACCGCCCGGGCGACGCCCCAACTCCCTCCCCGCAACATTCATCTTCCCCACCACGCCCAGACGAACACGAATCCCACCCAGGCGAACCTTCCCCGCAATGCTGCCTCTTCACTCCGGGGACGACGCGCGCGAGGTGGCTGCGCTCCTCGAGGGGAGCGACCCCGCCGGCCGCCGCCGCCGCTCCTCGCCGGTGCTGTCCGCGTCCCCGAGGCCCCCGGGCTGGGGTGGTGGCCTCAGGAGGCAGTCGTCCTTCTTCCGCCAGGACGTCGCCCACGCCGCATCCGAGACGTACCTCGTCACGCGCCTCACCTTCAGCCTCCTCCGGTACCTTGGGTAAATTCCTTGCTACTGCTACCTCTCGCCCCGTCTCCCTGAAAATTCAACATGTCAACGGCGCGTTTGATGATGATACAATTGCGTGCGATGAACTCTAATTGTGTTCCCGGGACCACACGACTGTTCAATGTTTTTGTGTTTCACCAACTTTATTATTGCGTACCACATCACATTTTGTCCAGCAAAAATATGAAATTAACACCCGATTCTTATGTTTCGTGCAAACTGCCATGTCGATCTTCGTCCAGTGGGTTCGGTTCAGCCGCGTGTAGCTTTATTTATAAAGGGGAGCGAAAGCCTGTTTCGAGGGTCTTCATTTGAGTGATAACTTACCAAAAAATAAATCGTGTATTTGAGAGAATTGAGAAAAGAGGGTAATTATGATGCAGGATTCTGCCTTGTGAACTTTGTTGGCTTCGAAAACCATGTTTGACATGTTCAGTAGAACAATACAGCTATTATTGGCTGGAACAAGGTAAAATCGTTCAC
>NC_061513.1:157837266-157878670 GCF_022539505.1 Lolium rigidum | reverse complement strand
GCAAGAGTGTGAACTTCGGGATAAATCATCCCTCCCGCGTGCCTCGGTTATCTCTATACCCGAGCTCTTTACTTATGCACTTTACCTTGTGATAGCCATCGTGCTTGAAGTTATTTATATCTTGCTATCACATACTTGCTTGTATTGCTTAGCATAAGTTGTTGGTGCACATAGATGAACCATTGCTTAGAATAAGTTGTTGGTGCACATAGGTGAACCATAGTATATAGGCTTTGGGCTTGACAAAGTAAACGCTAGTTTTATTCCGCATTTGTTAAGCCCATCTCGTAAAAGTTTTAAATCGCCTATTCACCACCCCCCCTCTAGGCGACATCCGTGTCCTTTCAAAAAGTGCAGGTAAAGTATAAATGAGTGTCGGTTTTCTGCATGCCACATCTGCAGCAAATGTTGGAAATGTGCCTTGAATACCTTGATGCTCTTTCTCCTGTGGGAATTGCTTTTCTTATGATTCTCCAGGCAAAGGTCTTGATTCTGGGTAACAGGCTTTTATGCTCCCAAATTCTCTTTAGTAGGTTGAGTGTTGTATCATCTGGTTCCATTGGTTTGGGAGAACCTGCATCAAAAAGAGCTTAGAGACAGATTTTATAAGCAGATTTTGTACTGCATTTGCCATTTGGGGTGGGCTTCCAGCATAGAATGTCAGGCTCATCAGCTGTTACTGCTTTGATTTCATCAGCAGTTGTTCTTTGAAAAAGAGAGTCAATAAGTCTAACATTCCAATTTTTTGTTCTAGGGATCCATAGATCTTTCACCTTGGCAGGATAAACAAATTGTGTGTCCTGAATAATGAGATCGTCATAGATTGTTTCCCAAGAGTTACACCAAGGGGTGCTCCAAATTGAGATATTCCCCTGAGAGATTTGATAAAAGGAGTTTTGTCTCACAAGATGGAGAGTTTTTATTACTGAGGCCCAGTAAGCAGACTTTGGAAGATTTGATTTAGCTCTCCAAATGGATGTGTCAGTGAAATATTTTGATTTGAGAATTTGGTGGATCTGGCTCTGGGAATTTTCTGCTATTCTCCAAATAGAGGTGAGAATAAGAGCATGGTTGACATCCTCCATCTTTAGTTGGGGCACAAATATTTTTCCAAGCAGCCAGGCATAAAGGTTTGTGCTCAGGATTGGTATTAATACCTGTCCACCAAAAATTCCTGACTATGGCAGTAAGTTTTGCATGAAATTTCTTAGAGAAAATGATGTTGGACATGTAGTAGACAGGAATGGAGGAGAACACATATTTAATGAGTTCTAATCTGGCAGCATGTGAAAGAGAGTTTGCTTTGCAATTGGAAAGTTTTGATTTAAACTTTGCTAGGAAAAAGCTTCAGTTCTACTTTTTGCTGGCAGAATCAAGGGATGGCCAAGATGAATGAAAGTTTCATTTATTTCAGGGACAGGGAAAATGGCCTTTAGTTGGATTTGAGTGTTGTTGTCTACTGATTTACTGAAAATAATTCCTGATTTTTTCCAATTTGGAAATTGTCTAGAATGATGGCAGAAACTTTGGAGGATGTGTTTGATAGAGAGCCCTTCTTGTTCCGTTGCATTTCCACAGATTAACGAATCAGCAGCAAATAAAAGAGAGTGGATTGGGGGACAATTTGGTCCAAAAGTTATACCATTTAAAGTTGTTTGAGAGAGCCCATTTTGGAGGAGAATAGATAACTCATTTATAGCAAGTACAAAAAGATATCTCCTGCAGTGTACGTACTACAGTATGATCAATCAGAGCTTTTTAAAAAAATCAAATATATTTTGTAGCCATTTTGTCAAAGTAACTGATAAGGGCTAAGTCCAAGGGTGTGCCCGATCTTCACGGATTTGGGTGGAATTCGTGGGGGAGGTGGAAGAACACGATGAACACGAGGGGAATCGGGGGATACAAACTCACACACGCACACTAATCGGTTTGTCCTCGTTGGCCCGAACCACCAACTCGATAGAAGTTGCAGGAAAAGACCTTTCGGTAGAAGTTCCGCAAAAAGATCGACGAATCGAAATCCTATAGATCTAGAAGGATGAAAAGACCAAATTCGATAGAAGTGCAAGCAAAAGACCCAAAGATAGAAGTGCAAGCAAAAGATCCAAATTGGTAGAAGTCACCAAAGAGATACAATAGGATTCGATCGGAGCCCGGGTGGGTACAAGATCTAAGATCTATGGTAGGGTTCCCACAAGGGTCAAGAGCTAAGCTCAGGTTTAATTTCACATCAAGTCTAATCTCAGATCTGAGCCAACAAGGCTACTTATAGTTGGTGGGGCGAAGGGGTAAGTTACATGCTGAATCTGCCAGTTTTGGTGCTGAAACGCGTGTAGGCGGAAGTTCCGGTCGGGCGGAAGTTCCGGTCGTCCTGGGCGGAAGTTCTAGCTGGATTCTCTTCAGGCAGCATCTTGGCGGCATCTGGGCAGAAGTTCCGGTCCTGGAGGGCGGAAGTTCTGGTTGGGGCGGAAGTTCCGGCCAACTTCCGGCCTAGTTCCGGAAACGGTCGATTTCCTCGCAGTAATGTCCAGTGTTGTTTTGGCACATTTTCGGAACTAGGGCGGAACTTGGGCGGAAGTTCCGGTGGGCGGAAGTTCCGGTCCTGGAGGGCGGAAGTTCCGGCTGGATCCTCTTTCCTGGGCGCTGGAAGGCATCTGGGAGGCATCTGGCCGGAAGTTCCGGTCCTGGGGGGCGGAAGTTCCGGCCTGGGCGCTGTAGCTCCATCTTCATCATTTCCAGCTCTCTCTTCATTGGCTTGGTCTCCATGGCTTGCGTCTTGGTCGATGTACCTGATTGAACATAGGGTATTCGCATGAAGTAGCATGCCATCCAAGGATGTATCAAATGTATACGTGGAGAGGAGCGAATTAACCTCTTGGTGTAGGGCTTGGGCTCGAGCTCGTGTCATTGGACCACGAGGAGGGCTTGTCGGTCTTGAGGAGGCGGTGTCCAAAGGCCACCCCGTATCATCTCCCCCCCCCCCTTGGGAAAGAGTCATCCTCGACTCTATGTTCTCCTCATCGCCATGATAGGGTGAGAGGTCGGACACATTGAACGTGTTGCTCACCAAGTACTTGGATGTTGGTATGTCGATGACGTAGGCGTTGTCATTGATGCGCTTGAGGACCTTAAAGGGACCATCGCCTCGGGGCTTGAGCTTGGTGTTTCTTTCTTGAGGGAAGCGGTCCTTGCGGAGGTGTATCCACATTAAGTCTCCTTCATTGAAGATCCGTGCCTTTTTCTTCATGTTGAGTCTAGTGGCTTGACGAAGAACTTGTTGCTCGATCGTTGCCCTTGTATCTTCATGTAGCTTCTTCATGTATTGTGCTCGCTTGTCGATGTTCATGTTAACTTGCTCATGTAGCGGTAGAGGAAGGAGGTCAATCGCCGTAGGTGGTTCAAACCCATAGACTACCATGAATGTACTTCTCATTGTTGTAGAGTGCTTGGCGCGGTTGTAGGCGAACTCCGCATGCGGGATGCAATCTTCCCACGCTTTCAAATTCTTCTTGACAAGGACTCGGAGTAGTGTGGAGAGGCTTCGGTTCACCACTTCGGTTTGCCCATCGGTTTGTGGGTGCGAGGATGATGAGAACAAAAGCTTGACGTTGAACTTGGCCATTAGTGTCTTCCAAAGGTAGCTCATGAACTTGACATCTCGGTCCGATACAATGCTTCTTGGCACACCGTGGAGTCTCACAATTTCCCTAAAAAACAAGGAGGCAATATGTGAAGCATCATCCGTTCGGGAGCATGGTATGAAATGAGCCATTTTAGAGAATCGATCAACCACTACAAAAATTGAATCATGACCATATTTGGTTCGAGGCAATCCTAGTATGAAATCCATGCTTATATCGGACCAAGGAGCATAAGGAATAGGTAACGGTGTATAAAGGCCATAGGGGTTGGAAGTGGACTTAGCTTGTAAGCATGTTGTACACCGTCGGCAAAGGCGTTCCACGTCACGGTACATTCTTGGCCAATAGTAGTGAGTTGAGAGCATTGCATATGTCTTCTCTCTTCCAAAGTGTCCCATAAGACCACCACCATGCGATTCTTGTAAGAGCAAAAGGCGAAGCGAAGACATGGGAATACAAAGTTTGTTGCCCTTGAACAAGAATCTTTGGTGCAAATAGAAACCATCGATGCCCTTAGCACTAGAACACTTTGCAAAGATTGGGCCAAAGAAAGTATCGGAAGCATATTGGTCTTTGATTTCATCAAGACCCAAAACATGGAAATCCAAACGAGTGAGTAGAAGGGTGAGCTTGCGGGAAAGAGCATCCGCAACTACATTGTCCTTGCCCTTCTTGTATTTGATTACATACGGAAAGGACTCAATGAACTCAACCCATTTTGCATGTCTTTTGTTCAAATTGTGTTGACTTTTCAAATACTTCAAAGACTCATGGTCGGAGTGGATGACAAACTCTTTTGGCCAAAGATAATGTTGCCAAACTTCAAGAACACGAACCAAAGCATAAAGTTCCTTGTCATATATAGGATAGTTTAGGCGTGCGCCATCCAACTTCTCGCTATAGTATGCCACGGGTTTTCCATTTTGCATAAGAACACCACCAATTCCAAGTCCACTCGCATCACATTCTATCTCAAAAGTTTTTGTAAAATCGGGAAGAACAAGTAGTGGTGCCTCGGTGAGTTTCTTTTTCAATTCATCAAAAGCGGTTTGTTGTGCCTTGCCCCAAACAAACGGAACATTCTTTTTAGTAAGCTCATTTAAAGGGCAAGCAATGGTGCTAAAATCTTTCACAAAGCGTCTATAGAAACCGGCAAGTCCATGAAAACTTCGAACTTGACCAACATTTGTAGGAGTGGGCCAATTGTGGATGGCCTCAACCTTGGAAGAATCAACTTCAATCCCATTGGCGGAAACCACAAATCCAAGAAAAACCAACTTGCTTTGTGCAAAGGTGCACTTGGGAAGATTTGCAAAGAGCTTTTCACGGCGCAAGATGCATAAGACTTCTCTCACATGTTGCACATGGTCCTCGATATTTTTGCTATAAATGAGAATATCATCAAAGTAGACAACCACACTCTTGCCAATGAGAGGTCGCAAGATATGATTCATGAGGCGCATGAAAGTAGATGGAGCATTTGAAAGACCAAATGGCATGACAAGCCATTCATAGAGACCAAGTTTGGTCTTGAATGCCATCTTCCATTCATCACCAATTGCCATGCGGATTTGGTGGTAGCCACTACGCAAATCTATCTTAGAGAAAATCGTGGCACCACTCAATTCATCAAACATGTCATCTAAACGCGGAATGGGATGGCGGTAGCGAACGGTAATGGCATTGATGGGGCGGCAATCCATACAAATTCGTTGCGACTCATCCGGTTTAGGCACGAGAATCACGGGAACCGCACAAAGGCTTAAGCTTTCACGTACATACCCTTTTTCGAGGACATCTTGAATTTGGCGTTGAATCTCCTTTGTGTCTTCGGGGTTGGTGCGGTAGGCGGCGCGGTTTGGTAGAGGAGCGCCGGGTATGAGGTCGATGCGGTGCTCGATGCCTCTAAGCGGTGGAAGTCCATGAGGAAGCTCGTCGGGGAAGACATCTTGGAACTCCTTCAAAAGAGACAACAAAGACGAAGGAAGTGTTGTTAAGTTGTTAGTCTCCGAGGGTGGCCCCTTGCAAATGAGCACATAGTGCAATTTGGTGGATGGGTTGTGGTGCACTCCTCTCATCTCACTCTTGGTAGCTATGAGGACACTCTTCATCTCACTCACATATGGCTTGTGGCGCTCACTTTCTTTTTGGTGGGTCACTCTCTCACCGCTCATCTCACTAGTGATGGTAGCTTCCTTAGCCCTCGCTAAAGCCTTTGCATTGCCCGCAATTACTTGGCTAGGAGTCATTGGGCGTAGGATGAATGTCTTGTCGCCGACCTTGAAGCTATAGGCATTTGTGTAGCCATCATGGTTTGCTCTTTTGTCATATTGCCAAGGGCGACCAAGTAGCATGTGGCACACCGTCATGGGCACAACATCACAATCAACGGTGTCTTCATAGGCTCCAATCTTGAAGGATATTGTGACGGTGTGTTGTATCTTCACATTCCCATTGTCACTTAGCCATTGCACATGGTAGGGATGGGAGTGTTTCCGGAGCGGAAGGTTGAGCTTGGAGCATAGTTCGGTGCTTGCAAGATTGTGGCAACTCCCTCCATCGATGATAACCTTTATTGACTTGCCATTGATTCCGGCTCTTGTTTGGAAGATATTGCATCTTTGGTCTTCATTGGGGAGTGCATGGGTTGTCAACACTTTGGTCACCACAAGTGATGGGCTTGCATCATGCACACATAGGACTTGCTCTTGGTCTTCCAAGTCATCATCTTCATGATTGGTTGCGGCTTGTACCAAGGCTTCATATTCACCTTCACTCAAGTACTCTACATATCCATCATCCCAAGTTATCATAACTCTTGTGTTCTTGCATTCAAAGGATTTATGTCCTTGAGCACCACACTTGAAGCAAGTGATGTTACTAGATCCCGTGGAAGCTTTGGAGGACATAGTTGATTGGTCCGGCTTGAAGCTTGTAGTCTTGATGACACTTCTTGTTTGCTTGGGAGGATCCTTGGAAGCAATAGCACTTGTATTTTTGATGCTTGAGGATGCGTTTGTTGCATTTCTTGCGGCGAAGAAGGACTTTGTTTTTGCACTTGCTAAGTCTTCTCGCACTTGGCGCTCGGCCCTTGTAGCTTGATGAACTAACTCAACCATGTTGGTGTAAGGCAAGAATTCCACTATCCTCTTGACGGGGATGTTCAATCCATTCAAGAAACGTGCCATTGTTTGCTCTTCTCGCTCATCCACATTCGCACTCATCATGGTCATGTGCATCTCCTTGTAACATTCCTCAACGGACTTGAAACTTTGCTTGAGTTGAGTGAGCTTGTTGAAGAGGTCACGTTTGTGGTGGGTGGGCACAAAGCGGGTGTGCATGACTTCTTGCATCTCTTCCCATGTGTCAATGGGCTCTAAGTCTTCCTTCTCACGCTTCTTGTTTACTTCTTCCCACCAAACATTTGCATATCCTTCAAACTCAAGAGATGCCATGGCAACTTTATTTGCTTCGTAGAAGTTGTGCATGCGGAATATCTTGTCAACATTGAGGACCCAAGACAAGTATGCATCGGGGTCTTCCTCTCCTTGGAACTTGGGCATGGTAAACTTTAGCTTCCCAAAGATTTCTTCCTCATTACGGTCATTGCGTCTAGGCGGTGGTCTTTCTTCACCATGGTCTTGGCGTGGTTGAGGTTGAGGTTGTGGACCTTGAGCATCTCGATTGTTGCTTCTATTTTGTTGACGAGGAGGTTGATGTCTACGGGAGCTTCTATTCTTG
The DNA here is from genome assembly GCF_022539505.1 of Lolium rigidum. Lineage (NCBI taxonomy): Eukaryota > Viridiplantae > Streptophyta > Magnoliopsida > Poales > Poaceae > Lolium > Lolium rigidum. The sequence continues at coordinate 157,871,285 of NC_061513.1, read as the reverse complement.
TAGACAGTGTTGGGCCTCCAAGAGGAGAGGTTTGTAGAACAGCAGCAAGTTTCCCTTAAGTGGATCACCCAAGGTTTATCGATCTCAGGGAGGAAGAGGTCAAAGATATCCCTCTCATGCAACCCCGCAACCACAAAGCAAGAAGTCTCTTGTGTCCCCAACACACCTAATAGGTGCACTAGTTCGGCGAAGAGATAGTGAAATACGAGTGGTATGAATAAGTAGTAGCAACGGCACCGAGAAAAGTGCTTTGCCCAGGACGAGTAAACAAGCAGTAGTAACGCAAGCAGTAGTAACGCAATAAAACGAGTAAACAAGCGAGTGATAGCAGTATTTAGGAACAAGGCCTAGGGAATAGACTTTCACTAGTGGACACTCTCAACATTGATCACATAACAGAATAGATAAATGCATACTCTACACTCTTGTTGGATGATGAACACATTGCGTAGGATTACACGAACCCTCAATGCCGGAGTTAACAAGCTCCACAATAATGCTCATATTTTAGTAACCTTTAGTGTAAGATAGATCAAAAGACTAAACCAAGTACTAGCATAGCATGCACACTTGTCACCTTCATGCATATGTAGGAGGAATAGATCACATCAATATTATCATAGCAATAGTTAACTTCGCAATCTACAAGAGATCATGATCATAGCATAAACCAAGTACTAACACGGTGCACACACTGTCACCTTTGCACACGTGCGGGAGGAATAAAACTACTTTAATAACATTGCTAGAGTAGCACATAGATAAATTGTGATACAAACACATTGCAATCATAAAGAGATATAAATAAGCACCTCACTATGCCATTCAACAGTGAATAAGTATTCTGTGAAATATAGCCTAAGAGACCCACACGGTGCACACACTCGTCACCTTTACACTCGTGGGACAAGGAGTCTCCGGAGATCACATAAGTAAAACTCACTTGACTAGCATAATGACATCTAGATTACAAGCATCATCATATGAATCTCAATCATGTAAGGCAGCTCATGAGATTATTGTATTGAAGTACATAGGAGAGAGATGAACCACATAGCTACCGGTACAGCCCCGAGCCTCGATGGAGAACTACTCCCTCCTCATGGGAGCAGCAGCGGTGATGAAGATGGCGGTGGAGATGGCAGCGGTGTCGATGGAGAAGCCTTCCGGGGCACTTCCCCGCTCCGGCGGGGTGCCGGAACAGAGACTCCTGTCCCCCAGATCTTGGCTTCGCGATGGCGGCGGCTCTGGAAGGTTTTCCGTATCGTGGTTTTTCGCCTCAGGGGTTTCGCGACGGAGGCTTTATATAGGCGAAGAGGCGGCTCTGGAAGGTCGAAGGGGTGGCCACACCATATGGCGGCGCGGCCAGGGCCTGGGCCGCGCCAGCCTATGGTCTGGGGGCCCAGTGCCCCCCCTCTGGTCCTTCCCGGGTGTTCTGGATGCTTCCGGTGAAAATAGGAACCTGGGTCTTCGTTTCGTCCAATTCCGAGAATATTTCGTTACTAGGATTCTGAAACCAAAAACAGCAGAAAACGAGAACCGGCACTTCGGCATCTTGTTAATAGGTTAGTTCCAGAAAATGCACGAATATGACATAAAGTGTGCATAAAACATGTAGGTATCATCAATAATATGGCATAGAACATAAGAAATTATCGATACGTCGGAGACGTATCAAGCATCCCCAAGCTTAGTTCTGCTAACAAAGATAATTTCTGAAGTGATATGCCATCATAACCTTGATCATACTATTTGTAAACATATGTAGTGGATGCAGCGATCAAAACAATGGTAATGACATGAGTAAACAAGTGAATCATAAAGCAAAGACTTTTCATGAATAGTACTTCAAGACAAGTATTAATAAGTCTTGCATAAGAGTTAACTCATAAAGCAATAAATCAAAGTAAAGGTATTGAAGCAACACAAAGGAAGATTAAGTTTCAGCGGTTGCTTTCAACTTGTAACATGTATATCTCATGGATAATTGTCAACATAGAGTAATATAACAAGTACAATATGCAAGTATGTAGGAATCAATGCACGGTTCACACAAGTGTTTGCTTCTTGAGGTGGAGAGAGATAGGTGAACTGACTCAACATAAAAGTAAAGAGAATGGTCCTTCAAAGAGGAAAGCATCGATTGCTATATTTGTGCTAGAGCTTTTATTTTGAAAACATGAAACAATTTTGTCAACGGTAGTAATAAAGCATATGAGTTATGTACATTATATCTTACAAGTTGCAAGTCTCATGCATAGTATACTAATAGTGCCCGCACCTTGTCCTAATTAACTTGGACTACCGGATCTTTGCAATGCACATGTTTTGACCAAGTGTCACAATGGGGTACCTCCATGCCGCCTTGTACAAAGGTCTAAGGAGAAAGCTCGCATTTTGGATTTCTCGCTTTTGATTATTCTCAACTTAGACATCCATACCGGGACAACATGGACAACAGATAATGGACTCCTCTTTAATGCATAAGCATGTGGCAACAATTATTATTCTCATATGAGATTGAGGATATATGTCCAAGATCGAAACTTCCACCATGAATCATGGCTTTAGTTAGCGGCCCAATGTTCTTCTCTAACAATATGCATGCTCCAACCAAAAAGGTGGTAGATCTCTCTTACTTCAGACAAGATGGACATGCATAGCAACTCACATGATATTCAACAAAGAATAGTTGATGGCGTCCCCAGAAACATGGTTATCGCACAACAAGCAACTTAATAAGAGATAAAGTGCATAAGTACATATTCAATACCACAATAGTTTTTAAGCTATTTGTCCCATGAGCTATATATTGCAAAGGTGAATGATGGAATTTTAAAGGTAGCACTCAAGCAATTTACTTTGGAATGGCGGAAAAATACCATGTAGTAGGTAGGTATGGTGGACACAAATGGCATAGTGGTTGGCTCAAGTATTTTGGATGCATGAGAAGTATTCCCTCTCGATACAAGGTTTAGGCTAGCAAGGTTATTTGAAACAAACACAAGGATGAACGGTACAGCAAAACTCACATAAAAGACATATTGTAAACATTATAAGACTCCATACCGTCTTCCTTGTTGTTCAAAACTCAATACTAGATGTTATCTAGACTCTAGAGAAACTAAATATGCAAACCAAATTAGCAAGCTCTAAGTATTTCTTCATTAATGGGTGCAAAGTATATGATGCAAGAGCTTAAACATGAGCACAACAATTGCCAAGTATCACATTATCCAAGACATTAAAGCAATTTACTACATGTATCATTTTCCAATTCCAACCATATAACAAATTAACGAAGAAGAAACTTCGCCATGAAAATTAAAAGCTAAGAACACATGTGTTTATATGAACCAGCGGAGCGTGTCTCTCTCCCACACAAGCATTTATTCAAATAAAAACAAAAACAAAAGCACACAGACGCTCCAAGTAAAGTACATAAGATGTGGCCGAATAAAAATATAGTTTCAAGAGAAGGAACCTGATAATTTGTCGATGAAGAAGGGGATGCCTTGGGCATCCCCAAGCTTAGACGCTTGAGTCTTCTTAGAATATGCACCGGGGCATCCCCAAGCTTAGAGCTTTCACTCTCCTTGATCATAGTATATCATCCTCCTCTCTTGACCCTTGAAAACTTCCTCCACACCAAACTCGAAACAACTCATTAGAGGGTTAGTGCACAATAAAAATTAACATGTTCAGAGGTGACACAATCATTTTTAACACTTCTGGACATTGCATAAAGCTACTGGACATTAATGGATCAAAGAAATTCATCCAACATAGCAAAAGAGGCAATGCGAAATAAAAAGGCAGAATCTGTCAAAACAGAACAGTCCGTAAAGATGGATTTTATTAGGCCACCAGAATTGCTCAAATGAAAATGCTCAAATTTAATGAAAGTTGCGTACATATCTGAGGATCATGCACGTAAATTGGCTTAATTTTCTGAGCTACCTACAGGGAGGTAGACCAAGATTCGTGACAGCAAAGAAATCTGGAACTGCGCAGTAATCCAAATCTAGTACTTACTTTACTATCAAAGACTTTACTTGGCACAACAAAACATAAAACTAAGATAAGGAGAGGTTGCTACAGTAGTAAACAACTTCCAAGACACAAAATAAAAACCAAGTACTGTAGCAAAATAACATATGGGTTATCTCCCAAGAAGTTCTTTTCTTTATAGCCATTAAGATGGGCTCAGCAGTTTTAAATGATGCACTCGCAAGAAATAGTATTTGAAGCAAAAGAGAGCATCAAGAGGCAAATTCAAAACAAATTTAAGTCTAACATGCTTCCTATGCATAGGAATTTTGTAAATAAACAAGTTCATGAAGAGCAAAGTAACAAGCATAGGAAGATAAAACAAGTGTAGCTTCAAAAATTTCAGCACATAGAGAGGCATTTTAGCAACATGAAAATTTCTACAACCATATTTTCCTCTCTCATAATAACTTTCAGTAGCATCATGAGCAAACTCAACAATATAACTATCACATAAAGCATCCTTATCATGAGTCTCATGCATAAAATTATTACTCTCCACATAGGCATAATCAATTTTATTAGTAATAGTGGGAGCAAATTCAACAAAGTAGCTATCATTATTATTCTCATCATCAAATATAGGAGGCATAGTATAATCATAACAAGCTTTATCCTCCATAGTAGGTTGTACCAAAAGACCACTATCATAATTAGGAGGCAAAGTATCATCAAAGAAAATTTTCTCCTCAATGCTTGGGGGACTAAAAAGATCATGAAAACCAGCTTCCCCAAGCTTAGAACTTTCTATATTATTATCAACAATGGTGTTCAAAGCGTTCATACTAATATTACTACCAAGCATGCAAATAAGATTTCATAGGTTTTTTAATTTTCGCATCAAACAATCCATGTTTTAAATCAGGAAATAGAATAAGAAGCTCACTCTTGTACATTATGCCAAACTAGTGTAAACAAGAAACAAAAAGATGCAATTGCAGGATCTAAAGGAAATAGCTTCGAGCACAAACACAATGGCGCCGTAAAAGTACTCGTTACTGGAACCGGAGTATGAGTGCCTTTTACCTTTCCTCCCCGGCAACGGCGCCGTAAATTTGCTTGATGTCTACGGGAGCTTCTATTCTTGTAGACAATGTTGGGCCTCCAAGAGCGAGAGGTTTGTAGAACAGCAGCAAGTTTCCCTTAAGTGGATCACCCAAGGTTTATCGATCTCGGGGAGGAAGAGGTCAAAGATATCCCTCTCATGCAACCCCGCAACCACAAAGCAAGAAGTCTCTTGTGTCCCCAACACACCTAATAGGTGCACTAGTTCGGCGAAGAGATAGTGAAATACAAGTGGTATGAATAAGTAGTAGCAACAGACACCGGAAAAGTGCTTTGCCCGAGACGATAAACAAGCAAGTAGTAACGCAGACAGTAGTAACGCAGATAAAACAGTAAACAAGCAGTGATAGCAGTATTTAGGAACAAGGCCTAGGGAATAGACTTTCACTAGTGGACACTCTCAACATTGATCACATAACAGAATAGATAAATGCATACTCTATACTCTTGTTGGATGATGAACACATTGCGTAGGATTACACGAACCCTCAATGCCGGAGTTAACAAGCTCCACAATAATGCTCATATTTTAGTAACCTTTAGTGTAAGATAGATCAAAAGACTAAACCAAGTACTAGCATAGCATGCACACTATCACCTTCATGCATATGTAGGAGGAATAGATCACATCAATATTATCATAGCAATAGTTAACTTCGCAATCTACAAAAGATCATGATCATAACATAAACCAAGTACTAACACGGTGCACACACTGTCACCTTTGCACACGTGCAGGAGGAATAAAACTACTTTAATAACATTGCTAGAGTAGCACATAGATAAATTGTGATACAAACACATTGCAATCATAAAGAGATATAAATAAGCACCTCACTATGCCATTCAACGAGTGAATAAGTATTCCGTGAAATATAGCCTAAGAGACCCACACGGTGCACACACTCGTCACCTTTACACTCGTGGGACAAGGAGTCTCCGGAGATCACATAAGTAAAACTCACTTGACTAGCATAATGACATCTAGATTACAAGCATCATCATATGAATCTCAATCATGTAAGGCAGCTCATGAGATTATTGTATTGAAGTACATAGGAGAGAGATGAACCACATAGCTACCGGTACAGCCCCGAGCCTCGATGGAGAACTACTCCCTCCTCATGGGAGCAGCAGCGGTGATGAAGATGGCGGTGGAGATGGCAGCGGTGTCGATGGAGAAGCCTTCCGGGGGCACTTCCCCGCTCCGGCAGGTGCCGGAACAGAGACTCCCGTCCCCCGGATCTTGGCTTCGCGATGGCGGCGGCTCCGGAAGGTTTTCCGTATCGTGGTTTTTCGCCTCGGGGGTTTCGCGACGGAGGCTTTATATAGGCGAAGAGGCGGCTCGGAAGGTCGAAGGGGTGGCCACACCATATGGCGGCGCGGCCGGGGCCTCGGGCCGCGCCAGCCTATGGTCCGGGGGCCCGGTGCCCCCCTCCGGTCCTTCCCGGGTGTTCTGGATGCTTCCGGTGAAAATAGGAACCCGGGTCTTCGATTCGTCCAATTCCGAGAATATTTCGTTACTAGGATTCTGAAACCAAAAACAGCAGAAAACGAGAACCGGCACTTCGGCATCTTGTTAATAGGTTAGTTCCAGAAAATGCACGAATATGACATAAAGTGTGCATAAAACATGTAGGTATCATCAATAATATGGCATAGAACATAAGAAATTATCGATACGTCGGAGACGTATCAGAGGTGGTCTTCCATGACCTTCATCTTGATCATCATTGTTGTGGCGGTGTCGAGGCATCACACTTTCTTCACTTGATGCTTGGTGATGACTTGATTCTTCATGTCTCGCCCTTGGAGGTGGTGTTCTACCATGAGGTCGATCATCATGATGGCGGCGATTATCTTGACCTTGAGGGCGTTGGGGTTGAACAACATTGATGATTTGGTGCTCTTGGTGCGCTTGCCTTTGTTCCTCTTCATGAAGGCGTTGTCTTCGAGCTTGAGCTTCTTGTACTTGTCGTTTCCGTTCTTGTTCTTCAAGTGCTTGTTGTTCATTGCGGATACGCTCTTGTTCTCTTGCACGAACTAGCTCTTGATCATGTCGAAGGCGTTCTTGCTCTTGTTGGAATTGAGCATGGAGATTCTCTTGTTGAAGGCGCTCTTCTTCAAGGCGTTGACGTTCTTGGACAAGTCGAAGTCGTGCTTGCTCCGCTTCTTGAGCTTGTTGTTGAAGCACTTGAGCATCCACATTATGGTGGCGTGGGTCTTCATTGGAATCATGATGAGACGGTGTAGGAGCTCGTGACCTTGAACTTTGAGAGCGCGAAGACCTTGAGTGGTGTCTCCTATTGTCTTGGCGGTTGAGTGTGTGAAGAATATTGTCCAACGCCGTCTTCATATCTCTTGTTTCTTGACCTTGTATGGCGAGTGTTGCTTTCAACTCTTGGCCTTGAGCTTCCATCTTCTCATGGAGATCTTGAACTTGGTTATTGAGATCTATCCTTTGCACTTGAGCTCGTTCTTCATAGCGTAAGACGGTCTCATCCATCCTTGCCGTGAGGTCATGTATACTCTTGTTGACGGCTTGAGTAGCGATCCAATGTTGGTGCCGCGTCATGGGTAGTTGGTTCCCTTCTCCACTAGACATGGTTACAAACTAAAACAAGAACTATGTTGTGGGGGTTAGGAGAAACTACCAAAAGTGTCAAAACTTGCAAACCAAAATCGAAAAGGTGTTTCAAGTCGGAGGACAACCGATATGTATGAACGCACACAAAACAAAAACTCTATATGGTGTTAGGTATGGATGTGGAAAGCCAAATGGAAGAACCAAACGAAAAGTCTATTGTCAAAAGTGGGTAAGATGCAAAAGTCACAAGTCAAAGGCGGTGATCACAAAAGGCATACACAAGGTGGAACACACGAGTGGGGCAAAATGGGGTTAGCACGACTTATGAAAATGAGCACGAACAAAAATGGTCCTAACGAAGACTACTAGCTCGGTGTCACACTAACGCAAGAGAGACCGTGGCTTGGTTGCAAAATTGAGAAACAACAAAATTTGCGCAAGGCGCCTCTCTTCTCTTTTCTCTCTTTTGCTTAAAAGCTTTGGACTCTTTTGTGTATAGGTGTCACTCACACACTTTTTCTTTTTGTATTTTTCTTTCTTTTTCTCACTATGTAAGGATACTACTATCTATGTAAGTATGTCACACTTCTTTTGCTTATCTTTTCACAACGAGCTTGCTTCGTAGCTTTGCTCAACACACGCACACCCTCACGGTCGGGACGCTTGCGCAATGCTTCACAACACTAGAAAGCCACTCTCGATAGGAAAGGTACGCAAAAGAGGCTAGGCTACAAGTTAAGAGGCAAGTTATACCACTTGATGATGGTGGCCGACGATCGTAAACTTGCTATGGTGATGGAGGTGTCAAATGAACCGCTTGGATCCTCGGGGTGCCGTCGTCGTTGTCGATGTTGCAGAAGCTTTGTGGTAGCTGAAATGGCACGCAAACCAAAGTCCAAACACAAGGGGTTAGTGCCAAAACGAAAAACGAAGGTAGCTGTGAAAAATTCGGCCAGCCGGAACTTCCGGTCCTGAGGGGCGGTACTTCCGGTCCCGGGCGGAACTTCTGGTCCTGCCGGGCGGAACTTCCGTTCGCAATCAGATCTGCGGGCTGTTCGTCGATTTGGGCGGAAATCCGAGCCGAAAATCTTCGAATTCGCGGAAAATTTGGCACTAGAAGCTGTGGGAAGGTGGGGGAATTGTAAATCAACACCAAAGACAAGTTTATATTGGACCAAAAACACCAAAAACTCAACAAATCGCGAGATCCAACCAAGGCCAATTTGGGGCTATTTTTTGGGATTTTCGAAAATTTTCTCAAGAAAAATTTTGGGGGTGTGGGGGTCAAATCCGTGGCAACCAAGGAGCTCTTGATACCATATGATAAGGGCTAAGCCCAAGGGTGTGCCCGATCTTCACGGATTTGGGTGGAATTCGTGGGGGAGGTGGAAGAACACGATGAACACGAGGGGAATCGGGGGATACAAACTCACACACGCACACTAATCGGTTTGTCCTCGTTGGCCCGAACCACCAACTCGATAGAAGTTGCAGGAGAAGACCTTTCGGTAGAAGTCCCGCAAAAAGATCGACGAATCGAAATCCTATAGATCTAGAAGGGTGAAAAGACCAAATTCGATTGAAGTGCAAGCAAAAGACCCAAAGGTAGAAGTGCAAACAAAAGATCCAAATTGGTAGAAGTCACCAAAGAGATACAATAGGATTCGATCGGAGCCCGGGTGGGTACAAGATCTAAGATCTATGGTAGGGTTCCCACAAGGGTCAAGAGCAAAGCTCAGGTTTAATTTCACATCAAGTCTAATCTCAGATCTGAGCCAACAAGGCTACTTATAGTTGGTGGGGCGAAGGGGTAAGTTACATGCTGAATCTGCCAGTTTTGGTGCTGAAACGCGTGTAGGTGGAAGTTCCGGCCTCAGGGGGCGGAAGTTCCGGTCGGGCGGAAGTTCCGGTCGTCCTGGGCGGAAGTTCTGGCTGGATTCTCTTCAGGCAACATCTTGGCGGCATCTGGGCGGAAGTTCCGGTCCTGGAGGGCGGAAGTTCCGGTCGGGGCGGAAGTTCCGGCCAACTTCCGGCCTAGTTCCGGAAACGGTCGATTTCCTCGCAGTAATGTCCAGTGTTGTTTTGGCACATTTTCGGAACTAGGGCGGAACTTGGGCGGAAGTTCTGGTGGGCGGAAGTTCCGGTCCTGGAGGGCGGAAGTTCCAGCTGGATCCTCTTTCCTGGGCGCTGGAAGGCATCTGGGAGGCATCTGGCCGGAAGTTCCGGTCCTGGGGGGCGGAAGTTCCGGCCTGGGCGCTGTAGCTCCATCTTCATCATTTCCAGCTCTCTCTTCATTGGCTTGGTCTCCATGGCTTGCGTCTTGGTCGATGTACCTGATTGAACATAGGGTATTCGCATGAAGTAGTATGCCATCCAAGGATGTATCAAATGTATATGTGGAGAGGAGCGAATTAACCTCTTGGTGTAGGGCTTGGGCTCGAGCTCGTGTCATTGGACCACGAGGAGGGCTTGTCGGTCTTGAGGAGGCGGTGTCCAAAGGCCACCCCGTATCAGTAACGATCCCAGGCTTCAAAACGTTGGTAAATGTGTTTTTTTCTTTCTTGCTACATATTCTTTTTCTTAGTTGCAGATTTTCTAAAACTCAACATGAAAAAGCGCGTGATTATACATCCACATTTAAATCTTATAGGAGTTTTTGACACATCACATGGAAGACAGATAAGTCGTGGCAGTAATTTTACTAATCCTTACAAAACGTTTGCTACAGGGAGCGGCGCCACTATTGCGCACATGCAACAAAATCATTGGCATCAACAAATATTCTTTGTGACAAAATGTTTAAATGTTCTAGATCTCAAAACATGTAATCCATCCCGTCCAAATTAATTGACGCAGCTCATGAGTATGCTTATACTAGACATAGTATATGGCCACGCCAATTTATTTGGTCCAGAGGGAGGGAGTAACTGATCTATGATCGATCCCATTGGCATCCCACCGTTTATTTTTGTTATGGGAGATTAAGAACTGAAAAACTTATGAGTATGTTTTGACGAAATAAAATCGCCATTAGAACATGGGTCGCTACTGGGTTTGATATTCTGAGACCTGCTCCTCAACGAGTACACGTAAGCATCCAGACTTCTCACTGTCTATTGCATCATGCTCCATAGATCAGTTCCATACATCGACTAGGGAACAAGACTAGGTTAGTACAGCGCAATCACAAATATGATCTCCTTCTACACTCAGAATATCTCCAGTGCACAAGCTTTTATTCCTATCGAACCTTCTTGTCACCATTGTGCGTCACTAACTCATGGAATAATATACCTCAAACATTTCGAATGGCAAACTTCACGTCCGGTAACTTGCATCCTCCTACCAGACTACAAGGCATCCAATTCTGCAAGAAAGCATCCAGTTGGGAGATCACTTGATACAATAATTCAGGAACACTTTATTCTTGCTCATCTTGGATTTGTACTCTGCACACTTAGGAGATCCAATGAGCAGCCTATAAATACCTCGTGCCATCCATTCCCAGTTCATCAAGCACCACAGCAGCTTAAACTTCTAAGCCTTCCCCGGTGCCAGTACTACAGAGCAGCATACAGGAATGGCGTCCCTGAAGGCCGTCAAGCCCGCCGTACTTGCAGGGCAGGCCAAGGAGCCTGCCAAGCTCAGTGCCACGGCGTCCAAGCCAGCAGCCACCAAGGAGCCAGCAAAGCTCAGTGCCACGGCGACCAAGCCAGTAGCCGCCAAGGGTGGCATCAAGAAGGCTGACTCGAAGCCCAGGGAGACTAAGAAGAGGGTACAACCTGCAGCTGATGTTATATAGAGATCCTTATTACCTTCACCTCGCATGTTCTTCCCCTGATTATCTAGTGTTTCTCAATGACAGCAGGTGAAGAGCAGCAGGCCAGCAGCAGCAAAAAACTGAAAACGGCAGCAGGAGAAATGGAGCTTGCATGGAGATCTCCATCATGCTATGAATTATATATGAATCCCATCTTTCCCTTCCTCTGTCTCCCACGATGTCGATCATGCCTAGACAGGCGTCGACGGTGTGTGCTCAATCCCGTGTGACGAATATTACAAATAAGAAGTATAGTTCTACCATCCGCTTCATCTTATCATGCTTGATGTTTCAGTGCCTTCTCCCATTTTATGTACGTTTGTTCAGGTTCCATTGGCAAATATACTATGCAAAACCATTCGCCTGAAATCCTAAGGAATTTATCATCTCCATGGTGTCACCTGAAAAAGAAAGCCAACCCCAACCCATCATGTCACCAATAATAAGAGAACATGACAAAACAATCATAGGAGCATACACAACCACAATCATATAAGAACAGAAAAATCAGTAAAACAAAACTGTTACAACGTCACAACCAACCACCCTAAACGCTCTGTCAAAAAAAAAACCACCCTAAACGCTGATGATGCTAACCACCCTAAACACTGATGATGTCAACTATGATCACTTCAAAAATAAAAAAGCAGTACATGTGACAGATCAGACTTAAGAAAATATTTGAAGAACACACACTAAACTTAGAAACAGAAAAAGCTGGACATTCCTAAAATAGCATGATGCATTAGAAAAACAAAGAAAATATCTAGATAAAAACTTAAAGATTACATAGATAGTGATTTCAAGTGTTGTGTTTAACACTGATTAGAATATTAAGTGCAGCTTAAAATTGACCCACTGGCTTGTAATTCTCATTTGGCCCACCTAAACCTAGGGCTAAGGGGTAAGACTAGATGTACCCCTTAACCTCCTCTCCTTATACCTAGATATGATGTTTAGTGCTGAGAACCATGTGCATGCACCTCCAAAACCAAGAACTCTTAAGGAAAAGAAACTTGCCCTTGTTCAATCATTGCTCTTGAATTTGATAGGATCAATGGACCTGGTGAGAGAATTCGGTTTCAATTGAGAGATTTTGTTGATTTGAGTCCAGTTCCCAAAGTCTCTTACGTCAGCATGTGTTATTAGGTTTCGTTCTCGAGTTTGCTTCGCTAGTTATCCTTTCAGTTCGTGAAGATCAGGATCCCCTCCATATTAATTAGGAAAGGACATACTGGGAGGCAGAAGTCTGAACTAATAATGTTGCAGTCCATACAGGAGAACATGGAATATGAGCATCATTTTAACTTCCCAAACTCAAGTTGGTATGTGTTGTTGGATATCATTCTTGAGTTTGCTAGGCTATTATCTTTCCAAATTTGTAAAGTTCAGGATCCCTTCCGTATCAATTCGGAAAAAAACAGAGTGGCAACAGAAGAATGAACTATTCCCTCCGATTCATATTACTTGTCGCTAATATGGATGTATCTGTCTAGATACATCCATATTAGCGATAATTAATACAGATCGGAGAGAGTAATATTGTTCTAGTGCATACATGTGTTAAGAGTATAATGACCGACCCTCTCTCCCAGTTCGTACTTTTGGTTGAGTTGGCTAGCATATCCGTCTAATAACAGGAAACACAAAACTTACTCACTTCCGTTCACGAGCCATGGTGTCAACTATCCAAACTCACACAAGTTCAGCACACCATTGAAGTTGATATTTTTCAACTCTTTAATGTGGATTGAATAACTAATGCATAGCGAAGAATTCCAAGTTACATCAACGTTGATTGGGAATGTGTACTCTTACCACATCAAGTGAATGAACTCGTCAGAATATCAGAACAATTAAGCGCAATTGCATACCTTCTTATAGATTAATGAGAATCATAGCAACTTATTATATTTTTATGCAAAATTAGTTCTAGCAGGAAAAGAGATTAAGGCAAACAAGATTTTCAAAGCGGAAACAACAAGTACCTTTTAAAAGGGACTAATCCAACGGGCCAACCGCAATTGCCACTCAAAAACCAGGCGCCTTGGAGTAGGCGTGGAAGCTATATTTTCACAGGTTGCATTATCAGCGTGAATAAGAGTCAATACATCTTCAACCAAAGGATCCCTTCCACCCCTAAGAGGATCCTGTGAAAAGATTAAAAAAAACAAGTATAAGAGCTCATAACTAGGCTAGATGTTTTTAATCCAAAATCTGAAAAGTTATACAGAAGTTCTGCAGTTACCAGTCTGGAAGGCTAGTTATGCAAATACTAATGAAACTAGGTTTCTAGATGTGATAAGATCTGGCTCTTAGTAGCTAATAGAAGAGGTCATGAATTATGATAATGTAACTCAGACAGGTACACATTTGGTGCAAGATTTCTTGAACTTAATCCCTAAAGATCAGCTAACACTAGTTTCTCTTAAATATTTTGACAGTCCCAGGGCAGCAATGGAATTCGCCTTCACATTTCCATAGGAACTGTTACGAACCAGTAGTTGTTTGGATGGAACATCAACAACAACAACAACAACAACCAAGCCTTTCAGTCCCAAACAAGTTGGGGTAGGCTAGAGTTGAAACCCATAAGATCTCGAAGCCAAGTCATGGTTCCGGAACGTGGATAGCTAACTTCCACGCACCCCTGTCCATGGCTAAATCTTTGTCGATATTCCAAACCTTCAGGTCTCTCTTAACGGACTCCTCCCATGTCAAGTTTAGTCTACCACGACCCCTCTTAACATTCTCAGCACGCTTTATCCGTCCGCTATGAAACGTCAGATACAACAATTTACCAAATACAACGCAGTAGATCTAAATAATGCCTCCATAAATTAATCACTTAATTTATTAATATATTTGGTAATATTAAGCCAAACTAATCCATGTGGCCTAATTAAGACAAAATCAGTAATACGTTGGCTATGGAAAGACATTACAACTCTAACGTTCGCCTCACAATGAAATCATTGATCACAACTGCAGTACAACAAAACCGTTTAGAAAATAAAAGCAGAGGTATCTAGGGTATGTTTCGTTTGTGATGAAAACCAACCATATGAATTTTTGGGTCACAGCCAGAAACTTGCTCATTGTTTGGAACTTGAATGTTTGGCAAAGAATTTTGATGCCCCTTTTTCCGCTCAAGCTCATTCTTAATTTATTATTGCCAATATCGGCCAAATCATAGGCAAAAGAAACCTTGGCCAAGGTTTTGGTAGGGTATACACTTCGGCCCAACCAGCACACCCTAACACTTCAGTTAATTTGACAAGTCACCAGCCATAAGTGAATGATATAGTATGTTCTACCTCGTCCCCACGTAAAACAATCCATCATTACTACATAATCGGTGGTAAGATTCAGTGCTGCCATAATCTAGTCTGAACTGAAAAAGGCCCACTTAACCTCATTTTCAATACCCTTGAGGATTTGCTCATACAACAAGCTAAGGTGTTTGAAATGAAACACCAAAGAGGCACTGTTTCCAGAAATCCACCAACTTTTATTGATAAAGTAAAGAGTAAGATTAATTGCGAAGCAAGTCCTTTTTGTTTGAGTAAATAGTTAGGATGCAAATTAAGTTGTATTTTACTGATATAGCTACTATGATATACTATGACATGGAAAACTTATTCATTGTCAAAATCCACATTTGTCACCTGTAAAAATATATCTGTATGTGTTTTCCCCTCGTACAATAATAGCTTGGCGTGAGCACCAGCCTGTTGAAGTACTTCTACAAAAGTTTGACTGCACATGAAAGAAGCAGAATAACTTGTATTGTCAAATAGGAAAGCATTATGTTCGTTTAACAAGAGCAATCAACAAAATATTGATCCAACCAACAAACTACAGATCAATCTTGCACTAGAAGCAGCAATATAGATGAGTAGGAACTAAAAAAGAATTCTCAGACCATAGTCCCATTGTTGCAGGTGAAATAGTTGACACTCAATGCTAAATATTCCCACATAATTTGGTGTTCTAGTCAGCCACTCCCCTGATTTACCAGTATTTGGACAAATATACTATCATGCGGAGTATAACGACCGCACGCCCACGACCATGGCTGCTCCCTGGTGGATCACCGTTGTGTACGGACCACAGGAGGACGCCGCCAAGATCGCGTTCCTTCAGGAACTGCGCGACATACGAGCAGAGTGCGCCGGGCCATGGATGCTTTGTGGGGACTTCAACCTCATCTACAAGGACGATGACAAGAGCAACGGGAACCTCGACAGACGCATGATGGGGCGCTTTCGGCGGTTGCTGAACGATCTCGCTCTCAAAGAGGTTTACCTCAATGGGCGGAGATACACTTGGTCAAATGGGAAATCCCCGCCGACCCTTGTCCATCTCGATCGCGTTCTATGCACTGTTGGTTGGGAAGAACAACACAGCCACTGTCACCTGCGCTGCATTGCTTCCGTGGTCTCTGATCATAGCCCGCTCCTCCTCGACTGCTCTCCCTTGCCACCAACCCACCGGCGATTCCATTTCGAAGACTTTTGGACAAGCCTTGATGGATTCGAGACCACGGTCGCGACGGCCTGGCAGTCAGTCGAGGATGTTGATCCCTTCCGACGCTTGGTCTTGCGCTTGCAGGCCACTGCGCGACGCCTCACGAGCTGGAGCGCTCGCTCCGTCGGCAACATCAGAGACAAACTCGCCATCTCCAGAGTGCTGCTGCTCAAATTTGACAAAGCCCAGGAGGATCGGCAGCTTACTGCGCATGAGGAATGGCTGCGCAATGCGATTAAGCGAGGCTATCTGGGCCTTGCTTCCTTGGAGCGGACGGTCGCGCGTCAGCGTGCCCGGATCGCGGCCCTAAAGGATGGCGACGCCAATACCTCCTTTTTCCATCGCCAGTGTTCCAACCGCAGGCAGAAGAACAGGATATACGCCTTGGATGTCGACGGCACGGCGCTCACAGACCCCGCTCACATGGCCGAGGCCGCGTTCCAGCACTTCGACGGGCTGCTGGGCACGGATATGACCCGAGACTGCACGGTTCACCTCCAGGACCTGATCGAGCCAGATGTCACCCTCGATTGCCTCGAGGCCCCCTTCGGCGAGGAGGAAATCTGGCGGCCGTCAAACGCTTGCCTGCGCGCAAGGCGCCGGGCCCGGACGGATTCACGGCCGAATTTCTGCGAGCTTGCTGGACCATCGTCAAGCACGACATTGTCGCTGTGTTCCAACAGCTCTATGAGCTACGTGGCCGCGGCTTTGCCCAGCTGAACCAAGCACTGCTCACGTTGCTGCCCAAGCACGCCGGCGCCAGCACTTTACGCGACTACCGGCCCATCAGTCTCATACACCTTGTGGCCAAGCTCTTCGCCAAAGTCCTCGCTCTGCGCCTCGCCCCCAAACTCGACAAGCTGGTCAGCCCCATCCAGAATGCGAGCCTCCACGACAACTTCGTCCTGGTTCGCCAAAGCGCTCGCTTGCTGCACCAGCTAAGGAGCCCACGCCTGCTGATCAAGCTCGACCTGGCCCGTGCCTTCGACTCCCTGTCTTGGCCATTCCTCTTCGAGGCGCTCCGACAATATGGCTTCGGTGACCGCTTCTTGGAGTGGCTGGCTGTGCTCCTGGCCTCGGCCAACACTAGAGTCATGATCAACGGAAACCCTGGCCCGCCAATCTGGCACCGCCGCGGCTTACGCCAGGGAGACCTGCTGTCCCCGCAGCTGTTCGTCCTCGCCGTCGACACCCTCGGACGGCTTTTCCGCCGCGCCACTGAGCTCGGAGTGCTGCGTCAACTGCACCCACGCCGCGTGCTACCGTCGATATCGCTCTATGCTGACGACGTCATCCTGTTCTGCCACCCGCTTCGGGAGGAGATCGAGGCCGTCAAAGCAATGATCGAGCTCTTCGGCCGCGCGTCGGGGCTGCGCGTCAATTACGGCAAGAGCACGGCCACCCTCATACGCTGTGCCCCGGAGGAGGCGGCGCCAGCCATTGCGCTGCTGGCCTGCCCTGTCGCCGAGCTGCCCATTACCTACCTAGGCATCCCGCTCACCATCCGCAAGCCCACGAGTGGACAACGACAGCCGATGGTGGACAAGGTGGCGAGTAGGTTACCCACCTGGAAGGCCGGCCTCATGGGCAAAGCTGGCCGCCTCGCCATGGTGAAGTCCATCCTTGGTGCGATCCCAATCCACCAACTGCTTGTCCTGGCGCCGTCCAAGAAGATCCTCAAGCTCATCGTCAAGATTGAGCGAGGCTTCCTTTGGTCGGGACGTGCGGCCGCCAACGGCGGGCACTGCCATGTCAATTGGCAGCGCGTCGCCCGCCCCATCGCCTACGGTGGCCTGGGTGTCCACGACCTGGACCGAACCAGCCTGTCCCTACGCTTACGCTGGCTTTGGCTGAGCAGAACGGACAATCGGCGTGCCTGGCAGGGCCTGGAGCTCCAATTCTCCGAACAGGAGCAGGCCTGTTCTGCGCTTCCACGACAATGATCCTCGGCAACGGCCGCGACGCCATGTTCTGGGACGATCGATGGATTGAGGGCCGCTCGGTTCGTGAGATTGCGCCGTCACTTTTCAAGTGCATACCAAAGAGGCGCCGCAAATCTCGCACCGTCGCTGATGGGTTGCATGGAAACGCTTGGGCTACAGACATACATGGCAACCTGGGTATCCAAGAGATCGGTGACTACCTGCTTCTTTGGCGGAGGATCGAGGGCACGATGCTCAGTCAAGAACCGGACCGGCTCAACTGGAAGTGGACCGCCTCGGGAGTATATTCAGCCAAGTCCGCCTACTTGGCCACGTTCCACGGGTCCACGGCGTGCCCTGTGGCCAAGCAGGTCTGGCGCACCTGGGCGCCCCAGAAGGTCAAGTTCTTCCTCTGGCTGGCTCTCCAAGATCGCTGCTGGACCGCGGAAAGGCTTGCACGACGAGGGCTGCAGCACCACCCTCGATGTCTGCTCTGCGACCAGCAGCCCGAGACCATGCACCATCTACTGCTGGAGTGCCCGTTTGCCAAGCAAGTTTGGCATGAGGTGCTCTCGTGGCTTAGGATGACATGCAGGATCCCTAGCGCCGAGGATGCTTCGCTCTGTGACTGGATCGCAAAGGTCAAGCCAGCGCTCCCAAAGCCGCTACGGAAAGGGTTCGCATCGGCTTCCTTGCTCATACCATGGATGCTCTGGAAGCACAGAAACGACTGCGTGTTCGACAGGGCACAGCCATCGACGCGCACGCTGTTGGCCAACATCAGGGAAGAAGCTTCTCTCTGGGCAAGGGCCGGAGCTCTGGGGCTGAGGGCCGTCCTCCCAGCCAGCTGGGATGTGCACTAGGCAAACCATCCCCTACCTTGTACCACCGTCTCCTAGGAGGCTTGTAATTATAACTCTTTCTTTTCAATGAAATGAAGCGCAAAGGACCTTTGCGTTTTCTCAAAATATAACGAGGAGTCTTGTGTGAAAAGTTCAGATATTGTACTTAACGGAAACAGTGAATGATATCTTTCAACTTTCCAGCATTTATGTGTAGTTTTGGTTTTAGTATATATGGAGAATTACCTCCTAGAAGATTTGCTAAAAGCCTAGTACTGGAGAAGTAAATGTGAAGAAATTTAAGTTAGAAAAGTTTGACAATGTAACTGCAAAAGAGTATGTTACCTTACCCCAGCTTCTTATTGTTTATGAAATCCAACAAGAATATTTTCTCTAGTCTTCTCAGTTCACCGAAGTTTTATAATTTGGATCATAGGATCAGACATTGCCTTAATTAAGAAGCTAAAGGAAGTTTGTTTTACTAAATTAAAGACCAACTTGACATGGACAGTAAAAGGAATATTTTATACCACAACATCAGGAAATATTGGGGGTATGGTTTATCCTTCATTGTTTTAAATGAACATCTCCAGAAGGCATATGGACAAACCTGGAAGATGATGGTATTGAATAATCATCTGTTCCATGCATAAGGAAAATAGGAGGTAGTAGAGCTATGGTCTGAGCACTTGACTCCTTGGCAACAATTTCAGGAGAATAAGACGACAGCGATTCTTCTCCGTTCATTATGCTGAAACAATAATTTAATATTTGCTTGGTATTTGTATCAATTTATTATCAAATAAACGGACCAAAGCATAGGCATATCACTACCTGAGAAATATTGAACGGTTCAAACCACGCTGATGGAAATGGTCGACCAGATTATGGAGGTTGTATCTGCAAAACCATGTTGAGTATACATCCTCAGAAATGAAAACACAGAAAATTGGAGGCCAATGTTAATTTCATAGTCTGATCAGAAAGAAATATCACAATGTATATTTGTAAGAAAAATTGAAGAAACATGATATTATGATGATATCCCCTTTGTAGATTAGAAGCAACGTTGTTGCATTGATAGATGACTAAAATCAGGTTCAAAAGGTTGGGATAATAAATAATAATGCGTACAGTGCATCATAGATAACGGCTAATGATTGTGGATGTCAAACTAGAACTTCCGAGTAATCACCTAATGTTCTGTGAAAATGTGATATCTGACCTTTGATTATAGGTTTTAAGGAGAATTGGAAAACCCCAAAAGAAGTCATCGGAGCTTACAGGAGCTCTGATGATTGTACTTTTCTTCAGTTTCAGTAGTAGTCAAAAATATAGTCATGCCATCAAAGCTAATCAACAAAGAGCAAAAGATCTCACCCTCCAGATAAACCAAAGTATGCTTTGATTTGTGTAACACTCCAAGGAATGGGCTGCCCGCTAGACTCTTTTACTGCCTGCTCCATAAGGGCACATGCTGCAATATGTGCTCCTGCTGACTGACCCATCAAGTAGATCCTACAGGTTTATATATATCCAAATAGGTTACATAAAGTAATGATAACTACATTGCCATGCATATATAACAAAACATAACTCTGGAAAAAGCTATCTTACCAAACGGTAAGTCAGTAAGTACGGATAATGAGCAGTATAATAAATATATGCCATCAGCATAATGCACAAGTATATGTAAATATTTGAAAAATAAGGGGCTTAAATAAAGTTCTAGAAGTGTTCAGTGACAGTGGTATCAAAAGAGGTCAAACTTTCTGGGTAATTTATACAATTATTTTCCGAAATCTCATTGACAGCCACAGGTTAACTAAGTCTCACATCTTCTTAAGCAAATGCCATGAATTGACATGTAAACTTAACATAAGGAAGGATACAAAACTGATCTGTATGACCCTTCAATAGTAACCTTTACGAAAATGAGAATCGGTATCTTACTGATTAGGATCACCTCCATAACTAGCAATGTTGTTACACACAAATGAAATCCCCTGGGATGCATCACTAACCATGTCGCTTATAGTTCCTTGCGGAAAATTTCTGAAAATAAATGCATGTGTCAAGCAAATAAAAAGTGAAACATTTATTTCATATTAGCAATAAAAATAAATGGATTGAATTTAATGAAAAACAGCAGCACCTGTAATCAATGCAAGCAACTATAATTCCTCTCTCCGCCAACCGCCTGCCAAGAAGGGCACCCCAGGCCTTGTAACTGAAAATTTTGAGCAGGCTCATCAACAAAGGAAGCCACCACAAATGATTAATACCACA
This sequence comes from Lolium rigidum, assembly GCF_022539505.1. Taxonomy (NCBI): domain Eukaryota; kingdom Viridiplantae; phylum Streptophyta; class Magnoliopsida; order Poales; family Poaceae; genus Lolium; species Lolium rigidum. Next base: position 157,850,180 of record NC_061513.1, on the reverse strand, counting down.
CCTAGTTGCAAAACTATTAGCACTCACCCAATAATCCAGGCCCCACCAGTTACAAAGGCCATCACAGGACAGGGTCTGCTACAATCTTTGGGTATATACAAATCCAACCTGTACATTACAACTGTCACTAAATCCAAACAAACAAACAAAGGAAATGTCTTTCGGGAGGTTGGGGTGGGGGGGTTGATGTTACCTGTTTCTTGGTTGTTCTCCATAAACAATACTTCTGCGAACCTGACTCGAATAGAAATAGTAGTATCCAACTGCAACAAGAGAAGGCTGCTTTCAGAATGCTATAGTATATAGCTGATACCGTATTCTAAGGAAATGAGCCAACCAAGCAATAACAGAGAATATCCGCCTGCATGCTGTGTTATACGCATACCAAAAACCGGTAGCACAACCCCTGACACAGTAACGGGTTATCTGCGATTTACCTTGCAAGAAACCTGGCATAAGTAAGATAGCGTAGACTGTGAGAGCAAGAAGCTGCCTCATCCAACGGTAACCTAACCTGGAAGTAAAAAAGAATTATGAGAGATATGAAAAATGAGATGCCAACAGTAGTTCTGTTCATCTATACATTCTGACAAAAAGGGCGAAAATTGTCAACGAATGAATCGTAACTGTAGGAAGATAGATGAAGTTTTGAACTACAATGAGTGAGAATTAACGTGGCTTCGCTGTGCCAAACTTCACAATACAATGCCTTAGAAATACTCCCTGTAATTTTCAACAGCGAAAGTTGTATACTTATATACGAGTGGATGTGGCTGTCTACTCTCGGAGGTATATTATAAGAGCTTATTTATGTTGAGTAACAGTAGTTGCGAGAACATCCCCTGTGACCGCCCTTCTTGTAAAGGGTTTGAACTTTGAACTGCAATTGGTATATTGTTCTAGCCAACAATAGCTGTATTGTTCAAGCGAATGTGTCAGGCATGTTCTCTGCCAGATTGCCAGAATCCTGCATCATAATTGCCCTATTTTTTTAACCTCTCTATTATACAAAAAAAATGCTTGGCAAGTCACCACTGGATGAAGATGAGTTGGCACGAAAACATAACACAAGAATGGTGTGTTAATTTTATTTGTTGGTGAACAAATGCGATGTGGTACGCAACAACAAAGTCCGCACGGCAGGGAAACACCAAAAACAACATTAAACAGTACCGGTGTGGTCCCGGGAGCTCAATTAGAGTCCGTGGCACGCAATCGTATCATCATCAAACTTGCGCCTGGAGTTCATCTAGTAAAAAAAAAAGTTGCCCCTGGTCTGGTGTTGGCTTCTCCGTGGATTTGAAAGCGAAGCTGCCTTGGCAACTCAGCCGTCTCAACGACCACTATGCATAAGGGAAAAGCTTTCCTAAAGCTGAAGTTCTTGGTCGCCAGAGCATCAAATGAAACCGTCACCACCGCGCTCTCAACCGGTTGAATTCTCAGGGAGAGCTAGTAGTAGAACTGTAGTAGTAAGAAGTGATTTACCCGAGGTACTGGAGCAGGCTGAAGGTGAGGCGCGTGACGAGGTACGTCTCGGAGGCGGCGTGGCCGACGTCCTGGCGGAAGGAGGAGGACTGCCGCCTGAGGCCGCCGGCCCAGCCCGGTGGCGTCGGGGACGCGGACAGCACCGGCGAGGAGCGGCGGCGGCGGCCGGCGGAGTCGGTCCGGTCGAGGAGCGCGGCCGCTTCGCGCGCGTCGTCCCCGGAGTGGAGGGGCTGCATTGCGGGGGAGGTTCGCGTGGCCACGGCCGGGGGGTTCGAGTTCGTCCTGTGGGCGCGGTGGGAGAAGAAGAAGGGAGACGGAGTGGGGCGTGAGGCGGTGGCTAAATAGGTGGAGGTGGAGGCGGGCGGGCGAGTGCGTGGCGAGGAGGGACGCGTGGGGGAGAAGAGGCGAGCGAGCGAGCGCAACATGGCCAAATTCTCATTGGGTTGCTTCCCTGCTTCGGCATCTGGGTGGCGCGGGCGGCCGGGCGGCCTCGTGCGGATTGGGGGAACTTGGGACTTGGAAGCCTTTCGGCGATTTGCGGTTCATCTCACAGAGAGTCTGTCGGATCGTTCGAGGTAAAGTTGGGTACAACTACACAAGAATGATGAGGTGAAACTAGGAGCTATCTTTTAAAAAACATAGATGTAGATGCCACAAAATGTATATATACACTCGCCTCTATTACCCTACGAGTATGCATCATTTACCTCTATGAGCATCTCTAAACGACTGAGTTTAAGAAACCGATTGCGGATCTTGAGACTGGCAAAGTCACCACAAACACCTCGCTATCGACGGGAGCGCCGCCTCCCATTAAAAAATATTCCACTTTTGTGAGACACCAAAGTGTCAAATTTGAGATTTGAACTCTTGCGGGTTGGAGGTGTCACTACTATCGTATCCATTCAACCACATGTTGGTTCTCAACTAGGAGCTATCTTCATTAGCATTTCCAAAGGTTTCCTCTTGACAGCTAGCCACGGCCTCTAAATACGGCTTCAGTTAGACACGACAGAGAAAAATTATTTGGCGTCTTAGGCTAACCCTATTCCACAGGGAGCGGCTTTGAGACGATGGACAGAAAACGTTGCCCATGGGGCAAAATAAAAAGAGTGCGCCACTTCCGGCGACCCATCCCATCCGCACACCCCCTCCCTCCCACGCCACCTCACCTCTTGTGTGGTCGAGGCCTCTTCCACCCCTTCCAAATCGCCATTATTGGTTCCGCCGTCGTCATAACCATCTCGATGCTAATAGTTCACGATCTCCTACAACACCCTAGCTCGTTGCCCGCAGCCTCGGCTGCCCCTCACACCGACCCTCTTGACTGGAGGCGACCTCGCACCTTGGCTTGCATGCAAGGAGCTCGCCTGTTTGCCTCAGTAGGCTTCATTGCTAGATTTTGCTGCTCTCATCGGCATTAGGTTGATTGATTGATCTGTTGTTTTATTCATAGGATTTCATGGATAGCGACAACGAGATGGTGATGCATGCTTTCATGGAAAAGGAAGCCAATGCTACCGCCGACAAATCTGAGCACTTGGCAATCCTTGCTTGTCTTTCAAAAATGCAAGCGGTCGAGCTCAATAATGTCGCTCCTAGTGGTGGAGGTTCAGAGTTTCGGACAAGGAAGAGTAAGGAAAGGCAGAGGATGGAGGGTCACGCCATGCTATATGGCCACTATTTTGCCAACCACCCAACGTGCACCCAAAAGGTTTAGGATGAACAAGGAGCTATTCATGAAGTTGGTGCACGGTGCTTCTCCGCGATGAAGAAAGACGTTGGCGGAGTGCTTGGTTTATCATCAATTCAGAAATACACTATTTGCGATGAGGATGCTTGCATAAGAAGCCCCTACCAATACACCAAGACGACTACCTATTGTGCATTTTCTATAAGGAGTTTGCAGATTTCTTTGCCATGCACCATAAGATTTGTCACGAAGTTGTTTATCACGAGATGCAAAATGATATGGTAGAGCACTCGCGGGCGATCGAAGGAGCCACCGCTTGAACTATTTTATTTGAATTGTATAAATTATTTTACTTCAATTTTAATTATTATTGAGGAACTCATTTTTATTTATCTTATGTGTTAAAACTTTGAAAATATCATGGGTTTGCAGAAAAATCAAAAAACTCTTTTGTTGTCGTCGTATTGGGAGCGCGAAGACGCCCCCATACGCAATGGTTCGTGCCAGTGTCCCCATACGCTGTCCCCATACGCCTGAATTGGCGGTGTTGCTAGAACCAATGTGGGAAGGCACACGACTATGAGATGCCCTAATTATCTACTCGTAGATCTCACACGAGACATCCATCGTGTGTTGTTGTCAGGGAGCATATCCTTTCCTGGGAAAATGATGCGTGGAAAGTTTAAGGGCGCATTTGGTAGGTCGCAAGCCCTTTGGCCCGCATCCAGGAAAAAAATGGGTTGATTAGTTATTCAGGATCAGTGTGTGTTGTGGCTCACACGGTTCTTAAAGCACCACCGGGCCAGGCCAGGTAGGAACGTCCAATTGACCCATTTCCAGCGAGTCACCCTCGTCTCGTCGAAAATCGAGAACGTGGCGTTCCCATGGAGCCACCGAGGGAGATGGTGCGTGCTCGTGTAGAACGGCGAAAAAGCAGCGGGATGATTTTGATCACCGCCCGCAAAATTTTGCCATCGTATTTAGGGGCGGCACTCTCATCAGAAATCCAAATCCCCCATTAATTCCCCCTCTTCGATCACCTCCACCCTTCGAAATCTAGCGACATGGCGATCTTCCTCACCAGCTAGGTCCATGCATGAGGTTGTCAATGACGACCCGACATAGCTTGCTGACTCCTTCCACTGCCATAAATCCTCCGTTGGTTCCATCTCGGATCTGTGGTAGATGGGGGTATATCTGCTGGCTTCCATTGTAGGTCGTCTCTTCTCCCTCGAGTAACACAGAGTTGGTCCTGCCAGGTCCTCCATCGAGCATTGGAACGCTAGTCCTGCCTTGTTCTGCATCGACCACGGAGACGGTGGTCCTGTAAGATTCTCCGCCGGAGTGTCTTTGTTTCCCAACCTACATGCTACATGTCGTTCCTCTCACTGTAAGGGACCTCTTCTCTTTCATGTTCTATCTAATATATGTATGATTGTGGTAAAGATTGTTAGTTAATGTACAATGCTTAGCAATGTTCTCATAACATACTGTAGACGAACAATGTTGTTTGCTCACCCGATCGGTCAACTCCCTCTGTGAAAAACAATGGCACGTCCTCGATGAAGCCCCCTTATTTAAATGATGAATCACTATATGCACACAAACCTTCAATGGGATTCATCTCCGACCGAGTTTGTCCTTAAAAGTTTGGTTAAGCTCGTGAATAATAGGATAGAGAGAATTCCTTATTTAACACTACTTCCAAATATGATTCCTTATTTGACCTTGGAAAATTTTGGCTTCCCTATTTGACACTATGCGCAAATTTTGTTTCCCTATATGACACTCTAGTTCATTTTGACATCTAACGGTGTTACTTGGGCACCTAAAAGGTCGTTTTTGCCCCTATGCATAATGTGACCAAAAAATCATACAAGAAACATATCTGGTCATGGTTAACCCATCTAAGCAAATTTGTAATTCTGACATGGTTTAGCACGTCGTACTAAACATGTCCCGGCATCTTTCCAACCGATAGCTTGGATGTTAATTTTTAAAAATAAAAATTTGGGCATAACCCCTACACAGTTAATATATACTAGTTAATATGTACTAGTGGTTGGGGCGCCCGTGGGGAGCCTCCTCACCATATGGTGGCAGCCCAATCACGGTTTAATCTCATTTTCGTCTATGTCCACTGATATCTACGCACGCTTCTATTCCTGTAAACAGTGTTGGGCCTCCAAGAGCAGAGGTTTATAGAACAGCAGCATGTTTCCCTTAAGTGAATCACCCAAGGTTTATCGAACTCAGGGAGGTAGAGGTCAAAGATATCCCTCTCAAGCAACCCTGCAATAAAGATACAAGAAGTCTCTTGTGTCCCCAACACACCTAATACACTTGTCAGATGTATAGGTGCACTAGTTCGGCGAAGAGATAGTAAAATGCAAGTGATATGGATGATTGTAAGTAGAATTGCAATCTGAAATAAAGATGGCAGCAAGCAAACATGCAACAGAACTTGTTGGAAACGGTGTTTCAATGCTTAGAAACAAGGCCTAGGGATCATACTTTCACTAGTGGACACTCTCAACATTGATCTCATAACTGAATAAATAAATGCTACTTTCTACACTCTCTTGTTGGATAACAAACACCATTCATTACGTAGGGCTACAAGAGCACCCTCAAGCCGGAGTAAACAAGCTCCACAACATCCGGAGTTCATATTAGAGTAACCTCTAGAGTGCATAATAGACCGTTGCAATTTAGACCGAGTACTAACATAGCATACACACTCGTCAACAATAGCTATGAAAGGGGGAATAGATCGCATCAATACTATCATAGTAATAGTTAACTTCATAATCTACAAGAGATTACAATCATAACCTACGCCAAGTACTACATGATGCACACACTCGTCACCTTTACATCATGGAGGAGGAATAGACTACTTTAATAACATCACTAGAGTAGCACATAGATTAATAGTGATACAAAGCTCATGATCACATAAAGATCACACCATGGGAGAGAGAGATGAACCACATAGCTACCGGTAGAGCCCTCAGCCTCGGGGAGAACTACTCCCTCCTCATCATGGGAGACAGCAACGGCGATGAAGATGGCGGTGGTGTCGATGGAGATGACTCCGGGGGCAATTCCCCGTCCCGGCGGCGTGCCGGAACAGAGACTTCTGTCCCCCGAAACAGAGTTTCGCGATGGCGGCGGCGTCCCTGGAGTCTTTCTGGAGTTTCGTCAATTGGTGTAGCGTTTTCACGTCACGAGAGATTATATAGGCGAAGAGGCGGCGCAAGGGGGTGCCTGGGGGGGCCCACCCCATAGGGCGGCGCCCCCCCCTCCTAGGCCGCGCCCCAGTGTGGTGTGGGGGCCCTGGGCCTCCTCTCCGTCTCCCCTTCGGTGTTCTGGTCCGTCTCGGTGAAATAAGATGTTTGGCTTTTGTTTCGTCGAATTTCGAGAATATTGCCCGAACAGCCTTTCTGGAACCAAAAACAGCAGAAAACAGGAACTGGCACTTCGGCATCTTGTTAATAGGTTAGTTCCGGAAAATGCATAAAATCATTATAAAGTGCGAGCAAAACATGTAGGTATTGTCATAAAACTAGCATGGAACATCGTAAATTATAGATACGTTGGAGACGTATCATGCATCCCTAAGCTTAGTTCCTACTCGCCCTCGAGTAGGTAAACGATAACAAGGATAATTTCTTAAGTGACATGCTACCAACATGATCTTGATCAATACTATTGTAAAGCATATGAAATGAATGAAGTGATTCAAAGCAATGGTAAAGATAATAACTAAACAACTGAATCATATAGCAAAGACTTTTCATGAATAGTACTTTCAAGACAAGCATCAATAAGCCTTGCATAGGAGTTAACTCATAAAGCAATAGATTCTTAGTAGAAGGTTTTGAAGCAACACAAAGGAAGATATAAGTTTCAGCGGTTGCTTTCAACTTCAACATGTATATCTCATGGATAATTGTCAATACAAAGTAATATGATGAATGCAAATAAGCAAGTATGTAAGAATCAATGCGCACAGTTGACACAAGTGTTTGCTTCTAAGATGGAAAGAAGTAGGTAAACTGACTCAACATAAAGTAAAAGAAAGGCCCTTCGCAGAGGGAAGCATGGATTACTATTTTTGTGCTAGAGCTTTTATTTTGAAAACATAGAAACAATTTTGTCAACGGTAGTAATAATTCATATGTGTTATGCATAAGACATTCTATAAGTTGCAAGCCTCATGCATAGAATACCAATAGTGCTCGCACCTTGTCCTAATTAGCTCGGATTTCCATGGATTATCATTGCATTACATATGTTTCAACCAAGTGTCACAAATGGGTACCTCTATGTCACCTGTACAGAGGTCCAAGGAGATAGATCGCATTTGATTTCTCGTTTTTGATAGATCTCACTTGAGGACATCCATACCGGGACAACATAGAAAACAGATAATGGACTCCTCTTTAATGCTTAAGCATTCAACAACAGATAATATTCTCACAAGAGGTTGAGGATTAATGTCCAAACTGAAACTTCCACCATGATACATGGCTTTGGTTGGCTGCCCAATGTTCTTCTCTAACAATATGCATACTCAAACCATTTAATCATGATAAATCACCCTTACTTCAGACAAGACGAACATGCATAGCAACTCACATGATATTCAACAAAGGTGTAACAGTTGATGGCGTCCTCAGAAACATGGTTACCGCTCAACAAGCAACTTATAAGAAATAAGATACATAAGCGACATATTCAATACCACAATAGTTTTTTAAGCTATTTCCCATGAGCTATGCATTGCAAAGACAAGGAATGAAATTTTAAAGGTAGCACGCAAGCAATTTACTTGGAATGGCAGAGAAATACCACATAGTAGGTAGGTATGGTGGACACAAATGGCATAGATTTTGGCTCAAGGATTTGGATGCACGAGAAGTATTCCCTCTCAGTACAAGGCTTTGGCTAGCAAGGTTGTTTGAAGCAAACACAAGTATGAACCGGTACAGACAAAACTTACATAAGAACATATTGCAAGCATTATAAGACTCTACACTGTCTTCCTTGTTGTTCAAACACTTCACCGGAAAATATCTAGACTTTAGAGAGACCAATCATGCAAACCAAATTTCAACAAGCTCTATGGTAGTTCTTCATTAATAGGTGCAAAGTACATGATGCAAGAGCTTAAACATGATCTATTTGAGCAAAACAATTGCCAAGTATCAAATTATTCAAGACAATATACCAATTACCACATGAAGCATTTTCTCGTTTCCAACCAAATAACAATGAACGAAGCAGTTTCAACCTTCGCCATGAACATTAAAAGTAAAGCTAAGAACACCAGTGTTCATATGAACGAGCGGAGCATGTCTCTCTCCCAAACAAAGAATGCTAGGATCCGATTTTATTCGAACAAAAACAAAAATAAAAACATACAGACGCTCCAAGTAAAGCACATAAGATGTGACGGAATAAAAATATAGTTTCACTAGAGGTGACCTGATAAGTTGTTGATGAAGAAGGGGATGCTTTGGGCATCCCCAAGCTTAGATGCTTGAGTCTTCTTGAAATATGCAGGGATGAACCACGGGGGCATCCCCAAGCTTAGAATTTTCACTCTTCTTGATCATATTATATCATCCTCCTCTCTTGACCCTTGAAAACTTCCTCCACACCAAACTCAAAACAAACTCATTAGAGGGTTAGTGCATAATCAAAAATTCACATATTCAGAGGTGACATAATCATTCCTAACACTTCTGTACATTACCCAAAGCTACTAAAAGTTAATGGAACAAAGAAATCCATTCAACATAGCAAAAGAGGCAATGTGAAATAAAAGGCAGAATCTGTCAAAACAGAACAGTCCGTAAAGACGAATTTTTTAGAGGCACTTAACATGCTCAGATGAAGAAGCTCAAATTGAATGAAAGTTGCGTACATATGTGAGGATCACTCATGAATTTTCTCTGATTTTTCTGAGTTACCTACAGAGAGGTATACTCACATTCGTGACAGCCAGAAATCTATTTCTGCGCAGGAATCCAAATCTAGTATCAACCTTACTATCAAAGACTTTACTTGGCACAACAATGCAATAAAGTAAAGATAAGGAGAGGTTGCTACAGTAGTAACAACTTCCAAGACACAACAAAACAGTAGCAAAATAAAACATGGGTTATCTCCCAAGAAGTGCTTTCTTTATAGCCATTAAGATGGGCTCGGTAATTTTAATGATGCTCATATAAGGATGAGAGTTGAAGAAAAGAGAGCATCAAAAAGCAAGTGTGAAACAAATTTAAGCCTAACCCGCTTCCTATGCATAAGAATCTTGTACACAAATAAATTCATGAGGAGCAAAGTGACAAGCATAGGAAGATAAAACACGAGTAACTTCAAGATTCTCAACATAAAGAGGGGAAACTTAATATTATTAAGATGCATATAACCATGTTTCCTCTCTCATAATAACTTTCAGTAGCATCATTGATGAAATCCACAATATACCCATCACTTAAAACATTCTTATCATGGTTCATATGCATAAAAGTATCATTAATTTTGGCATAAGAAAAACTCTTCTCATTAATAATAATTGAAACAGGATCATTATCAAGAATTTGAACATGGTAAACAAGTTGCATACTAAGGGAATGGTTTTTGGCAATCCCAACATAACTATTACAAGTTTCATGAGGATAATTATAACCTGTGTCATAGCATTCTTTATAATAATTGTCAAAGATTGGAGGCATAGTGTCATCATAAGAAATAGAATAGTTATCTTCCACAGTATGTTCATCTGTAACCATACCATCATTGTTACTAGAAGGAGATGTATCAAACATATAATGATCAGTAGAAAAAGGATTTTCAAACACCTCATCCCCAAGCTTAGAGCTTTCTATATCATTATGGGAAGAAGCATGGATAGTACTAATACTATGGCAATTATTAACATCATCATTTTCAGAATTAGTTTCCCAGAGATTTTCAATATCAAAAGTAGTGTACTCTTTCAAATCATGATCACTAATGTAGGTAAAGAGTATAGGAAGATCATTGTACTCAGATTCGTTATCATAATAATCATTAGGAGCAACATACTTACGGTTACCTATCGTTATCTCATACACGCGGGGATATGCCGTTACCTCTTTCTTTTTATTCCCCCTCTTCTTCTTCTTCTTCGTTCCCTTCTTCTTATTCTTCTTCTTCTTCTTCTTCTTCTTCTTCTTCTTCTTCTTCTCCTTCTCCTCGTTCCCTTCTTTAGGAGGGAGAGGCTTGATGGGAGGCTTCTCCTCATAACCTGATTTATTTCCAGAAACAATAGAAGAAACTTGGGAGGATTCCTCCTTTTCATTAATAAGTTCAAAACACACAGTGGTCCTATCATATTTTGGCAAAGTGTCATCTTCTAAAATATTTTGTATGTAAGTATTTGTATGGCAATTATCAATGCAATAAGAAAGACACCCATGCAGGACACTATTAATATCAAGTTCATTCATATCTAACAAAGAAATTTTTCTTGATAACTCTTCACACCACAAAAATAAAGTAAGTTCATCATGTGATTAGGAGTAATTTCATCATCACAATACAAATTTGCAGCACTCATGAGGTTCGAATTATCATTGGAGGAGCATTGAAAATTAAAATGACCCACTCTATGGCAAAGTTCACAAATAAAAGGATAGAGGGCACAAACTTTTTCACCAAGATCATCTAGAGCCCTAGACCACTTTCTAGTTTTTTCATTCCTATGATGGATACAATATTCATCTTCGATTTGATTAATTACACAAGGTCTATGCATTCCACAAAATTTAACATGCTTATAAGAAATAGTATTTTCAGAAGTTTGGGCATGTTTATTGCAATCATTAACAACAATTTCATTTTCCATGCAAGTGTCTTTAAAAGGTTCATGATACATGTACCAATTTTCTTTAGGAACATTAATATGAGAAGCAAAGGCTTTATAGCAATCGACCATAATTTGAGGATCAAGACCATATTTAGCACTAAGCTCTTGAAAATCAACAATTTCAATGAAAGACTTAATGCATTCATATTCATAGTTTATACCTGATTCTTTACCTTTGTCGTTCTCCCAATCTTCAGCGTTCTCCTGAATCCGATCAAGAAGGTCCCATTTAAACTCTTCTTTATTGCGCGTGAATGATCCAGAACAAGTAGTATCCAGCAAGGTTTTATCTTGAAAAGAAAGTCTTGCATAGAAATTATCAATGATGATATTACCAGGAAGCTCATGAATGGGGCATTTGAGCATTAAAGACTTCAATCTCCCCCATGCTTGGGCAATACTCTCTCCATCATGAGACCAGAAATTATATATGCGGTTTCGGTCTTTGTGAATTTCACTTGGAGGATAGAATTTAGAATAAAATAGAGGCATAATATCCTCCCAATCAAGAGAATGCCTATTCTTTAGTAATTTATACCAATGCGCCGCTTTACCAGACAGCGACATAGAGAATAGTTTCTTCCTCACTTCATCCATAGAGATACCTGCACACTTGAATAACCCACATAATTCATGCAAAAACAAAGAATGATCTCCAGGATGGACGAGCTCCATCCCCTTCATAGCGGTTATCCATAACACGATCAATAATTTTCATGGGTATCTTGAAAGGAATACTTTCAGTAGGTGGATTTAAAATATCACAAGCATCATTAGAGTTATCGCATATGGGAGATAAAGTATTATCGTAGCAAATTTTCTCCCCTAAAGATGGGAAGCTAAAAAGATCATAAAAACTAGCTTCCCCAAGCTTAGACTTCTCCATAGCATTAGCAAGTAATTGCGTTCATACTAATAACATTGCTACTAGCATGCAAATAAGGTTCCATAGGTTTTTTAATTTTCGCATCACATAATTCATGTCTTATTTCAGGAAATAGATTAAAAAGCTCACTCGTTGTTTTCCATTATGCCTAACTAGTGAAAAATAAAAACAAGAAACAAAAAGATGCAATTGCAGGATCTAAAGGAAATAGCTTCGAGCACTCACACACCGGCAACAGTGCTAGGAAATAGCTTAGTAGTCGGAGGATGTGAATACCTTTTACCTTACCTCCCCGGCAACGGCGCCAGAAAATAGCTTGATGTCTACGCACGCTTCTATTCCTGTAGACAATGTTGGGCCTCAAAGAGCAGAGGTTTGTAGAACAGCAGCAAGTTTCCCTTAAGTGACTCACCCAAGGTTTATCAAACTCAGGGAGGTAGAGGTCAAAGATATCCCTCTCAAGCAACCCTGCAATTAAGATACAAGAAGTCTCTTGTGTCCCCAACACACCTAATACACTTGTCAGATGTATAGGTGCACTAGTTCGGCGAAGAGATAGTAAAATGCAAGTGATATGGATGATTGTAAGTAGTAATTGCAATCTGAAATAAAGATGGCAGCAAGCAAACATGCAACAGAACTTGTTGGAAACGGTGTTTCAATGCTTAGAAACAAGGCCTAGGGATCATACCTTCACTAGTGGACACTCTCAACATTGATCTCATAACTGAATAAATAAATGCTACTTTCTACACTCTCTTGTTGGATAACAAACACCATTCATTATGTAGGGCTACAAGAGCACCCTCAAGCCGGAGTAAACAAGCTCCACAACATCCGGAGTTCATATTATAGTAACCTCTAGAGTGCATAATAGACCGTTGCAATTTAGACCGAGTACTAACATAGCATATACACTGTCAACA
>NC_061513.1:157804653-157837166 GCF_022539505.1 Lolium rigidum | reverse complement strand
CCTCTCCCCTATATAAGGAGAGGGGCAGCCCTTCTTCACGGGCACGTAGCGAGTCCGTAGAGAGATCGGTGTCATCGAGAAACTTGTAAGCATGTTGAGATCAATGAAGCTAGCGATCTAGTAAAGAGTTCTTCCTCTTGTCTCTCTTCTTGTATACCTGCCTTTGGTTGAGTTCTTGAGGAGAGCATCCGGAAGTTCTTCCCATCTAATCGCAAACCCTCCCCCGAATCCTCATACGTCCATTCGGCCCCAACTTAAGCCATCCTATGGCATCTGCTCGTTCACCACGACGACAGTTGGAAGGCCATTCGCGCCTTGAACACGCAGCGGGTAGATCCTGTGTAATTGTGCTAGAGTCGATGGCTATGCATCGGCTTTGTTCCTTAGTTCTAAAGTCGATGTCCGTGCATCGGCTGCATATCATGCGAAATTTTTTTTTACTGGCCGATTTTTCTATCGGCCCCCAATATTTCACTGCACATGTATCACACATGTTCATCTGATTAGGTGCCCCCCGAGCCGATTCGCCGAGTAGCTGCCGATATCGGCTGCGTGGTTGCCAAGGCACTATATGTGAACGTCGGCTCCGTTAGGACCGGTGTGGATTTCTTCCGGCGCATCGGCCGACGCAAACCCATTGCCCATTAGATCGACGTTGAACCCGGGCGAGAATGAATGGTGAGGATAATTTTGGCCGATTGCTGGAATCGGCCTCCATGTTGCTTGCTCGATGAAGGTTTTGCAATGTTCCTCCATAGATCCTTGGGGCCGATCACATGGATCGGCATCGCCACGTTTGTCCATAGATGTTGCTCTTGTCACACGGTCAGGCCGGTGGATAAAACCAGCCTAACCCCATCCTTTGTCACGTCGATGCGCTCGCAGTCGTCCAAATTGATGCCTGAGAGTGGCTCCTGGCCTGATGTCTCCCAAACGTTCATGCCAGCCGTTGAAATTTCGGCCGAATCATCTGCGTGGACGACTTCTACTTCATCTCCATCCCACTGTATTAGGCATTGGTGCATCGTGGATGAAATGCAACAGTTGGCGTGGATCCAATCTCTCCCTAGTAGGACAGCATAAGTGCTCTTGCTGTCGACAATAAAGAACGTCGTAGGGACGGTTTTCCTTCCTACGGTCGGATCCACGTTCGAGAACACCTTGTGCGTCGGATGCTTGGCCGTTGAAATCGCTCGCAGTCACATTGGTCTTGATCGGATCCGAGCTAGAGCGTCCCAACCGACGTAGCATGGAGTATGGCATAATGTTGACTTGCCGCTCCGGTGTCCACCAGCATCTTGTTGACAGGCTGCCCATTGATGTAGCCTCGCAAGTACGGGGCCTTCGGATGCTCGTAGCTTCTTTCTCGTGGCTTCTCAAAGATGACCGGCCGTGGGCCGCAGATCAAGTTGTGCCACGGGTGCTTCGTCTACTCTCGGAGCACTAAACTCCGTTGGAAGGATGAACACCATGTTTGTGCCGGCCGATGTCTCATCATCGGCTTTCTTTTGTACGGGCGCCACTCTTTCCTTTGTGGCCGACCTTCTTCGTCCAGGGTTCGCTGAATTTTAGCGGCCAGATCAGGCCGCGCCTTCCTCAACGTGTGTAGGTATAACCTTTCAGCTTCCTCCAAACCACGTAGTTGCTGAACCCTTCGTTTTTGGGAATGGCTGAGCCCATCAGGGCACCACCTTGGCCGATGATACTTGTCTTCTTCTTCATCATCGTCCTCTAGTTCCTCGAGATCTTCCACCCGAGCGGACTCAGCATTCTTGTTCCGAGGCGGGAGAGGCCCTAGACGTTTGAACACGGACACGTTAGCTGCATCCTTCTTCTTTTGTTTACATTACGGGCGATTGCCGATTGTAGGCAATCGGCTCATTCTCGAATCCCGGCAGTGTACGAAGAAGGGGCGGTCCAGTGCCTATCATCGTCGTCTTGCTCTCTCGACTTTTCCTTGGCGTGGCGCTCATATCTCTCCTCGTCGCGATCATGCCGACGGTGTCTCCTGGCGTCCCTAGCCAGACGATCTCTTTCATCATCGTCGTTGTATCGCCGGCGTTGGTCATATTGACCCACATACTTGTTGAGGAGGTGATCAGAGAGAGGTCGCTGATATCGTACGTTCCTCACTTCTCCCTCTGCGATGTAGCGCTTGCCATCGTGACGGAGCCGATCGCGTGGAGCGGCTTCCTCTGTGTCCTTGCTATGAGAGCAGCTGCCCTCATCTCCGTCCTTACCAGAGTGGTGCCCAGGCCCTACCATGTTGATATTGCACGAGAATCCTGGCTGGCACCCTCCATGGTAAGTGCACTCCACCATGTTAACGGCGGGGAAGGGATGTGTGTCGACCTTCATGGCGTGCGGCTGAAAATTAGACGCCCTTGTTCTATCACCATTTGGACCTGCCGACGCCACACCCTGCAGTCGTTGGTGGCGTGGGTGAACGTGTTATGCCACTTGCAGTATGGCTTTCCGTTCAGCTCCTGCACCGTGGGGATCTTGTGGCCTTCGGGTTACTTTAGCTGCTTCTCCTTGAGGAAGAGGTCGAAAATCTGCTCAGCTTTGGTCACGTCGAAGTCGAACCCTTTTGGAGGACCTTGTGGCTTAACCCATTTACAGGACACGGGGCTTGCCCCCGAGTCCATTCGGCCACTTGCTACCTCTTGATCTCCCGCGAGCACCTTCATCTTCATCCGCCTCAACCAGGACCACCGCACGCTTGAATTTATCCTGGTAAACATCCGGGTGGCGCTGTTCATACGCCGACGGCTTCGCACCATGTGCGCCGGTGAAGGGTTGTACGCTTGGGAGGCCACGTCCTTGATCGATGATGAGAGACCCACCACCGCCAACTCGATCGCTTCTTTTTCACTCACATGAACCGAATAGCATCGGTTCCTAACGGTCTCGAAGCGCTGGACGTATTCCGCCACTTGTTTCCCCGCGCTTCGTCGTACTTGTGCTAGATCGGCAATGCCGGCCTCGGAAGCCTCCGAGTGATACTGTATGTGGAACTGCTCTTCCAAGCTGCTTCCAAGTCCGGATTGAGTCCGGTGGCGGCGATGTGTACCACCCGAAAGCCGATCCCGTGAGGGACCGTGCGAAGAACCTCACGCGCAGCTCGTCCGATGCTGAGATCGTGCCCGAGCTGTGCCAAATATCGGCTCACATGCTCGATGGAGCTGGAACCATCCGAACCATTAAACTTGGTGAAATCGGGGAGCCGATATTTGGGTGGTAGCGGGATCAACTCGTACTCATTGGGGTACGGCTTGGAATAGCCGATTGTCCTCCTTTTCGGCATCATGCCGAAGCTGGTCTTTCGAGATTGTACAAATCTGATCCGCGGTGATGGCTGCGGGCGTCGAACTACGAAGATTCGCCGGGGTGGCATACTTAGCCAGCCATGCTTGCTTTTCCAGCTCTGAGCCAACTGCAGGAGCTGAGCTCTGGAGGTTTGTCGGAGTGGCATACTTAGCTAGCCATGTCTGCTTCTCAAGATCTGTTCCCGAAGCTCCTCCTGCTATTCCAGAAGTCCCTGCTGTTGCAGCCTGGTTCGAGAGTGCCCGATTCTCGCGGTCGGCACGTATGCACACGTGTATCCGTGGGGGATCTCCTTGGGCGCCTCATGCAAGAATTGGTAGTCACTAGGGTCACCACCGATCTTGTAGACGACGTATGCCGATGAACTCGGCACTTACGGTGCTGCCGGCGAGAACGGCAGCGGTGGACGGGACCGGAGTGGCATCTCTCCTCGGTGAGTCCCCGAGCTGGTCCCGACGGAGAATATTGATGGCTCATGATTTCTGGATCACGCGCGAGCGACACGCTCCAAAGTGTTCACCGAGGCTCTCGGAATGGCGGTGCGGCGAATGAGCCACCATGAAGTTAATCTCCCGACGCGGCGACCTGGTGCGTTCTTCCGACGGGGTAGACGGAGTCCACTCCATCGAGCGCGCCTTCGGGTGAGAACCCTTTCCACCTGATGCCATGTGAGCGGGTTCTGTGAAAAGAGCCGATGAGGTCGGCTTCGAGGACCGCTTTGATCTCGTCATGCTTCTTCTTGAGCTCATCGGTCAGATCCTCGTACTTGGTCGGAGTGCCTTCCGCCATCTCGGATGTAGATGGCGATGCGGTTGATGTCGAAGATTGTCCCACCGGGCGTGCCGAGAATGTGTTGCGGCAGAAACCCACCGGCGGGCAGCGACGGGCAACACCGTAGAGCCGGGAATCTCCCAGGACTGCGGCTGGCCCTGGTCCCTCCGAGCGACGGCCCGCAAAGCCTTCGGCACGCACGTCCGATGCTGATGCAAGGGTGTGCCACCTGACCTATACCTAGTCAGGAAGGTGTTGGATGATGCCTCGCTTAGTTTCCTGCATGGCATACACGTAAACATTAAATACGAGCCTCGATCGGCTCTCAGGTTGTCCTGTGAATCGGCTCAAGGAGCCGATCCACCCATGATGCGTACGAGGTGTACGATTAGATGGTGGTCCTGCTTGATCAAGATAAAGCTAAAGCGACCTACTACGATTTGGGGTTTTCACCGCATAATCGGAACATCCTACTCGTGATCGAGCCTGGCGGCCACGCACGGTGATCGTAAACCGACCCTAGACAAGGCCTAAAAACCAACACGAAGTTGATCCTCGGAACATCCTGTCTAGGGCTAGCAAACTACACCCTACGTGCCACTCGGATCCTTCGACCCGTTTGTAAGGCCTAACAATGCAGATATTAAACTAATCCTTGAAGAACAAGGAGCAATCATAACGGATCGGATCTACTAAATAATGATCAAGCGGGGTGCCGCCCTTACACCCAAGATAGGTGTAAGGGCGGCTAGATGCCTAAGGGTTGCACGACGATAGCATATGATACGATGAACAATGCTAACCCTAAACGCATGAACGACGAATAAACGTGTGCTGCCTAGATCGCAAGATGCGATCTAGGCAGCTTGGTGCTTACACGGAAGAAACCCTCGAGACGGGGGAGTTGGCGATGCGCCTAGATTGGTTTGTGGTGAACGTGATTGTTGTTTATTTCATAAACCCTAGATACATATTTATAGTCCGGGGGACTTTCTAATTCAGGCGTGCACCTAACCGTGCACGGGTTAAACTCTAACTTCTAAACGACACGTATCCTACTATATTACAGATACACGGGCAAACTAGCCCAAACTTTGCATATAAGGCCGATTCATGTATTTCTTCTATGTATATTCTTCAAGCCCATCTCCAATCGCGGTCCACCTCTGATCCGGTCAAATTCTGGTGATAACAGACGGATATGGTTAAATTGAGCATCCGAAGTAACTCCCATCGGGAGAAGTGCAAGTAAAAATATCATAATAAAGGTGTACTAGCAACATTGCCAGCACGGAGTTTATTACAAACATAAGTTTTGCAACAGAACAATGTTTCACATCAGCTCGAAGATAAGTTTGTTACAAAAATCAAGGGGCTTGGGTCTGAGTCGATAAACTGGGTCCAGCCGATGTCTTCCTTGATGAAACTAGTTCAAGAAGCTGGCGAGCACAAGTAAGGGCAGACGTTTTAAAGGCGCTTAAGTCAACAAATTTCCCATCTTGCTCCTTCGGCAGCTCCTTAGTCATTTCTTCAATGTCAGCCTTAAAGCCGTGACCCATCATAAGTTGGAAGGCAAGAAGGGCACCATAGGTACGCGAAGTGCGCTTGAATACCTCGATAACCTCCTTGGTGTCAACCGCGAAGACATCGATCAACTGCCCCAGAGTTTTGTCCTGCTTGATCTTGGGGAAAATCATCAAGTGCATCCGCGCCGGGGCACCTTTTCCCTTTTCAAGAAGCTCCGCGTAAGCCGGTGGGAGGCAAGAACCATCGACACACCATTTGCCGGTGAGTTGTTTGGAACTTTGTCCAAGGCAGCGGCAGGGATGTTGGCGGCTTCTACAAGAAAATGAATTGGAAAAGATCGTTGACAAAGGAACGAATCCATAAGTGTAATAATCGACAGAGGTGTACAAAAGAGCTTACCAAGTAGAGCCAAAGAAGACTGACGAAGGAGCTCATCCTTTTCGGCTGCCCGAGCTTCTTCCTCCTTCAGCCTCTCCTTCAGTTTGCCCAGTTCCTCTTTCAGGGAGTCGACTTCCTGGCGAGCCGTGGCAGCCTTTTTAATGGCGCCGTCCAACTTCGAATAAGAAGATTTAACCTCCTCCTGCAGTCAAACTTTGTCTGCTTCCAGAGAAGTAAATTGAGAGGCAAAGGCCTCCAACGAAGATATAACACCTCGCAGGTCCTTAAGGAAGAAAGACGTGTAAACAAAGAATCATTAAGCAAAGTACGCACCAGGAAAATCCAAGTCGTAATCAAAAAGGGACTCACAGAAGGAGGAGTTGAGGCGGTGGCAGATGAAGGAACATCTTTCCCCTTAGAAAGGGAGGAAGCTGTTGATGCCTGAGTCGTGGGGGTTGCCTTAGGAGCCGAAGCTTCGGAAGCAGCTATGTCCGGTGGAGCAGCGCTAGTTTTGGCTTTCTTAGACGGAGGCTCAGTGAGACTTTCGTCACTGCAAAAGGGAATGATTAAGCAGAAGTTATAAAAGGAATGCAAAGAATAAAGAGGCAAAGTACGGCTTCAGGGAAGAAGGTACTTACATATCGAAAAGATCGTCTTCATCGGCAAAGCCGCCGGTCGATCTCTTCATGGGTGAGGCCCTGGTCTCCTCCACAGCTGCATCAATAAAGGCATCATGATCAGCGTCAGCATCACGCATTGATCCCTCTGTGTCGCAAGCATCATCGGCTAAGGAGGAAGGGTCGGCATAGGCAGCTTCAGGATCTATCGGATCATCGTGTTCGCTCTCTGGGCCTGTGTGTACGACAGTATGAAAATCAACAGGTACTGAGGAGCCTTTTCCCTCAGAAGTATCATTTGGCGAATCGTGCAAGTTTCCAGAGATTACGGGGGTCTGCCGAAAGAAAAACAAATAAGAATTGTGCTGACGCAATAGAAATAGCATAATAAGAGTTTGAAAGGAGAAGTTACCTCTGGCAGTGGATGTTCGGCATCAAGAGGAGTGTAAGAAGATATCAACGGGATCAAGTCTTCTTGACTAAAGAAAGTTAGGCGACGGACTTCATCGAGCAGTTCCTTTTCCGATAGTTCGGCAGCATTAATCCTGGTTTCATCCTTTGGACCTGAATACAACCACATTGGACGAACCCTGGCCATGACTGGTTGGACTCGACGTTTCAGGAACACCGCTGCCACCTCTGTGCCAACCATAGTTTGGCCATCGGCCTCTTTGATTCGAAGAAATCTGTCAAATAATTCGTCGGCAGCCGCCCTTTCATCGGGAGAGAGAACGTTCTTCCAGGAATCCTTCGGCTTGGCTTCAAGGACGTCAACAAAGCAAGGAAGCTGAGACTCGGCTGTCAAGGAATCCTTGACATAAAACCATTTCAGTCTCCATCCTTGCACGGATTCTCTCATTGGAAAACTGAAGTAATTAACCTCTGAACGAGCCACGAACCCCACTCCTCCAATAACGAAGGATCCATTGCTACTGCTGTACCTCTTTACATAGAAAATCTTTTTCCACAGCCCAAAATGAGGTTTGATGCCCAGAAACGCCTCGCAAAGGGTGATGAACACAACAACGTGGAGGATTGAGTTGGGAGTGAGTTGCCATAATTGGATCTCGTAAGTCCGCAAGAGATGAAGGAGGAATTCATGAACAGGAAGCGAGAGGCCCCGGTACAGAAACGACAGGAACATCACGGTAAAGCCAGCAGGGGGATTGGGCCGAGAAATCGCACCTGGAAAAATTATGTTCCCCTCGTCGGAGGAAATTAATCCCAGGCTTCGGGATCTCTTCTCGTCGCGCTTGGTGATGGTTGACGCTATCCAATCCCCAGGTTTGGATAGCGAGCCTGGCGGTGCTGGCGGCGCCAGAGCTGGGGGAGGAGCGTCCGGAGCGCTCCCCTTCGGAAGATTAGAAGAGGATTTGGCGGCGGCGCCACCGCTCGTAGAGCTGGCGGCGGCGCTGGAGTTCTTCTTTTTCACCATTGCGAGATCTGGGAAGAATCAAAAAGCGGTGGTGGCGGCGCAGCAGTTGCGAAAAGAAGAAGAAGAAGAAGAACAATGAGTGGATGTTATGACAAATGAAGAAGAAGATTAGGGATTTTCATCCTTTGGAAATTTTAAGGAAGGCCGCGTGGGCACGTATCGTTACTGCTAGTGGACCTTTTTTCCGATTAATGGTTGCAGGAATCGAGGAGGTGCCTTGGTAACTGTGTGAGAGGAGCAGAAGTTGCTTGAAAATAGGGCCAGGCCCAGCGGGTCGCGTCTTATCAGTCAAAATCGAGGTGTCAGTAAAACGTCATCAATGACGTCATGAGGAATGATTAACAGCGTTCGAAGGAATAAAAAGGTATCGAATGATGAACTTGAGTCTATGCACAGATTGCAAAGCATCTGCACTTAGACTCGGGGGCTACTCCCATCGGGAGCACTGGACGCGCACCCGATAGAATGAGGACTCGAAGAAAAAAGAGATAATTGTTCGACTCGAAGTCTGCACCCGGTTGCAAGCACCCGTGCCCAGACTCGGGGGCTACTCCCATCGGGAGCGCTGGATGCACACCCAAAAGTACTTTTTTGCACTCCAGGATCATGCCCGGGGACTTGATTCTGTGCAGGGTAACATTGTTTTGCCATCGGCAGTTAACCAGCAAAAGTTGGGCATGTTACTCATTATCCCTTGCATAAGGAAAATATATCGGATGAATTTCGAAGACTTACGAAAAAACTTCGGCAGAGCAAAATATTCGAGTGGTACAACTTGAGTCTACGCACGGATTCCAAGCATCCGTACCTAGACTCGGGGGCTACTCCCATCGGGAGGGCTAGCGCGCACCCGATAAAAGAAGATGATGCGGACAGAAGGAAAACAAGAATGATCGAGGAGAAGGACATCAGAAGAAGACATGCTTCAGTCTCTACCCGAACTATGTTCGGCTAGACACTCGGGGGCTACTGACGTGGGCACTACCCTTCGGGTAACCGATGTTGCTCCACCCTATACGGTCTAGCTGGAGGCCCATGAAGGCACACGATGGCAAGATGGGCCACTAGGGGGGTGCAACGGAAGATTCCTTGAAGTACAAGACACGGAAGGAGCCGAACAAGGAAGGTTTAGAGATAGATCTACTGTAAACCTAGTCGTACTCGATTGGACCTCTTGAGACCTGGCCTCCTATATAAAGGCCAGGAGAGGGGCTGTCGAGGGACACAATCAATCACAGCGATCTTAGCCAGCAGAAGCTTAAAGCTAGGTCACCTTAGCGCTTAGCCATCTCGACGAGATCTCAGCCGAACTATTCGGCACCCCATTGTAACCCATTATCATCATAATCAAGAACGGACGAGCGGGACGTAAGGGTTTTACCTCATCGAGGGCCCCGAACCTGGGTAAATCGCTCTCCCCGCTTGTCTGTGAACCGATGTCTCGTGTCAGCTTGCAGGATTCCATCAAACCTAAGCCCCTATCGGAGGGCATTGCCGAGGAGCACCCTCGACAAGGTGCAAAGTACATGATGCAAGAGCTTAAACATGATCTATATGAGCACAACAATTGCGAAGTATCAAATTATTCAAGACATTATACCAATTACCACATGCAACATTTTCTGTTTCCAACCATATATCAATGAACGAAGTAGTTCAACCTTCGTAATGAACATTAAGAATAAAGCTAAGAACATATATGTTCATACGAAACAGCGGAGCGTGTCTCTCTCCCAAACAAAGAATGCTAGGATCCGATTTTATTCAAACAAAAACAAAAACAAACAGACGCTCCAAGTAAAGCACATAAGATGTGACGGAAAAAAATATAGTTTCACTAGATGTGACCTGATAAGTTGTCGATGAAGAAGGGATGCCTTGGGCATCCCCAAGCTTAGATGCTTGAGTCTTCTTAAAATATGCAGGGATGAACCACGGGGCATCCCCAAGCTTAGACTTTTCACTCTTCTTGATCATATTGTATCATCCTCCTCTCTTGACCCTTGAAAACTTCCTCCACACCAAACTCAAAACAAACTCATTAGAGGGTTAGTGCATAATTGAAAATTCATATATTCAGAGGTGACATAATCATTCTTAACACTTCTGAACATTGCACAAAGCTACTGAAAGTTAATGGAACAAAGAAATCCATCAAACATAGCAAAACAGGCAATGCGAAATAAAAGGCAGCATCTGTCAAAACAGAACAGTCCGTAAAGACGAATTTTTCTGGGGCACTTAACTTGCTCAGATGAAAATACCCAAATTGAATGAAAGTTGCGTACATATCTAAGGATCACGCACGTAAATTGGCAGATTTTTCTGAGTTACCTACAGAGAATCCTACTCAAATTCGTGACAGCAAGAAATCTGTTTCTGCGCAGTAATCCAAATCTAGTATTGACTTTACTATCAAAGACTTTACTTGGCACAACAATGCAGTAAAATAAAGATAAGAAGAGGTTGCTATAGTAGTAACAACTTCCAAGACTCAAATATAAAATAAAAGTGCTGTAGTAAAATAATGGGTTGTCTCACATAAGCGCTTTTCTTTAACGCCTTTCAGCTAGGCGCAGAAAGTGTGAATCAAGTATTATCAAGAGATGAAGCATTAACAGATGGGTTTGGAGCTTTCTCAACTATGCATTGTATCTTGTATATGTAAGTTTCAGAGGCTCCTTTTTCATTATTCTTAGGCTTGCTATTCTCATCAAACAAATTTTCAGGAACAAGCCAACCATAGTTATTTTCTAGAGCTTCATGCATTCCTAGGAGCTTACTAGGTATCAATGTCTTAATCTCCCCTTCACAATTAACTTTGTTAGTGTACTTTAATCTATCTTTTTCCATTTTTTGAAGGGTACTAGAAAAGTTGGTATAAGAGCCAAGCATCTTATATTTAATAAAGACTTTTCTAGCCTCTCTTGCTACACCACCAAATTCTTTAAGAAGGGTTTCTAAGACAAAATCTTTCTTTTCTCCTTCCTCCATATCACAGAGTGTAAGAAACATATGTTGAATTATAGGATTGAGATTAACAAATTTAGTTTCCAACATGTGTACTAAAGAAGCAGCAGCTATTTCATAAGTAGGAGCAAGTTCTACCAAGTGTCTATCTTCAAAATCTTCAGCTGTACTAACATGAGTGAAAAAATCTTCTATATTATCTATCCCAATGATAGAACCTCGTCCTACCGGTATGTCTTTTAGAGTGTACTTAGGAGGAAACATGATGAAATAAACAAGAGGTAAATAAAGTAAATGCAAGTAACTAATTTTTTTGTGTTTTTAATATGGAGAACAAGACAGTAAATAAAGTAAAACTAGCAACTAATTTTTTTGTGTTTTTGATATAAGAGCAAACAAAGCAGTAAATAAAATAAAGTAAAGCAAGACAAAAACAAAGTAAAGAGATTGAAGTGGGAGACTCCCCTTGCAGCGTGTCTTGATCTCCCCGGCAACGGCGCCAGAAAATATGCTTGATGGCGCGTGAGACACACGTCCGTTGGGAACCCCAAGAGGAAGGTGTGATGCGTACAGCAAGCAAGTTTTCCCTCGGCAAGAAACTAAGGTTATCGAACCAGTAGGAGTCAAGGAACACGTGAAGGTTGTTGGTGACGGAGTGTAGTGCGGCGCAACACCAGGGATTCCGGCGCCAACGTGGAACCCGCACAACACAATCAAAGTACTTTGCCCCAACGTAACAATGAGGTTGTCAATCTCAGCAGCTTGTCGTAAACAAAGGATTAATTGTATAGTGTGGAAGATGATGTTTGTTTGCGAAGAACAAGTAAAGAACAATTGCGAGTAGATTGTATTTCAGATGTAAAGAATGGACCGGGATCCACAGTTCACTAGTGGTGTCTCTCCCATAAGAAATAGCATGTTGGGTGAACAAATTACAGTTGGGCAATTGACAAATAAAGAAGGCATAACAATGCACATACATATATCATGATGAGTACTATGAGATTTAATGACATTACGACAAAGTACATAGACCGCTATCCAGCATGCATCTATGCCTAAAAAGTCCACCTTCAGGTTATCATCCGAACCCCTTCCAGTATTAAGTTGCAACAACAGACAATTGCATTAAGTATGGTGCGTAATGTAATCAACACAAATATCTTTAGACAAAGCATCGATGTTTTATCCCTAGTGGCAACAAGACATCCACAACCTTAGAACTTTCTCGTCATCGTCCCGCATTCAATGGAGGCATGAACCCACTATCGAGCATAAATACTCCCTCTTGGAGTCACAAGTATCAACTTGGCCGAGCCTCTACTAGCAACGGAGAGCATGCATGAACATAAACAACATATATGATAGATTGATAATCAACTTGACATAGTATTCAATATTCATCGGATCCCAACAAACACAACATGTAGCATTACAAATAGATGATCTTGATCATGATAGGCAGCTCACAAGATCTAACATGATAGCACAATGAGGAGAAGACAACCATCTAGCTACTGCTATGGACCCATAGTCCAGGTGTGGTCTACTCACACATCAATCCGGAGACGATCATGGCGATGAAGAGACCTCCGGGAGATGATTCCCCTCTCCCGGCGAGGTGCGGGAGGCGATCTCCTGAATCCCCCGAGATGGGATTGGCGGCGACGGCGTCTCAGTAAGGTTTTCCGTATCGTGGCTCTCGGTACTGGGGGTTTCGCGACGAAAGCTTTAAGTAGGCGGAAGGGTAGGTTTAGGGGCGACGCGAGGGGCCCACACAACAGGGCCGCGCGGCCAGGGCCTGGGCCGCGCCGCCCTGGCGTGGCGTCGCCTCGTCGCCCCACTTCGTAACTCCTTCGGTCTTCTGAAAGCTTCGTGGAAAAATAAGACCCTGGGCGTTGATTTCGTCCAATTCCGAGAATATTTCCTTTGTAGGATTTCTGAAACCAAAAACAGCAGAAAACAGCAACTGGCTCTTCGGCATCTCGTCAATAGGTTAGTGCCGGAAAATGCATAATAATGACATATAATGTGTATAAAACATGTGAGTATCATCATAAAAGTAGCATGAAACGTAAGAAATTATAGATACGTTTGAGACGTATCAGCGCCCCCCTCCTAGGCCGCGCCCCAGTGTGGTGTGGGGGCCCTGGGCCTCCTCTCCGGCTCCCCTTCGATGTTCTGGTCCGTCTCGGTGAAATAAGATGTTTGACTTTTGTTTCGTCGAATTCCGAGAATATTGCCCGAACAGCCTTTCTGGAACCAAAAACAGCATAAAACGAGAGCTGGCACCTCGGCATCTTGTTAATAGGTTAGTTCCGGAAAATGCATAAAATCATTATAATGTGTGAGCAAAACATGTAGGTATTGTCATAAAACTAGCATGGAACATCAGAAATTATAAATACGTTGGAGACGTATCATCCACTCATTAGAAAATAAAAATCGATCCCCTCATAACACTGCTTGGAGAAAATCAAAGTCGAGTGCCCTTACATCACTTGGTAACCCCACAATAAAGCAAATCCAGAATCCAGTCATCTACAACACGTATAGAGAAAACACAACTGCTTCTTTCCACGATACACAAATGAGAAATGACAGTGTAGAACAAAAACAAAACTGGCAATATATGGATGCCTTTGCTAACTTTGATATAACTCTTGTCCACTGAGCTATTTCTAAGAGTTTGCTTCTTAAACACCAAGGAGAAACTGAGTTTTCAGCCAATTGCTTTTCCAGTTTTGTAGGCACATAGGCACAAAGTGATTCACCTAGGTAGCCATCACATTTAAGCTAAACAGCCGAGTTCTGCTTCTTGCATTTTCTGGTTCGCGTATCTTTCATGCAATTCTACTTCCCTCTGTAAATTAAGACAAGAAAAAATTAGGAACCTAAATGTAATATCTATCAACAATAAAAGGAACACAACTTGGACTCCTCTCATTCAGCTTGGTTTCAGATATCTATCAACAATTCCACACGAGTCAAGCTCCTATTAAATTGGTAATGGCTATTTCTGAATTAAGAAAATGCACTCAAATAAATATGAGTACCCAACTTCACGAAGAGCACTTCACGAAGAGCTGTCCTCTATGTATGAACAATTAACAAATAAACTATGCTAAATCCAAAAGATTCATGATGAGTTTCTGCTAAGCATTGCTATTCTTGGTCAGATTCTACTCCTACGTCTAATTTCAGTAGCAGAAGATTGCAATTGGGCAACAATTTACAGTAACACAAGATTGCAATCTCACCAAGGCCCGAGTCTGAAGCCGAGTCCTCTCCCGTCGATGTGCCTTGGCCGCACACCGCCGCAGCCCTACCTTCGTCGCCCTCCGCATCGCCTGGGTCGACGTCCGGAGCCCCGCCTTGCGCCCCCTCCGCCGCCGCGCCTGCATCGTTGTCTGGCGCCGCCATGGCCGCCCACCAGCGGGGCGCTTTGCCCGGCACTCGCCACCCCTAAATCCATGCCGCTCACCTCCGCATCCAGTGCTACAGCATGCCACCGCCGCCGCTGCGAGCAACCACGCCACCACCGGCGCTAGGGTTAAGGGTGGGGAGGAGAGCTCGATGTCGGGTCGCTCGGTGTTTGACCGTATTTGATCGATCGATATTTTCCACCGATGACTTACGCAGGGGCATTTTGGTCCAGCTGATGAAAACTTCACGGGACAATCTAACGGAACGGACGGTAGTGTCATATAGGGAACCAAAATTTACATATAGTGTCAAATAGGGAAGCCAATATTTTTCAGGGCCAAAATAAGGAACTATATTTAAAAGTAGTGTCAAATAAGGAATTCTCTCAATAGGATATGCTTTACCCATGGCTTCAAAGAGGCCTAGATGAAGAAGGTTGACGATGATGTGTTTGACTTCACTTGGATCGCTACGAGCATTCTTCATCCGTACAACCACACCATGAAGTGGAGAAACAATTGGAGCCTCATAAAGCATAAAAACGGAAGGCAAGCTCAAATAGAGCGATGATGGAACTCACTTTGTGGTTGATGATCACGAGCAGCTAAGGCAGCACCTGCAGGTAATATAGTGTGGTCGTGTTTTCCATTGAGTTTGTTCATACACTAACAAATTGTTCTTGTCAATCGCAGTGCTACCCGAGGCATATTGAGTTCGCAAACAAGGTGATAGTCAACTATGATCGGATGAAGATAATCTTCACGCCCAGAATTGTACCAAGTAGCAGCTCTACGAACCATAATTGCTGATCAAGGCACTCAATTTCATTGCCGACAACAAAGTTGAATGTGCCGAATATCATGGGTTGCAACCATGGGAGAGGAGGGCATGGCTTAAGACCTGGCTACGCAAGCAATTTGCTTAGTGTCGTTGCTTTGTTGTTCATCATTGAGTCGATGATGGTCATGATCTGGTGAAGAGATCATGTATTTTTTGGGAGATGGTCCCATATCCCTCCATTAGCTGGGACATAATTAAACCCGATCTTCGGTCTATAATATGATAAATTTGTTCGATGTGGTATATACTAACCCATTGTATGTTAAACTACCGATGCATCACGAGTTGTAGTTGTTTTACTTGTGATGTGTCATTAGGGTAACTATGCGTTGTGTATTACCATAGTCTTTTGATAACTGAATGTTGCAATATAGTCTTATTTATTCAGCAATGATGGGTAACCTCGCTACTCCAATCTAATTTGGATCTTATTTGGAATGGACTAAGACCCATAGAATCTGCTCCGATAGAGTCCCAAAAAGTCCGAGGTTTCACCAGCACAGGAAAGAGTGTCTCTAAGGCTCAGTCGACTGACACTTGAATTACATTTGTGTGTTTCAATGCGGACCTAAATAAAGTGCAAACAACAGCAAACACGAATCTTAAAAAAATCAAAATCTAACGGTGGAACACGTGACTGAGACATAAGCTACGTCTCAGCTAGCTGAAACTTAGCAATTCCAAGAAAACCATATCTCATAAGTCAGAACGACTCCCGTTCACAGAAATATAAATGAACCCGATAACAGCAGTCACGGAAGCGTGTACCTAAATGGCGCGATGATGCAACCCGATCTTCGGTCTATAATATGATAAATCGGTTTTTGGCCCTTTTACGGTAGCTGATCGGCGCCATTTTACAGCCTAAACCCTTAAACTGACGGTTATTTTTCGGGTTTGACCCTTTTATGGGCTCTGCTAGAGATGCTCTAACCCCTATAGAGCCCCAAAAAGTCTGAGGTTTCACCTGCACAAGAAAACCATATCTCAGAACCACTCCCGTTCACATAAATATAAATGAACGCAATGGCAGCAGTCACGGAAGCGTGTACCTAAATGGCGCGATGATGCAACAATTTGTATGGGCCAAATTGGTTGTTGAGTAGCGTGGTAGGGCCGGGAAAGGAAACTGGTGCCAAAACTGCGTATAATTGTGGCGCGACAAATTCCAGAGAATCGTTGCAGGTTCTAGAGCTGGCTCGTTGCTGCTTTTGTTTGGTGGCTCTAGGCTGCGGCGGCGGTGAGGTGAACCCCCCGTGTTGGCCGCTGCCGTCCACGTCCGGCACGGTAGGGCTAGGGCTGGAATTCGAGCCGAGCCGAGCCAGCTCGGCTTGACTCGCTAAAGCTCGGTCAACAATCGAGTTAGCTCGACTCGACTCGTTTAACAACCGAGTCCGGATTTGAAACTCGGCTCGACTCGCAAAGCTCGCGAGTAACTCACGAGTAGCTCGTTTAAAACTGTCAAATAGAAGATGTAATATGTACAATGCATTTTCCCCGAATATTTGGGCATAAATAATGAACTACAAGCATTAGGACCGTGGTACCATAAAAATATAAACCACAACGATCAATATATCATCAACATAAGATTGCCAAGTTGAGAAACCACAAATATACTTGCGCATTTTGGTGGGCTTGGGCCAAATTCATTTTTACCGAGCTAAACGAGCTACTCATGAGTTCGATGAACTCGGCTCGTTTAGCTTGAACTCGTTTAACGATAAAATATGAAACTCGGCTTGGCTCGTTATACACCGAGTTCGAGTCGAGGCGAGTCGAATCACGAGTTACTCATTTAGCTCGCGAGTTTCGAGTTTTAATTCCAGGCCTAGGTAGGGCCCGTGATTACATGTCGCCGCGCCACGCGTTACAACCCAAGTGAACTTTGTAGCTTGCAACGCGGCTGGCCGGCCAGCTGCTGCCGTGCCGTTCGATAAACTAGGACGTTCCAGGCGGCGGCCAACGCGTGCTAGAACTAGCCACAGGGACTGTCCAGGATTACTGATTCCTAGCCTAGAAAACCCGTAACAATCTACCATTTTTAGCGCCAACGTGCTACCAACGAGCACCACTTTTTTATTGCCAACGTTCATCCACCATCGGCTACATGTACAACAAGATAGTGATCGACTCCATTTATTTACACAGCTTCACCTTTAGCTAGGCCAGCTACCAACGGACCAACGGCTATATATACGTACCACATTGACTCGGTTTATTACACCGACACTAGCACTATCCCCGCGCGTTGCTGCGAAAGCAAAAAAAAACTATCACTTAATAAGACACTTGAGGCTTCCCATGTTCAATTCAGAACAGCAATACCACAGTGCAGGTTTTTAGAAAAGAAAAAACAAAACGGAGTGGATTCACATATACTTTCTTGTTATATATGTACGAACGGTGCATGTGACAAGTCTATGCAGAGCCATCATCATCTTCATCGACAGCTTATGTCTACATGTTTGGTTTGCAAATACACTGAGCCCCTTGACATGTATTTTCAGGATCCAGCACCACAGACTTCAGTACATACAAACATGACCTTTTTCAGAAATATGAGGCACAAACGAAAAACGTAAATAACTAAAGCATATTCTCTTAAATAGCTTTTGAATATGTTATTTCTTATAAAGCTTAGTGATATATCATAAATTAATGATACAAATATTCTATAAGAATTGTAAATTTTAGATCAGTTGAAACCTTTGATTTTTGGTTGCACTCATTGCAATGATGTCCCAAAGATTTTTCGTCTTACATATATTGTCGATGAAGGTGAATTCTAACTAAGCGTGATTGTTAATCCGACACAGCTGCTTGTAGTCTCCTCGCCGTCTGACTCGTATGCCACCAGTGTTGCGATGCAGTCGGTGAGGAGCATGACAAACCCTTATTGACCAAGTGTGGTTGTCGGGTCTCCCGCTGTCCGGCAGGGTGGACAATGCTGGACTTCGACGGTGTGGACTCCATGCTATGGTAGCCCGAGCTCTGTAGCCCCACGGTTTACGTGGCGTCCTCCGTGGTGCTCACGCTAAGGTGGTTGGAGACGGCGCCAGATAGTGCCACTGACGATGATGTGGTGTTTGCCTTTGTCACCGTGAGCTCCGACGCCAACGCCTCCTGGTGGAGCGCCAGGACGTACCTCGCCTCCCACGACCCGTTCCCTGGCGGCTTTACCGACACAAGCTTCACCTCTATGGCATCCGTGACATTTTCTTTCACGATCTGAATTTTATAGCACTTTCTTCCCGATCGGTTTGTTTGCCGAAATCAATCTCTAAATATATGTGGGGGTCACGGACACATTTCACATAACACCCTGCTTTCGATTCATTTTTAGTCAGGAAGTTCTTTTATTTTCTATACAAAATAAGTTCTGCTTTTCCTTGTATATCTGTCACGCAGTACATTTATCCATTCAATAATTAGGCTATATTTTTTCCAAATTTTGCACCAAACAGGAAATTATTCCAAAATTTAGTCCACCATGTGGACAAGGAAAACATACACTGAATCCCACTTCGCTTTCATCGGCATACATCAGAATCAAAACAAAACACTGAATCCCACTTCGCTTCCATAGAATGAATTAGTCCATATAATCAGATCAAATTAGTACAGATATGCCTAATGGAGAGTACGTATATATTGAACAACAAAAATCAGAAATTTATGACCAAATCAAGATCCAAGGTAAGCATGTGCTAATGTTTCCAGAATAAGAAAGTAAGATCAGATCAGATCGGGGGAAAAGGAAGAGCAAATCAGCCTCCTCCCCGTCCATGATCTGGAGGAAGAGCTGGCTCGCCCCCTCCTCCACCTCTCATCATGCAGGCGCGAGGACAGGGATCGGTGGTGATGCGGCGCGGCTAACTCCTTCGTCCTCGACGGCGGCGCGTCGGACTGGTCGGCGCGCTCGAGGTCTCAGGCCGTCAGGCGTCGCGCTCATGGCAGCATATGGATGAACGAAGGGTGGAGGCCAAATTTGGGGAAGAAGGGAGGATAAGATGGACTTGTCCACTTCGCTTCGGCAGTTTTCTTTGGGCCTGGCCCGCTTGGCCCGTTCGGTCGATGGTGCGTGAGATCGATCAGTGGTGCTGTGCGACTTACACGTACGAACGACTGATCCGAATTTAATAGTAAAGATTTTGGTACACCCTGTGTCTAGCAAAAGATGCCGTAGACATTCTTTTTTCGGGGGAAATCATTCGAGATTTTATTACTCAGGTATAGAATTACAATCAGCTAGCAAAAGTTGTGACACACACTCTGGAGCAGAACGTACCCAACAAGCAGTACAATCTCCACCTCTACCCAAATTTGCTAGGCTATGTGCAACTCTATTTTGATCACAATCTAATTTCACGAGTATAATTTCTCAAAGATTCATGAGACGCTTCACTTCATCAAACAACTGACCATATACTGTTCTATTGCGTCCACTCTCCTTCAAAGCCGAAAGGGCCACATCACAGTCAGATTGGATGATAATAGGCAACTCCGACCACTCATAAGCCAAAGCTAACCCTTCCATCGCAGCACTAACTTCCGATTCCAGCCGCATCATTGCAATTATAAAGGACTCGACAAGCCGAGACGATGATCTGCGCCATTAGAATCTCGCGGAATCATACCAGTTCCTGCTCTACCTTCTACATCAAAGGAACCATCTACTGAGAGGGCAGCCCAACCAGGTGCAGGCCTCGGCCATGGGGAACTTGGAGCCTTCCTCGTCTCACAAGCAGGACGCACCGTAGTAACGCATGGTTTTTTCCCTTTGATAATTTCAGATACTGACTGTTGTCGGATTTGACACAGTGTATCATAGTAGCTACAAAGATACCTTTTGGTTACTTCAGTTGGAGGGCAAACCTTTCCGTGAAGAAAATCATTTCTCAATTGCCAAATTCTCACTACACCACAGCACTACATCCCCAACAGATAAATTGGTCGGGAAAGCCGCTTTCAGTGACAGAAAGTTGGTCGGGGATCAGTTTTGCCGACCGACATGGTCGGTCACCGTATGTCCGGTCGGCAAAGGGCTTTCCCGACCGACATACCTTTGCCGACCAACAGTCCGTCAACCATGCAAAAACTTTCCCGACCAACATATTATTCCCGACCAACGTTATTTTTCCCAACCAACATGGAATGCCGACCCACAATATGACAGTACAAGTATTGCCGACCAACTTTCCACCAGGCTATCTGAGCCTTTCCCGACCAACAAAGCGATCATCGGTTCACATTTAGAAAAATTTCAGAAATTAGACCGTGGCCATTTTTTCTTTTTTTGAATTGACCGTTGCCATTGTTGGCCAAATATCCTTCAAATTGGCATGTTTCACAACATTTAATTCAACATATCAACATGCATATGATACAAACTATCAAACGATATTAATCCACAACCCAACAGTAATGGCACCCACTACTCATACATAATTTTCATTTTTTCTAAACGTGATTCCAAGATATAACACGGTTACAAAATGTGGCTAAAATCTGCATGTCTAATGAGACAGTTTATATACTCTATAACATTAAATATCCCAGCACATGCTCCAACACAAACTCCATATGATAATTCTTTCTCCAAACAGGATACCTGCAGATACAAAACGTGCAAGCATGAGATTGATTAGTTTCACACAAACAGTATTGTGCAGCTGCACTGCACATGCATTGATTATTTTCACAACAACCAAATTTGTAATGATCAACCTGTCACCCTACATATCATATAGAAGATGCTCATGTGATTATGTGAGAACATACTGGAGGCATTGCTGCTTTCCATTGAAATAGCAAATTAACAAAATAACAGGAACATTAGCGGTCTTGACATGATCAAATCTGACAATTCGCTGGTGTAAATTTGCACGAAGGCTAGAAACTAAAAAACATAACTGATCATCCAGAAGACTAGAAACTAAAAAACATAACTGATCATCCAGAAGAACATATAGCATTATATAACATGGCACTCGCATTGGCAATACAAATTAACAGCAAACAGCTAAACCAAAGTAAGTCTTTTATTTATTACTAGTTTCTGAAGCACAGATACACTCTACAAGCATTAAGGAAATGACAGATCTGTAAGTTGTGAGTTTCAGCACGCATGACTCATGCACATTAGGAGTGTAATATTACATTTCACTAAGACCATTAGTGATTACATGAAAATACACCGTACGATAGTACACAGAGCATGGCCATCTCTGGGAGTCCATGCCCAGCCAGACCATTTATTTCCAAAAAGAATGAACAGAGCTTCACAGCCAAGCAACAAGAACTTATGCTACAGATCGCTTTGAGATTGCTTTTCAGGTTACATAACTCATTAGAATGTTATATCCATGTATCAATCATGTACTAAACAACTACACATACACAGTCCAAATCTTATACTGTTCTAATCAGCTACATGTATTTCCACTAGATGCTAGTGACTAATATCTTCACAGAAACAACAAAATGTACCTTCCAGGGTAGTTACTAAAGCAAATCTCGATTCTTGGGTGATTTCTAAGAGTTGAGAACATCATTGCTTCAGCTGTAATGGAGTACATAAACGTAAACCATTAGTTGGAACGAGCAGACAACACACAACAAATTGAAAGAGGTTGAAACTGAGGGAGGGGACGCACCGTTGCGCAGCTGCGCCAGCTGTTCCATGTTTTGCCGCGTGCCTTCATATCCTTCAACTGTCGCCGCTCAGGAGCGCCTCAGCAGCGCTGCACACCTCTGGAAGATGGAGTGCGAAGTACGGCCGACCACCGCGCCTGGGGGAACCGTCCCCTAAGACGAAGACACCTGATCCCTCTCGGTCTACAGCTGCTGCTGCGCCGATTGAGCTCAGGGCGGCCGAGTCCTGGGACAGGGGAGCCATGCCAGAGAGCCTGCAACGCTGGACCTCGGCTGGCTCATCATCGCCACACCGGCGCCCTGAAATAAGGAGCCACATCGCTGAGCGAGCAAGCGCACGGGGCGATTAGGGAACCGAGTGAGCCGTCCAAGAGGCCCCGCCGATCTGGTTCATCACGGGAAGAGCCGGCGCGACGTGCACCTAGTGCTATTAGCCGATGCAGTAGGTCGAGCAGACGAAGGACTAGATCTGCTGGATCAGCGAGCGGGTCGGAGCCGCCGCCGCCGCCGCCGCCGCCTGAGTGAGAGAGGGATAGCAGATAAGACACTTAGGGTTAGCTACTGTATATATACCATCTCGGTTTGGCGCTTCTTAGGCCGAATTCGCGGGTTGGGCTAAATTTTGGCGCTTAAAACTTTCAGTCGCGCGCGGAGGCATTGCTGGCCCAGTTAGCAACGAGCTGTTGGTCGGCATTGATTGCCGACCGACAGTTTGATGCTGATTGTTGTACTCCCGACCGATGGTTGGACACGAAAAAAATTAACATTTCCGACCGACAATTAGATGGTGTACATACAACTTTACCGACCAACGGTTTGATAGAAGTTTTTCCAACCGACAATCGATCGGAGATGGTGACTATCGCCGACCAACATCAGTTGGGAATACTGTGCTGTGGTGTAGTGTTCTCCATATCACCATAATGATCATGTTCCTTGCATCTTCAGAGACTGAACTCAGCAGATCAAATAACCACTCTTGGCCAGTATGTTGTATAGATGTTGTAGCCGGTATAGGCCAGACCTCCCCCATGCATTCCCATATTTTCATAGCAGTAGGACATTATACTAAAGCATGGTACGAGTCTTCTTCAGTTAGTCCACATAACCGACAGGCTGACAGTTTCCAAATGCCGTCCTCTGCATATTTGCGTATGTAGCAAGCGCTCCTGTTACTACCTTCCACGTGAAGATTTTCATCTTTTGAGGCAGTGTAGATTTCCATACTAAGTTCCACACTGGCCTTCTACCATCAGGCCTAGAACTCGCAGCACCACCCACATATTGCAAAATATGGTCTGACACCGCCAAATGATATGCACTACGGACAGTAAAGCTTCCCGATTTTTCAGGATGCCAAGCCAGAACGTCATTCTGCAGACGAGGTGAAGGTCTTATTTTTATAATTGCTTCAACATCTATAGGCCGAAAATATTTTTGCAAACAGCCTATGTTCCAAGAACCATGTACATCCAAGAAGTCAGATACACGGTTATATCTACATTCCCCTTTCTCTGAAATTGGGCGAAATGTTGGGTCTTTCGGAATCCAGGGATCCCTCCAGGCTCGTATATTTCTTCCGTTTCCCACCCTCCATATCATACCTTTTTTCAGGAGAACCAAACCATACTCAATACCTTGCCACACCGTAGACGCATTTCCTGTAAATACAGTATCTAAAATATTACCACTTGGATAATACTTTGCTTTTAATAGCCTTGCACACAAGATTTCTGGATTATCAATCAGTCGCCAAGCTTGTTTAGCTAGAAGGGCCTGGTTAAACATTCTCATATCTCTAAAACCCAACCCCCATGGGTTTTTGGGAGGATCATCTTATCCCATGCAAGCCATGCCATTTTCCGTTTCCCATTTTCCACTCCCCACCAATATTGTCGAACCAATTTTGTAAGTTCATCACATACCGAGGCGAGCAGCTTGAACACACTCATCACATAAGTTGGTATGGCTTGTGCCACCGCCTTGATTAGAACTTCCTTAGCTCCCGAAGCCATATACCTTTCGACCTCAGTCAATCAATCTGCTACTCAATCTTGCTTGCAAGGACTCGAATCGACCCTTACGCATACGACCATCAGGGACAGGTAGACCCAAGTATTTAGGATCAAAGACCTCCTGTGATACATCCAATATTTGCTTCACTTCTTGGACTAAATTAGCAGGACACGATTCTGCAAAGAGAATGGAACACTTCTCCGGATTCATAAGTTGTCCGGTTGCCTCCGCATAGGTGTTCAACACATTCTTCACCACAGTAGCTTGCGCTGCATTAGCTTTGAAGAAAAGCATGGTATCATCTGCAAACAGAAGATGAGATATCCCTGGTGCTCTCCGCGAGATCCTTATCGGTTCCAAGCAAATTATCCAATGCCGCTTTATGTAACAACCCCGACAAAGCATCGGCAACAAACGAGAATAGGAAAGGTGACAAAGGGTCACCTTGGCGAAGTCCCCGCGTTGGAGAAAATTGATTCAATAACTTCCCATTGAACTTGACCGAATACTTTACGGATTTAATACACTCCATAATCCGAGTTTACCCACGTGGCGAGAGAAGCCCCACTTTAGAAGAGATTTTTCCAAAAAGTCCCAATCCACCCTGTCATAGGCCTTTGATAAGTCCAATTTGTAAGCACAATACGGAGAATTTGCATTAGCCTGTTGAATAAAGTGGGTACACTCGAAAGCAATAATTGCATTATCAGTAATTAGCCTCCCTGAGATAAATGCACTTAGATTTTCAGAAATCAAATCATTTAGCAGAGGCCGAAGGCGATTCACTAAGCATTTCGAAACAATCTTGTACACAACGTTACAAAGACTAATAGGACGAAAATCTTTGAAGCTTTCTGGATGAGGTATCTTCGGAATCAAGACAATTGATGTGTCATTCACATGACTAGGCATAGTCCCAGATGTAAAAAATACCTTAACCGCTCCAATAATGTCCTCCTTGATCAACCCCCAATTACGCTGGTAGAACCTTGCTGGAAATCCATCTGGTTCTGGTGCCTTCAAAGGTCCAATTTGGAATAATGCATCAGAAATTTCTTGGTCAGAAAAACTTTTGCATAGTTGTTCATTCATGTCAGCTGTTACTTTTGTACACTACAAGGAAAAGGTCTACCGCCGGCGAACCTAAAAGGCCCATTGCCGGCGCACCACGAGCCCGCCAGTGCGAACGGGCCGGTGATAATCAGCCACCGCCGGCGCACCGGTGCGGTGCGCCGGCGATAGGATGGATACTGGCCGGTGCGCCATCGACACTTCGCCGCAAAGGACAAGTTCCACCGGCGCACCCGGCCAGCTGCGCCGGCGAGTAGTGCTTCCGACGATCGGCGCATGCCACGTGCGCCGGCAGATGGGTCATTTAGGTGCGCCGGCAATAAATTCGAAAATTCTTTTTTCAGCTTTTTTCCAAGCATATTAGAATACATATTTGACAAACAGTATATATTTACAACATACGCTTCATATTTATACAGCAGAACATGCAATATGAGAAGCACATAGAGAGCCAAGTCTCATTTCGGTATCAATACACAAATACACAAGTCTCGTTCGGAATGTTGATTCATACAACACATGTGCATATGCAACACCGAAGGACGAAGTTTCACAAAGTTAGAAGTCTCGGTACATAGTCGTCGCAAGTGTCGTTATACACCTCACATAACCTAAACTACAATCACATACAACATGACCAACATGGTCACGATGACCATCATCACGAAGGCCATGGTCTTCATCCGGTTCCTCCTCATGTCCCTCATCTCTCCCGCTAGATAACGGGCGTATCTTCCTTCCGCCTCCACCCTAGTAGGGTATCCCTTGTAGCTCGTTGCCGCCGAAACGGTGCACCTGTCTCCGACAAGTCCTCCCGGTCGTCGTAGACTCCAGGAACCCTCCCCTTGTACACGACATATGTCGTCGGCATCTCCATGCACAAGACAAGTAAAACGTTAGTACCAATGCAATGAACAAGTGCCAAATCAAATAAGAGACAAGTAGTATGAACTAAATAGCATGTGCCTCATACTTTGTTGGTCGAAATAAATAATAACATACAGGGATGGGGTCAGCGAGGCTAGGTAGGATGCACAATAGATTGATATTTGTGGCCATCACACCAAGCCTCACCGGCCCCACCCCGGAGTGTACAAGTGACCAAACATTTTAATCATCGGCCAATGCAATTAAGAAGTGCGAACTCAAATAAAAGACAAGTAGTACGAATTAAATAGCGTGCCTCATACTTTGTCGGTCGAAAAACATATTAACATCCATGGATGGAGTCAGTGAGGCTAGGTAGGATGCACAATAGATTGATACTTGTGGCCATCGCACCAAGGCTCACTGGCTCCACCCCCGAGTGTACGAGTGACCGAACATTCTAATCATCGGCAAACTCCAAATACGAGGCAAGTAGGGTCGAGTAAATGCAAATAATTATTAAGGTATCTACGCCATAATCTTGAAATATATAGCAAAGTAAATGAAACTATAGACACATGTTCACATGCACATCCATACAACTAAATAAAAGCAACAAGTCGATTCTATGGGAATATGTAGCAAGTATTACAATACGGAAGTTCAAAGACATATCGTTCAAGCTTTAGCAATAGTGTTCCCGTCGTATAGGATCAGGTTGTACGCCTAGGGGGAATGGACGGCAGCCCTCAAGCGTGTTGAACGGCCTCTCATCACGCGACATCTCCAAGCGGAGTTCTATCTCGTCATTAGGTGGTAGACCGTAGCCGTAGAAGAACTCACCAGACCTATTGTTGACATCCTGCACAAGTATCGTGCAAATGAACTGCTGGATGCGACCCCAGTTCTTCCTAATCTCTCTATCATTGGCATCCGCCATGTTTCCAAACCTCTTTCTGAGATTCTATGGCAGCAACATGTCATCTGCGTACTTTATGTACTCCTGCATCTGAAGGATGGTGTACCACGCGTCCATCCCATTATCTTCCTTCGACTGCCTGAGGCAGGGGAAGTTGGTTGTGTGGGTTAAGACCAAGCCTCCTCGGGATTTCCTCTCTACTTTGAGGGGGCCTGCCTTGTTGGCGAAGCTGGTGAGAGCATCATTGAGAAGGGCCCTGATGTGGGAGTAGTCTTTCTTCTCGTCCCTACCCGAGTCGAGATAGACTGCATGCGAGTGTTGCGGGTGCACGACGATGAGGGTGCATAACTTGTCTCTGCGGAAAACACACGGATTAACCTTTGGAAATGCAAATGGAGATATAGGATAGAATGGTGATGGGGAATAGCGAGTGATTACTTACTCGGGGAAGTAAGGGATGAGAATGGCGCCCTTCTTAATGTTCGCCGAGCATGAAATCCTCGACCTGCCGGGTGGCAATCGCCCGATCCCCGTGGTTGCGGATGATGCTCTCCCGCATATAGAAGGGGTCCATTATCGCGATGGTCGGCGTCCCTCCTTAACGATCCGGGAAGACAAGCTAAGAGCAACTAGGCGAACCACACTAAAGTGGAGCATTTGCATGCGAAAGATGCCGAAGATGTCATTGAACCGGATGAAGCACAAGTCCGCGGGGTACTTCTCGATGAAGTTCATGCCGCTTGGCACCTTCGCCACGAAGAGAGGGTAACTAGGATCTTTTGATTTGAGAAGTCAGCTTCTCCAAATACTGGACTTGGTTATGCAAGCTCGCCATATCCC
Source organism: Lolium rigidum (assembly GCF_022539505.1). NCBI lineage: Eukaryota > Viridiplantae > Streptophyta > Magnoliopsida > Poales > Poaceae > Lolium > Lolium rigidum. The sequence goes on along the minus strand of NC_061513.1, from coordinate 157,809,505 downwards.
CGGTGAGTAACTTGAGGACATGCTCCGGCAGCATCGGTTCACCCAAGTGATGCAGAGGTCACCAATTGTTTGGCAACTTGTCAAGGAGTGCCACCTTGTCCTTGTCTTTGGCCACCGCCTTGTCTTTGGCGTCCTTCTTATTTGGCCTCTTCCTCTTCTTGGGTTGTACTGGACCATCTTCCATCGCCGTAACCGTAGCACGGAGTGTGTTTGGGCTCAACATCTTTTTGACGGTGGCGGCGGCGACCTCCTCAGGATTTTCCTCCTCAGCCGTTTGATGTCTACAGGTGCTTCTATTCTTGTAGACAGTGTTGGGCCTCCAAGAGCAGAGGTTTGTAGAACAGCAGCAAGTTTCCCTTAAGTGGATCACCCAAGGTTTATCGAACTCAGTGAGGAAGAGGTCAAAGATATCCCTCTCATCCAACCCTGCAACCACAAAGCAAGAAGTCTCTTGTGTCCCCAACACACCTAATAGGTGCACTAGTTCGGCGAAGAGATAGTGAAATAAAGGTGGTATGAATAAGTATGAGCAGTAGCAACGGCACCAGAAAAGTGCTTGCCGGCGTGCGGTTGATGGTATTAATATTGCAGGAAGTAAAGATGCGAGTAAAACAAGTAAACAAGCAAGCGATAGCGATATTTAGGAACAAGGCCTAGGGATTATACTTTCACTAGTGGACACTCTCAACATTGATCACATAATAGAATAAATAGATAGATGCTAGACTCTACACCCTCTTGTTGGATGATGAACACCACTAATCGTGTAGGATTACACGAACCCTCAATGCCGGAGTTAACAAGCTCCACAATATTCAATGTTCATATTTAAAGAACCTTAGAGTGCATGACGGATCAACATAACCAAACCAAGTACTAACATAGCATGCACACTCGTCACCTTCACACTACGAAAGGAGGAATAGATCACATCAATACTATCATAGCAATAGTTAACTTCATAATCTACAAGAGATCACAATCATAGCCTACGCCAAGTACTACACGATGCACACACTGTCACCATTACACCGTGCGGGAGGAATAAACTACTTTAATAACATCACTAGAGTAGCACACGGATAAATTGTGATACAAAACACATTGCAATCATAAAGGGATATAAATAAGCACTTCACTATGCCATTCATAACAGTGAATAAGTATTCTGTGAAATATAGCCTAAGAGACCCACACGGTGCACACACTGTCACCTTTACACACGTGGGACAAGGAGTCTCCGGATATCACATAAGTAAAACCCACTTGACTAGCATAATGACATCTAGATTACAAGCATCATCATATGAATCTCAATCATGTAAGGCAGCTCATGAGATTATTGTATTGAAGCACATAGGAGAGAGATTAACCACATAGCTACCGGTACAGCCCTTAGCCTCGATGGAGAACTACTCCCTCCTCATGGGAGACAGCAGCGTTGATGAAGATGGCGGTGGTGTCGATGGAGGAGCCTTCCGGGGGCACTTCCCCGTCCCGGCGGCGTGCCGGAACAGAGACGTCTGTCCCCCAGATCTTGGCTTCGCGATGGCGGCGGCTCTTGAAGGTTTTCTCTGGTTTCGTCGAACGTGTCAGGGTTTTCGCGATGGAAGCTTTAAATAGGCGGGAGGGCAAGGTCAGAAGGGGTCTGGGGCCACCAGACACTAGGGCGGCACGCCCCCCTCCTGGGCCGCGCCGCCACCATGTGTGGGCCCCCTGTGGCCCCTCTCTAACGGTTCTCGGGTGTTCTGGAAGCTCCCGGGGATTCTAAGATCTTCGGTGTTGATTTCGTCCGATTCCGAGAATATTTCCTTACTAGGATTTCTGAAACCAAAAACAGCAGAAAACAGGAACTGGTCCTTCGGCATCTTGTCAATAGGTTAGTTCCGGAAAACACATAATAATGACATAAAGTATGCATAAAACATGTAGATATCATCAATAATGTGGCATGGAACATAAGAAATTATCGATACGTCGGAGACGTATCAGCATCCCCAAGGTTGGTTCCTGCTCGTCCCGAGCAGGTAAACGATAACAAAGATAATTTCTAGAGTGACATGCCATCATAACCTTGATCATACTATTGTAAGCATATGTAATGAATGCAGCGATCAAAACAATGGTAATGACATGAGTAAACAACTGAATCATAAAGCAAAGACTTTTCATGAATAGTACTTTCAAGACAAGCATCAATAAGTCTTGCATAAGAGTTAACTCATAAAGCAATAAATCAAAGTAAAGGTATTGAAGCAACACAAGGACGATTGAGTTTCAGCAGTTGCTTTCAACTTATAACATGTATATCTCATGGATAGTTGTCAATGCAAAGTAATATAACAAGTGCAATATGCAAGTATGTAGGAATCAATGCACAGTTCACACAAGTGTTTGCTTCTTGAGGTGGAGAGAGATAGGTGAACTGACTCAACATAAAAGGTAAAAGAATGGCCCTTCGCAGAGGGAAGCATTGATTGCTATATTTGTGCTAGAGCTTTGGTTTTGAAAACATGAAACAATTTTGTCAACGGTAGTAATAAAGCATATGTATCATGTAAATTATATCTTACAAGTTGCAAGCCTCATGCATAGTGTACTAATAGTGCCCGCACCTTGTCCTAATTAGCTTGGATTATCGGGATCATCGCAATACACATGTTTTAACCAAGTGTCACAAAGGGGTACCTCCATGCCGCCTGTACAAAGGTCTAAGGAGAAAGCTCGCATTTGGATTTCTCGCTTTTGATTATCCTCAACTTAGACATCCATACCGGGACAACATAGACAACGAGATAATGGACTCCTCTTTAATGCATAAGCATGTTGCAACAATTAATGTTCTCATATGAGATTGAGGATATATGTCCAAAACCGAAACTTCCACCATGATTCATGGCTTTAGTTAGCGGCCCAATGTTCTTCTCTAACAATATGCATGCTCTAACCAATAAAGTGGTAAATCTCCCTTACTTCAGACAAGACGGACATGCATAGCAACTCACATGATATTCAACAAAGAGTAGTTGATGGCGTCCCCAGGAACATGGTTATCGCGCAACAAGCAACTTAATAAGAGATAAAGTGCATAAGTACATATTCAATACCACAATAGTTTTTAGGCTATTTGTCCCATGAGCTATATATTGCAAAGGCGAATGATGGAAATTTTAAAGGTAGCACTCAAGCAATTTACTTTGGAATGGCGGAGAAATACCATGTAGTAGGTAGGTATGGTGGACACAAATGGCATAGTGGTTGGCTCAAGGATTTTGGATGCATGAGAAGTATTCCCTCTCGATACAAGGTTTAGGCTAGCAAGGTTATTTGAAACAAACACAAGGATGAACCGGTGCAGAAAAACTCACATAAAAGACATATTCTAAACATTATAAGACTCTACACCGTCTTCCTTGTTGTTCAAAACTCAATACGAGAAATTATCTAGACTTTAGAGAGACCAAATATGCAAACCAAATTTTAGCAAGCTCTATGTATTTCTTCATTAATACTCCCTCCGTTCTTTTTTAATTGACTCGAATTTAGTACAAGTTTGTACTAAATCCGAGTCAATTAAAAAGGAACGGAGGGAGTAGGTGCAAAGTATATGATGCAAGAGCTTAAACATGAGCACAACAATTGCCAAGTATCACATTATTCAAGACATTTTACCAATTACTACATGTAGCATTTTCCGTTTCCAACCATATAACAATTAACGAAGCAGTTTCAACCTTCGCCATGAACATTAAAAGCTAAGAACACATGTGTTCATACGAACCAGCGGAGCGTGTCTCTCTCCCACACAAGCATGTATTTATTCGAGAGAATGAAAATAACAAAACAAAAATAAAATCACACAGACGCTCCAAGTAAAGTACATAAGATGTGACCGAATAAAAATATAGTTTCAAGAGAAGGAACCTGATAATTTGTCGATGAAGAAGGGGATGCCCAAGGCATCCCCAAGCTTAGATGCTTGAGTCTTCTTGAAATATGTAGGGATGAACCACCGGGGCATCCCCAAGCCTAGAGCTTTCACTCTCCTTGATCATATCGTATCATCTCCCTCTCTTGATCCTTGAAAACTTCCTCCACACCAAACTCAAAACAACTCATTAGAGGGTTAGTGCACAATCAAAATTTACATGTTCAGAGGTGACATAATCATTCTTAACACTTCCGGATATTGCACAAAGCTACCGAAAGTTAATGGAATAGAAAAATCCATCAAGCATATCAAAACGAGGCAATGCGAAATAAAAGGCAGAATCCGTCAAAACGAACGATTCGTAAATACGAATTTTATTGAGGCACCGGACTTGCTCAGATGAAAATGCTCAAATTGAATGAAAGTTGCGTACATATCTCGAGAATCACTCACGTAAATTGGCATAATTTTCTCGAGTTACCTACGGAGAATTAGGCCCGAATTCGTGACAACGAAGAAACTGCATTTCGCGCGATAATCCAAATCTAGTATGAACCTTACTATCAAAGACTTTACTTGGCACAACAATGCAATAAAACTAAGATAAGGAGAGGTTGCTACAGTAGTAACAACTTCCAAGACTCAAAATAAAAAAACAAAATTACTGTAGTAAAATAAACACATGGGTTATCTCCCAAGAAGTTCTTTCTTTATAGCCATTAAGATGGGCTCAGCAGTTTTAATGATGCACTCGCAAGAGATAGTATTTGAAGCAAAAGAGAGCATCAAGAGGCAAATTCAAAACACATATTTGCGGTCAGAAACCCACCGGCGGGCAGCGACTGGCAACACAGTAGAGCCGGGAACAACTAGGGATGCGGCTGGCCCCAGTCCCTCAGAGCGACGGCCCGCAATGCCTCC
>NC_061513.1:157783823-157804553 GCF_022539505.1 Lolium rigidum | reverse complement strand
ATGCCATTAGAAGTAGTATCAACTATTTTAAAAGCCAGCGTTCTGTGTTACTGCCATCAGCTGTTATCATACATTGTTCTATATTATCGTCGCTTTCACATCACCCCCGTTACTAGTGCTTTTCCAGGTAAATTAATTGACAACTCAGTTGTTAAGGCTTATAAGTATTCTTTGTCTCCCCTTGTGTCGAATCAATAAACTTGGATTTTACTTCCCTCGAAGACTGTTGCGATCCCCTATACTTGTGGGTTATCACTCTTCCTAGGTTTGAAACTTAAATACTAATCAAGTTGTACTACGGTGATCCCGGGACTTGGTTTGGGTTATCAAGATACTTTTCTGGAGCCGTTACCGGGGAGCATATCTCTAAGATTCGGTTCTTTTTTACATTGCATTTAATTTTATTTTCAACAACTAAGACATAAAAAATACAAAAAAAAAATTTAACAAGGAGATTGAAGAATTACTTTTTAAATATGTCGAAAGCTTGAATATTCCTCATTGTATTAATGCTTTGAATGTAAGAAATCATGTTGAGAGTGTCAAGGAAGAACAAAAGAAGGATGAAGAGGATTATAAAAGCATAAGATTGGGGATGCACATGCCACCCCAAAAAGAGAATAAAGAAGAACAAGTGGACAGAGAATGGAGAACAATGGTAACACACAAATTCCCATGAACATCCCTTCTCATATTATTAAAAATGATGAATGTCCTTACTACCTTATAGTACTCTATGTGATACAATTATGTCTAATTTATGGGATGATTATGATATAAAAGAAATAGATGATGTCATAAGTTCATTAGATGATTTATCTTTATGTGGCGATTCATATCAAACCTGTTGTTATTTGTTCATATATAAAATATATGACATAATTAATTGTTAACTCTAACTCATATCAAAAATTAAATTCTACCACATATCAAAAGTAAATTCTACCACATTATATGCATTGGATCCCAAAAACTTGTTGTTATTTATTCATATATAAAATTCCAATGCATATGAAGTGAGCTAGAGTTAAAAGTTAATTATTTTACGTTTTATGGTTGATGTTTGGGTTCCTGCGATCAACAACAGAGTTACTGCAGTACTTGTAGCAGCAAATATTTTATTTATATAATCCGTCCCGTGGAAGCTTTGCAAATGGCAGTCACACAACCCCACAACTACGTTGCCACAGGCGCAGCCACGTTCACACCCAAACCATGGTTTGGAAATAGCCTATTTTATAAGTTACTAAAATGGTAATGGTTTGAGAGTTCGAAGTAGCTAAAAGCAAAGTGAATAATGAAAGTAATTAAAGCAAGAGAGTGTGTTTGTGTGATATGGTTAAAGGGTTCTCGAGGAATGTAGGTTCCACCGCTAGTATTGGTATTACTTATGGTTAGAATGAACCCATATCTTTTTTCATGTTGTGTGTGGGAAAGGCTCGATAATGAGATGCGTGTTTGATAATAGATCTCTAAATAACCACTGCAATGGCCTTCGGCAAACCACTTATTGATCCATCACAATTATGGGATTCCCCATGGTTATTTGTCAAAGCGTATTGAGTCCTTTCTTATCCATTCTTTCATACAATAGTGCACCAATCACGGTATGTCACTTCCCACCATATGCACTACCATACTTCCAAAGGTAGTTTCCTCTCATGTCCAAAGGACAATATTACATGGCTGACTTCATATAATATCACGAGAGAAAACTAACACACAATCAATAAATCAAAGTTATAATTTATCTTTATTTCACATCATAATATTACTAGGGTTTCTCCATATCTCCCCAAGGACAAAGGAACTACTCATACATGAAGGGGATCAACATCATGACAATACTATGGATTGAATATGAAGATAAAATTGTATACAAGTGCAAATCCTAACAGAGTTTGGATCACAACCAAGTATACAAAGGGTATCGGCGATGAAGACGTTGTTGATGATGATGATGGAGATCGATGCGTTGCCCTTCAAGGTACTAGTCTCCTCCTCCTCCTCTGTGTTGGTGGGGATGGTGATGGAGTGGCGGCTATGGAGAGGTGGCGGCAGTGGAGCGGCAGGGGTCCGCCTCTGGGGCGTGGATGGATGGCCTCCTCCTTGGCTCCTCCCCTCTTTAAGTAGGCATTCTGGAGGTCGGTTTCGCGAACCGACGGAGCTAGGGGCAAATATGCTCATCACGCCTTCACAAATGTTGTTCTGTTCGATGAAACGGATCCGACGGAGGCCCGTCCGGCCGTACGGTACGGGCGGGGTCTGCTCATACCGATGGTCGATATTCCCTCTGATGCTTTCATATTTTGTTTGACATTTCTTTATACAGACTCCGATTTAGGTGTTCTTTGGCTCGTTGAACCCGTATGGACGAGGGCTACAACACCATGGCCTTAGATCTTAAATATAAAATGTTGTAAAAATATCACTTTCCCACACCTCATATGGCTAAGTCTGGTGCTTGTAACTATCCCATATTATATCCTCTTGGTCCCTTTGCCTTCATGTATCCATGATTGTCCAGAACACCTACACACATGTCAAAGACAAGGAAAAAATAATAAAATTCTAGTAAAACTACTAAATGTGCAAAGCTTATATGAAAGTGAACCAGAACTCGTACACAAAATAGGCATGGTTGTAGCTAGATGGAGCATGAAATGAGTGACAATATAAGTAATTGTATGCTTAAAAGTCTCAGTATAAAGTATAAAATTTCGAGCTCTCAATGGTGTGCTCCTTATGGTTCATCTATTGTTCAGTTTGAGCACACCTTTGTATCATTATATTATATTATGTAAAATAAGTTTAGCTACTGGTACTTAATAATTATTTTATAAGTATGAATAAGAATAAAATTTGGGAAAGTAAATGAGAAGGATGAGCAATGGAGAAGTTGGGGTCGACCTTGAGCATGTGTTGTCATGCCAATGAAACTATTGCAAAGTGTATATGATTAAAGCATCCCACAATAAAACAAAATAAAAAGTGTGTTCTATTTTGTATATATTTGCTTCTTGAATACCATGATTTTCCAATTATGACTAAAGTTTGCATCATGGTAGAAACTATTATCTGTTTTGGAGAGCTAACCATTTTGTAGGCATTGGAGTATCATGGATATGAAAATATTACTTTGTTTGAGATATGAGAGCATCTCCAGCCGCGTCCCCCAAAGCGTCCCCCAAACGGCGTCGGATCGAGCATTTGGGGGGGGGGGGGTGTTTTGTTCGTGCCGCGTTTGGGCGACATCGCTCCCCAGCCGCGTCCCCCAAATGCCACCCCCAAACTTTTTTATAGGGTTTTTGAAAACACAACCATTTATTAAATATAGCATACAAATAAATATGTTTGCCAAGATTATTTTCAAATTAAAATACAATAAACAATAAAACAACTAAACAAATGTAATAAATGGGGCTAGATCAAGGTGCTGCGGCATTTGCTGATAATCCTTTGATCCTCCACATATGCTCAACGAGATCATGTTGAAGTTGCTCGTGAACATTGCTGTCACGGATCCGTGCGTGCATGGCGAGAAAATCAGCAAAATCTGCAGGCAACTCATGATCAACCTCCACAAGAGGGCCCTGACACTCATAGGGACCAACATGTGTCCTGGCATGATTCTTGCGGTCATCCTCGATGATCATATTGTGCATGATCACACAAGCCTACATCACCTCCCACATTTGACATGTGTTGCCTTATCTGCGAAGTAGTCGTTGTGCAACATGGTATGCCCCTCCATCCTCTGTTGGGGCTTCGACTTCTTTCTCCCCGGCTTTGATCCTCCGGGACGCGGCCTCTTCCGCTTCTCCGGCTCGGCGTCAATCATGTCCTGGAGGGACGCGATGATCAGCAAATGCTCCCGGATGTCGTTGTCGAAGGCTTGCTCGTCCTCCAGCAGTCGGACAAGCATCTCGTCATCGCTATCCATGTGTGAAGCAAAATTAATGGTTAAAATTGCGCCGCGGTAGACGAGGCAACGAATAGCGGCCAGTCACGCCTACCTGACAAGTCGTCGAACTCCTTGTGTGCGTGGAGGTGGGCGGATTTGACGCTGCGTTCTGGGACGCGCTGGCGAAGCGGCCGCGGTGAAAAGGCTTGCGAGAGAGCCAGCCGCGACGACGGTGCCGACCCTCAGAAGAGATTAGTCGTCGAAACTGCCGGCAAATCCAGCGGCGGCGGAGGGGTGGGAGGCGCGACGAGAAATAAAAGGCGCGAACCAACGGTTATGGAAATAGTCACCGACAGGTGGGAGTCCGTCTCGCTTTTCGTTGTGTCCGACGTGCCCGGAGCGTCCCCTATGTAGCGGGGACGGGCTCGGGGCGCCGGACACCGTATTGGGCCGCGCCGGACATAAAGCGGCTTTGGGGCACGCGGCTGAGAAGGTTTTTTTTGTCCGGCGCTGCCCCAAATCCCTTTAGGGGACGCTTTGGGGGGCGTGGCTGGAGATGCTCTGGGACATGACATGATATGATGAGAAGGGAGTAAAGGAAAAGAACTAGCAAAACCACAAGCTTAGAAATGCTCATGCATTTCCCTCTTGTTTTAAGTAATTTCATTTGGAACTTATCTTCTAGTTTTATCCTCATGTTCCCTTTTTTAATGTTTGTGGAGACCATGTTTATGAAACAAAGCCCAACCACTAAGGTTTTGTCCTTAGACAGAATACACGAACTAGGTAAAACCAGCATCACCCAGTAGATTATTATGCGTGTCGGTCGCATTAGCGCTCAAAGAACAAATATATAATTTTACTTCACGAGACGCATTTATATTTAAGAGGGCTACTTATAGAATATTAACTGAAGCACATAAGACTAATGGATGATTTTTATTAGGAAGAAACGAGAACAAACCATACGAACCTCCGTGAACATCATCTTTAATACTTCATCCGTCCCATGAAATATGTTGTAACTTTATCTAAATTGAAACATATCTACACACTATTTAGTGCTTAGATATATTTTTAGACTTCTCACAAAAAAAAAGATATATTTTTAGACGGAAGACTTGAAATGAACCCGGCTTTGAATTAACGAAGCCATCAACCGGCTAGAAGTTACATCAGAAGTTACAACACACATGTGCCAAACGCACGACGAAACTCAAACAGAAGACAACACAGATAATGTCGAGCCGAAGCACCAGCTTGATCCATGAGGAGGGAGCCTTTTCTTCTGCAGCACCAGAGCAATCACGACCATGTCCACACCAACACAACCTCCACCGCACCAAGACTGCAACCCACATGAAACTGAACGACGGGCCGGACACCTAGCAGAGCTTGAGGAACCAAAGGGGAGGGTCTTGTGGCGACGCCTCCAAAAAGGTGAATGGCGCAAGAATGCGTCATCGTCGTCGGCAGAGATGGAGGTCCTGCAAAGTTTTCACCCAGACCCGAGAGCCACCACCCCTGGAGCTCGGGCTAGGTCCAGACCAAGAACACAACATCTTTCCATGTCGTTGGGATAAGCACACCAGCAAGAGCTACGACCAGATGCCGCTCTAGAAAAGCCCCCAAGGCGCTAGGAAGGACATCAGCTACCGCAGCAGACCGTGTAAAAGCAGCCAGACCGATGCTGTGAGAGGGTTGCGACACCAACGCGAGGTCACAGGGTGATCTACAAGACACTACTAGAGAAGCATGCACAAAGTAGGGCCCCAAGGGGAGCAGATTGGGGCGGAGGGACAAAGTCCATCATTTCGAACAGGAGAGACATCATCGGGATGCCTTCAACAAGGGAGTGACACCCTCAGGTGCCATCGTCACCGACACATGCCACAACCATGTTCAGCTTTCGCTGAGGTCCAAACCCGATCAAAATTCCGATCGCCATCACGAGGACGTAGAGTAGACGTCACAATAATAACCGCCGCTCCCCCAACCAAAGCCGCACTATGAACTAGCCCCGACTAGATTTATCCGCAGGGTGAAAGCACACACTAGCTAGCAATGCCCGACCAGACCAGATCTAGATGTCAACGACACTAGAATGACGGCAACTAACGACCTCACCATCCCCAGGTCGCCAACAACTGCACTAGTAGGACCAAACTGGTCGGAGGGAAAACTAGACTACCGTCACGGGAGCAGCAACATTACTGGGCACGCTGCCAACCGGCAAGCATGCGCCGACCCAGGGACCCATCCCGGATAGCCAACAAGGACCTTGCCCCCAAGCGACATCAAACCGCCGAACCCCGAGAACGCAGGCCTCCGACGGCAGCGAACGGCCAGGTCGCCGGGTTCAGGCCCGCCAGGAGCAGACCAACATGGCAGTGGAGGAGCCACCAGGAGCACCCATAGCCACCCACAGCACAAGATTCGGCCAGGCCCTGACAGGCCTAGATCTGGGCCCACAAGCCCAGATCCCGCCGCCACACGCCAACCCTAGGCGACCATGCCGCCGGTGGACCAAGCAGCCGCCGCGCATTAGAACCTCGACGCCTCAGCCGTCGACCACACGGCCTCCCACGTCCGGAGCAGCGCCAGGGCGAGCCCACCCCGACGGGACACCACCGCGCGCGGGAGAGCGGAGCCCCGCGCCCGAGCCCCAAGGGACCAAGTCGAGTCGGCCGGGGCCGGAGCCGGCGCCTTCCACCGTCGCAGGGACGAGCCCGCCCCGTCGGGTCGCCACCACGAGTGGAAGAGAGGGAGGCCGCCGCCGCCAGCACCGCCCCGGCGGCTCCCGCCGCCGCCGGCGACGGGGAAGGAGGGAGGAGAGGACCGCCTCGGCTTGGAGGCGGCGGCGCCCCGGCCGGCCTGGGGGGAGGGGGGTACGGGAGCGGAGAGCGGGATGCTTAGATATATTTAAATTTAAATAAATTTTTAACATGTTTCATAAGACGAAGAGACTACTATATTTCCTTCTACCCAAATTAATTAATGCAGCCCGTATAAACAATTAGTCTCACTACAAAAAGATCTTGACTTCGCCGGTTATAACGGCCTTTGGTGTTGGGGTCGATGTATACGATGTTTCGAAGAAACCGGCCTGGCATCCATGGTCTCCTCAACGACTCACCTAACCTAACCCAGTTGCACTGAACTCAAAAAGCTATGGAGTCAAGACGCACTAAAATCTCCTTTTGGAAGCAAAGTTTGATCCAAACTACTGCAAAGAAATACAATTGCATACACCGATCACACCGAATGATGAACCGCCAATTGCCATTGGAACCGACCTTGCATTTCTTATCACTCCGATCAAGAACCGACCTTGTACTACATGGTTAGAAGATCGAAGTGTTAAACGACCCAATCCCCTTCCACAGAGCTACACCGTCAGTCGGAGCCGGCCATGGCCATGGCATCTCCAAACAACAAAGCGCTGGAGCGGTACAAGAGCGCCGTGACGGTGGCCACCTCCGTGGTGGGCGCGGCCATGCTGCTGCGCCGGCTGATATCCGACATCCTCCCAGGCACGGCCCTGGGCGGGCTGCTCCTCCTGCCGCCCGCATCCGCCCGTCGCCACGTGGTGCTCATCGAGGAGTTCGACGGCGCCCTGTACAACCGGGTCTTCCTGGCGGCCAGGGCGTACGTCTCCACGCTCCTGGCCGCGGCGCCGTCCGTGCCGCTCATGAAGGCCAGCCTGCCGCGCGGTGCCGGAGCGGAGCAGGTCCTGCTCGCCATGCGCCCCGGCACGGCGGTCGTGGACGCGTTCGGCGGGGCGGATCTCACGTGGCGCCTGAGCAGGAAGCACGACGGCAGCAGGCGGCGGGCCGCGGCGGAGGACGCACGCGAGGTGTTCAAGCTGAGCTTCGAGGCGCGGCACAAGGACATGGTGCTGGGGTCGTACCTGCCGGCGGTGATGGCCCGCGCGGAGGCCATGTCCCAGGAGCAGAGGCAGAGCAAGCTGTACAGCAACGAGTGGGGCAAGTGGCGGACCGTGAGGCTGCGCAACGCGTCCACGCTAGCGACGGTGGCCATGGACGGCGCGCTGCGGGAGGCCGTGGTGGAGGACCTGGACAGGTTCTTGACACGGAAGGAGTATTACCGGCAGACGGGGAGGGCGTGGAAGAGGGGTTATCTGATCCACGGGCCGCCGGGCACCGGCAAGTCCAGCCTGGTCGCCGCCATCTCCAACCACCTCCATTTCGACGTGTATGACCTCGACATCGGCGGCGTCAGGTCCAACACCGAGCTGAGGAAGCTGCTGATCCGGATGAAGAACAGGTCCATACTGTTGGTCGAGGATGTCGATTGCGCCCTTACCACGGCGCCGCGGAGGGACGCGAACGGAGAAGGCCCCGATGGGAGCAGCCCGGCGTCCAAGAATCACAAGGTTAGTCATCAGTCATCACTACTTGTTCTAAACTGCTATTTCAATTCATGTCGCGAGTTGCATACTTGCTTATCATCTTAGCAATTTTAAGTAGCAGTACCTATAAGTATCTCATCTTAGCACGCCTTGCTTCTCGGAGAAGGTAAAGATTTTCACGAACATCGAAGGTAAAGCTATGTCTGAAGAGAACAATCACGGTAAGACACTGCATAAAAAACAAAGGAACCCTCTGAAGCGAACCTTTCCAAAATCTGGTGAGGCGCACATGCAGTGCGGTCTTACAGATCATCAGCTTACAGATCAGAACACACTGCAAAATCACTTTGCACAGCTCTTTGCTTTAGTCCTTTAGAAATACTTAACATTTTAAACAGAGGGGTCACTGTCCCGCAGCCTCACTGAACACTAAAACGACAGAGTAGCACTGCATTGCTTCAACTAGAAGCAAGTCACTTCTGACTAAGCAGCTCCAAATTCGCAGTACTGTACGTCTGTACTATTACTGTTGTTTGTCCAACAATAGCAGTTGGCCACATCATTTCTTGTGGTTCCTGCATATTGTAAAACCTGCACGTATTTGATCAGACGCTAGCTTGTCATCAGTTGTCACTTACCAACCTGCACGTTGCCTTGCCATGTGCCGCGCGATGCAGGTCACTCTGTCGGGGCTGCTCAACATGGTGGACGGCCTCTGGTCCAGCAGCGGCCAGGAGCGCATCCTCATCTTCACCACGAACCACAAGGACCGGCTGGACCAGGCGCTGCTCCGGCCCGGCCGGATGGACAGGCACGTCCACATGGGCTACTGCGGCTTCGTCGCCTTCAGGGAGCTCGCGGCCAACTACCACGGCGTCCACGACCACCCGCTCTTCGCCGAGATCGAGGAGCTGCTTTGCGATGTGGAGGTGGCGCCGGCGGAGGTCGCCGAGAAGCTGCTCGCGACCGACGACGCCGATGCCGCTGTGGAGATGGCCGTCAAGCTGCTGAGAGACAGGAAGGCGGGCACCGGGGAAGATGCCGGCGGGTACATCAAGCAGAAGCTGCACGTAGGGCCTAGGCGCCCGCGTCGGCAGCCGGCGCCGGCGCCTCGCCGTGGCGTCGTGGGTTCTGCAAGACGAGTGGTGCTCGACGAGGAAGTTGGTGGCTCCTCGCGACGAGCGGGGCGTGGATCAGGGACAGCGCGGCGTGGCCGAGGTGGAGTGCGCGGACGTGGACGGCGGTAAACAAACCTAGTAGGCTAGTACTGTACCAAACGCCAGCTGCCGTGACAATCAGCACATGCCACTACATACGGATGGATCTTTTGTAAATCTTGTGCACACTAAGGTAGCATTACAATGTGCGATTTGCTAATTCTCGATTAGTCGAGATTTACCTTAGCTCTCGGTCGATGGAGGGTAGTTCTTCCGATTGTTTTATCATGTCTTTTTTTAGCAACATCCGCCCCTTCTATTAAATCACCAAAAGACAGGGAATACAAACGTGCTCAGGCAGATCACCGAGATATCTCCCTACCGGAGAGCCTAGAATCGAGCGAGCGGAAAACAATGCACGTGTGCCCATGGAGATGTTGCCATTTGTGACGCTTGTAGTTGTACGAGGATCTCTATAACCTTGAGGTCGGCGACAAATTACGACTATCATCCATGTTACGGTGTAACGGTAACCGCTTTCAGTCTATGGTGGTACGTCACCGAAACACTCTCCATTACACCATTATATTTAGATAGATCTAGACGCAGAGTACGGTTGTTAGAAAAATTATTGTTTTCTGGTGCGTACCCCAACACTTTTGCCGTCCATCGAAAGCCCTACCTTGAAGTCTTGACCTAAAAATGCCTATATAATGATCCCCCGACTCATCTTGGAGACGGAGGCGGAGGAGATCGAAAGCAAGAAACAGAGAGCCAGAAGGCTGCTGCGGAAAGGAGTTCGGAGGGTGGAACCACTGCCGGAGTCGCCTCAGTAGGCTCCACCCCTCCGGGGTGTTCATCCTCAACATCTACAACAACACCCCCAACATCTCCCTACTGTAATCTCTTGGAAAACATGTTGTGTGATGCAATCTATTGATTTTCCATGATCTATTGTATCGCTAGCTATGTCTATGTTTGAGTAGTGATTTGTTTATGGCAATTGTGAAATAGTTCATTGTTTGTTGCATACAAGTATATGTTATCTTCTATGATGGTCTTATGTACTAATATATGAGTGCACACGTATGTTGGGGAATACATAAGGTTATCACCGCTGCATGTTGATAGGAGGAGGGATGCGCGGAGATGATAGAAACCGTGTCTCAAGTCTTAAATATGTATGTTGTATTGATTCATGGTTAATCAATAGGGGATATCATTATGGGGACCTTTAAACTTATATCGGTGGTTGGCATTTTTGTCTTAATAACTCTCTTGTTTGCACCGAAACGGCCTTGAAATCAATCACTAAAACTGTAAAATGAGATCGGGCACTATGCGGTAACTGCGGGCTGGCCCGCGTACGCCACTTTTTTCTCTTCATTTTCTGTGGGAGCCAGCATATGTTATTAAATGGGCCTAAACTGCGGCACCGCGGACGGCCCGCTACCGCTTGCACCCTGACACAAAACAAACATCCTTTGTCTCAAGCAAGTTAAAAAATTTAACCAAGTGTTAAAGCTATGGTTGAAAAATAATATACAAGTAATATATAAATCAGTGCACTTGAATAATTTCAGTAGTTCATGCACATAACAAAGCAAAAAATAAAAGTTCACTTAAATGTGACATGATAAAGTTTACTTTCTTTAGGAGTTCGTTCCATTAGCATGACAGGTTCAGTTAAAAACAAAAAAAAAATTCAGTTAGTGACCTGAAGTTCATCTGAATTTATTGAGAATTTCAGCTCCTCCAATGGGGGTTTACTTTCTTTTGGCAAAAAGTTCGTCCAAAAGTTTATAAATGCAACTACACCCCACACATCAAATCCGCACGGGTATTTATGCTAGTAGTATCATATGCATGATACTACTACATGATACTTACCACTATGGCTAGTCTTAACTAAAGATGAAGCTGTGTAAATAAATGGAGTATCACGTGGTATATGTAGCATCTGGTGGGTGGACGTTGGCAACATAAAAAAAAACGGTGCCCCTTGGGTCGATTCGAGCACTTTGATTTCGGATTAGATTAGATTTATATATCTTATTCGTCGGAACAGAGTTACTATTCGCAACTATCTAATCTCAACACTAAAACACGTCCTGATATGTGCATGCATATTTTGGTAAATCTATGACAAGTAATTCAGAATAGATGGAGTATAAAAAATGTCAGTGTAATAAACTGAGTCAATGTGGTACATCATACATGTAGCCGTTGGGTCGTTGGTAGCTGGATTAGCTAAAGATGAAGCTGTGTAAATAATGTTGGTGCTAGCTCTGGCTAACTCTCTCCCTCGCTCAACTCACGGACATCAACTCACGGACAGACGTAGAAGAAAGGGAGGCGAACAAGAAACTTTCAGGCGCTCGAACGCCGCTGCTCTAACAATCTTTTTCTTGATAATGCGAGCTCTGGACTCGGTGCAACAATGGAGTACAAGCCTACAAGGGTGTGGGGTTTTATAGCCGCTCGGGCTCGCACTCAAGACGCCACGGCCGCGCCCACGACGCGTACTCACGCGTTCCACGCTCCCCCCTCGCCATGATCCGCTCAGCTCCGTCTCGCGTCCATGTCGCGCCCTGACACGATCAATGCGGCCAGCTAGCTATGCCTAGACCTGGTCCAACCCTGCTCGTCCAGCGCATCCACACACACACAAACCAGGCACTCTAAACACACGCACACGACGCACCTACGCGCCATGCCCGACATGGTCCTTGACCTAGTGCACACACACCGGTCACCACCATGCGGGACATGGCTTATTGCTAACATTCACCCCCCTAAGCCATGACCTAGAGCAGGCATGGGTGTTCATCGACGTCGCAGAGTAGCGCCACATCTTGGTTCTCCTCCTCCTGCTTCTTCTTTGGCTTCCTGCAGTCGCGAGCAAAGTTGCGGTGACCCAGCATACCACTGCATGTTGTAGTATACAAGTCGTTGATATGATCTTCATGAAGGAACTTCTTCACAAATATCATATCCCGTACAACAGAAACATTGCAGGTCATAACACTCTAGATTAGATTACAATCATGGTCTTAACAAGTTGATGTTCTCACAGGTCCGATGAGAACACCCTAAGATACTACTGAAGTCTTATTACAAACCAATATCAAGATTAAACTGAGCTCAGCAACTTATTTAGGTAAGATACTACGCTGCTCAGCTCTAAGATGTCTAGGGTAAGGCACTACTCTTCCGCCGCATTGTTGTCAGCTCCGTAGACTATTTCGTAGTCCACACCTTCCACTCCTCCGGATAGATCAAGTTCCTCGTAGACCAGCTCGTAATCTCCTTCTGGTGCTCCGCTGGTGGCCTCCACTTCATTGTCACAGTCTAGCAAGGGTGTCGAAAGAAACTGAGTACAGAGGTACTCAGCAAGTTCAAAAGAGAAAAAAGTTTTTGATGCACTAGCTACGACCATTGATCAGAAATCTCAGGTCAATGCATGTTTCGAAAACATTTCTTCAAAAGGTTTATTTTATTCTAAAAACTATGCCCGCCAGTCTTCATAGGTTGAACAGAACTTCACGGAGTTCCTTTCCTGCCGCGTTCGTAGTTCCCTTCCCGGAACAGGGAGTGATAGACACAATTTGATGCACTGTGCAGAGGTGCGTTACTTTTCACATAAGAGAGCTTATCCTTGATACCAACCGAGACACGTTTCTCGTCCACACTTCCTTGGTGTGGGCCAGGTGTAAGATCCAAGCCAATCACTGCCTTCTCCATGACCCTCATACCCACCCTTTTGTCCATCCGTACATCCCCGGTAGACATCTCCCGATCATACGGCTTTACCCTCGATGTACTATGGGCAATCCCTCATAGACGGTAGAGCCTCTCATCCACACGGATGGGAATTTGAAAGGATTTCCCAACCTACTGCAGTGTTATCCCAACACCCAGCCAGGCTCTATCAAGTCCGTTGATATACAAGAGGGAAAATATACAGCTGACTTCCCCAAAGCCATTATAGATCTCATGGTTAACGCGAATTGTACGAAGCTAGAATCACTAGACGGCATTGGTGATTAGTCCTAGATTAATAGAACCCTTGCAATGGAACCTCCACCATATCAACACATACCATGGTTCCATTGCCCACCACATAGTCATATTCATAATTGGAAAAGTAACATTTTATTTTCAATGCAGGAATGATAAGTATAGTACTTTTGCGGGTAAATTGATATAAAATAATCAAGATGACATGAGCAAGGGTGAACTTGCCTGGTGACTGCGAGATAATGCAGTTCGATGTGTTGGATGGAACTTGGACCTCGGGTTCTATAAAGAAGCATCATTGTATGGTAAGGACAATGTTATAAAATCCAAATAATGCATGCATGGGTGTATTATTTCATGTTGAATCCCTTACCCCGACATGATTAATAAGATTTAGGTTAGAATTAAATATTTATGCCTTTGGCAGTAATTTATAATTATTTTAAATCCCTTAACATTGTTTTCTTTTCTAAAGAAAAGGATTTAAGAGTAATAGAATTTTCCTTTTGGAAAATATTTATTTCAAATAAAGAATTTTAAATAATAGAGTTTTCCTTCTTTCTGGGAATAAAATAAATTGGAATAATAGAATATTTTCCTCTTGGAAAATATTTTTTGTTAAAAGAAATGACTTGGAATAATTGAATTTCTTTTTAAAATATATGATAAACAAATATTTGAATTCATTTGGAATTTTCCTTGATTTTTAGATCAAAGGAAAATTGCATCTGCACTTCTCAAACCAACAGATTGGAGATCTGCACTTCCTTCCATACAATGCTTCATACGGTGCCATTTGGATACTACTCTGATAACTATTGTTGTATGAAAACTCTGCTAATGGTAGATGGTCCTCCCATGAGCCTCCAAAGTCTAGAGCACAAGGTCTAAGCATGTCTTCAAGTATTTGAATAGTTCTCTCCGTTTGTCCTCCGATTTGTGGGTGATAAGCCGTGCTGAAATCCAACTTGGATCCCAGAGCTTCTTGGAGTTGTTTCCAAAATGCTGACGTGAAGATTGAACCTCTATCCGAGACTATCTTCTTTGGCACTCCATGTTTTCTAACTATTTCCTTGACATATATATCCACAAGCTTCTCAGAAGTATCCTTCCGATTCACCGCTATAAAATGAGCACTCTTGGTAAGTCTATCAACAATTACCCATATCATATCCTTCTTTTTACTGGTCATTGGTAGACCGGTAACAAAATCCATTCCGATCTCATCCCATTTCCATTCCGGAATATCCAAAGTTTTAAGTAGTCCAGCATGACTTTGATGTTCTGCCTTTACTAGTTGACATGTATGACATTCTGAGACATACTTGTCTATTTCCCTTTTCATGTTGTTCCACCAGAACATTTCTTTCAAATCCATATACATCTTGGTAGTTCCCGGATGTATTAAGTAAGGTGTTTCATAAGCTTCCTTCAGTATGATTGCCTTAACTTCCGGATCATCTGGTACACACATCCTCTTCTGAAAGTATAATGAATCAAATTCTCCAACATTGAATTCAGATGGTTTTCCTTCCTCTATTCTCTTGAGTTCTTCTTGGATGAATGGATCATCAACTTGTTTTCTAATAATGTCATATTTCAAATCAAAATACATCTCATCCATGATCCTTAAGGTTGCTACACTTCTCACTGTATCACCTTGAATGAGTAAGATTTGGGCTTCTTCTAACTCTTTCCGAAGTTCCTTTGGAATCTCCCATTCCGTAGGTTGATTCTCGGTACTCTTTCTGCTTAAAGCATCTAGTACTACATTATCTTTGTCTGGTGTATAGTTGATTGTCAGTTCATAATCCTTAATCAATTCTAACCATCTCTTCTGTCTCATATTCAATTCCTTTTGGGTAAAGAAATACTTCAAACTCTTATGATCTGTATATAGCTCACACTTGGATCCATAAAGAAATTGTCTCCAACTCTTCAGAGCATACACGACTGCCGCAAACTCTAAGTCATGTACTGGGTAGTTATGTTCATGTGGCTTCAGTTGCCTTGATCCATAAGCTATTACTTTACAGTCTTGCATTAGAACACATCCAAGTCCATTCTTGGAAGCGTCACAATATACCGTGTAATCCTTTCCTGGTTCTGGAACTGCTAACACTACTGTTGTGGTTAACTTCTCCTTGAGTTTCTGGAAACTCACTTCACATTCATCAGTCCACACAAATGGAGTGTTTTTCTTAAGTAACTTGGTCATTGGTCCTGCAATCTTCAAAAATCCCTTGATGAATCTTCGATAGTAACCTGCCATTCCAAGAAATCCTCTTATTTCCTTAGCATTCTTGGGTGAATTCCACTCCAATACGGACTAAACTTTGCTTGGATTCACAACTATCCCTTCTTTAGTGATGAAATGTCCAAGAAATTCGACACTATCCAACCAAAATTTGCACTTGGTAAACTTAGCATAAAGCTGATGTTCTCTCAAGATCTGCAAAACTATCTTCAAATGCTTTGCATGTTCTTTTTTATCTTTGGAATATATAAGAATGTCATCGATAAACACGATCACAAACTTGTCCAATTACTTCATGAATATCTTGTTCATCAAATTTATGAAAATAGCTGGTGCATTTGTTAGTCCAAATGGTACAACCAAGTATTCATGGTGTCCATACCTTGATACAAAAGCTGTTTTTGGAACATCTTCCTTCTTAATCTTGATTTGATGGTATCCTGACCTTAAATCTATCTTTGAGAAGACTCCCACTCCTTGAACTTGATGAAAAAGATCTTGTATTATGGGCAAAGGATACTTGTTCTTGATTGTTACATTGTTGAGATTCCTATAATCTCCACACATTCTCTTACCTCCATCTCTTTTATCCACAAAGATAACTGGTGTACCCCATGGTGAAACACTTTCTTCGATAAATCCTTTTTGTTCCAGTTCATCAATCTGAGCTTTCAATTCCACTAACTCCTTTGGTCTCATCTTATATGGTGGTTGAGCTATTGGTGCTGTGTCTGGAATCAGGTCTATCGTGAATTCTATCTCCCTATCGGGTGGCATACCCGGTAGTTCCTTGGGAAATACATCTTGAAACTAGTTTACTATAGGGATTTCTTCAATCTTCACCTCCTTTAAGCTGTTAAGCTCCAATCCTATCTCCAACTGAGTATATTTGTCTCCCTGAAACACTATCTGACCTCCAATGGAATTGCGGAGTGATATTGTTTTGTCTCCACAGTTAATCACTGCTCCATTCTCCGTCAACCAGTCCATCCCTAGGATGACTGATATATCTTTCATGGGAATGATGAAAAGGTCCGCGAAATAAACACAATCACATATGGTTATGACTTGTGCCTCTTTCACATGGGTTACTAAGATCGTTCCCCCCGCAGATAAGACAGTTATGGGGTATTCTAATTTGGAACATCTAATCCCGTATTTTTTCACGAACTCCCGTGCAAGAAATGATGTAGTTGCTCCCGTATAAAATAATACTTTGCTGGGATAAGTAAGAATGCTGAGCGTACCTAAGACTGCTTGATCCGACTCTCCAGCTTGTCCCAAGTTTGTGCAATTCAGCTTTCCATACGGTTTGCCCTTCTTCTTGTTGTTGTTGCGGTTGTTGTTGTTGTTGTTGTAGTTGTTGTTGCGGTTGTTGTAGTTTCCACCTCCAGCTCGTCCTCCTCCCGAGTTCTGTCCACTCCACGATGCCTTGTTCGGACACTCCGGCTTGATGTGTCCCTCTTGCCGCAACCATAACATATGATCCTAGGCTTCTGACAGTCCTTCTGTACATGTCCTTTCTGCCCACAGCTGTGGCAGATGATTTAATTCCTTGGGTTCTGATGCGTGCAGTTAACACACGTCCGTTGGGAACCCCAAGAGGAAGGTGTGATGCGTACAGTAGCAAGTTTTCCCTCAGAAAGAAACCAAGGTTTATCGAACCAGGAGGAGCCAAGAAGCACGTTGAAGGTTGATGGCGGCGAAGTGTAGTGCGGCGCAACACCAGGGATTCCGGCGCCAACGTGGAACCTGCACAACACAATCAAAGTACTTTGCCCCAACGTAACAATGAGGTTGTCAATCTCACCGGCTTGCTGTAAACAAAGGATTAAACGTATTGTGTGGAAGATGATGTTTGTTTGCGAAGAACAGTAAAGAACAATTGCAGTAGATTGTATTTCAGATGTAAAGAATGGACCGGGGTCCACAGTTCACTAGCGGTGTCTCTCCCATAAGATAAATAGCATGTTGGGTGAACAAATTACGGTTGGGCAATTGACAAATAAAGAAGGCATAACAATGCACATACATATATCATGATGAGTACTATGAGATTTAATCGGGGCATTACGACAAAGTACATAGACCGCTATCCAGCATGCATCTATGCCTAAAAAGTCCACTTTCGAGTTATCATCCGAACCCCTTCCGGTATTAAGTTGCAAGCAACAGACAATTGCATTAAGTATGGTGCGTAATGTAATCAACACAAATATCCTTAGACAAAGCATCGATGTTTTATCCCTAGTAGAAACAACACATCCACAACCTTTGAACTTTCTGTCATGTCCCAGATTTAATGGAGGCATGAACCCACTATCGAGCATAAATACTCCCTCTTGGAGTTACAAGTATCAACTTGGCCAGAGCCTCTACTAGCAACGGAGAGCATGCAAGAACATAAATAACATATATGATAGATTGATAATCAACTTGACATAGTATTCAATATTCATCGGATCCCAACAAACACAACATGTAGCATTACAAATAGATGATCTTGATCATGATAGGCAGCTCACAAGATCTAACATGATAGCACAATGAGGAGAAGACAACCATCTAGCTACTGCTATGGACCCATAGTCCAGGGGTGGACTACTCACACATCGATCCGGAGGCGATTATGGCGATGAAGAGCCCTCCGGGAGATGATTCCCCTCTCCGGCAGGGTGCCGGAGGCGATCTCCTGAATCCCCCGAGATGGGATTGGCGGCGGCTGCGTCTCTGGAAGGTTTTCCGTATCGTGGCTCTTGGTACCGGGGGTTTCGCGACGAAGACTTTAAGTAGGCGAAGAGGTAGGTCGGGGGCGCCACGAGGGGCCCCCACGCTAGGGCCGCGCGGCCCAAGCCCCGGCCGCGCCGCCCGTTGTGTGGCCGCCTCGTCGCCCCACTTCGTTTCCCTTTCGGTCTTCTCGGAAGCTTCGTGGAAAAATAAGCCCCCGGGCGTTGATTTCGTCCAATTCCGAGAATATTTCCTTACTAGGATTTCCGAAACCAAAACAGCAGAAAACAAAGAATCGGCTCTTCGGCATCTCGTCAATAGGTTAGTGCCGGAAAATGCATAAATATGACATATAATGTGTATAAAACATGTGAGTATCATCATAAAAGTAGCATGGAACATAAGAAATTATAGATACGTTTGAGACGTATCAAGCATCCCCAAGCTTAGTTCCTACTCGCCCTCGAGTAGGTAAACGATAACAAAGATAATTTCTGAAGTGACATGCTATCATAATCTTGATAAATACTATTGTAAAGCACATGAGATGAATGCAGCGATTCGAAGCAGTGATGAAGATAAAGAGTAAACAACTGAATCATATAGCAAAGACTTTTCACGAATAGTACTTTCAAGACAAGTGATGAGGACATCCCATCTCTTGATACAACCGCTGTACCTACAGCCACACAAATACAAGGACCAATCACTCGAGCTCGTGCCAAACAACTTAACTATCAGGTACTTTCGTTTCTTGGAACTATTCCTCACATACATGAGAATATGATGCTGCCTAAATCAGATATGTTTGTTACTCTTAGGAATGATGGACCAAGCATGGATGAGGAGGACAAGCATTGGAGCATGATCACGCATGGAGGAGATGGCAGCAAGCGTTTGAGGATTGAAGATGACGCAACTAGAAAATATCTAGACCTCTCTAGAGATCAATCATGCAAAACTAAATTTTAACAAGCCTATGTAGTTATTCATTAATGGGTACAAGGTACATGATGCAAGAGCTTAAACATGATCTATATGAGCACAACAATTGCCAAGTATCACATTATTCAAGACATTAAACCATTTACCACATGCGCATTTTCCGTTTCCAACCATATAACAATGAACGAAGTAGTTCAACCTTCGCAATGAACATTAAAGATAAAGCTAAGAACATATGTGTTCATACGAAATAGCTGAGCGTGTCTCTCTCCCAAACAAAGAATGCTAGGATCCGATTTTATTCAAACAAAACAAAATAAAACAAACAGACGCTCCAAGTAAAGCACATAAGATGTGACGGAATAAAAATATAGTTTCACTAGAGGAACCCGATAAGTTGTCGATGAAGAAGGGATGCCTTGGGCATCCCCAAGCTTAGATGCTTGAGTCTTCTTAAAATATGCAGGATGAACCACGGGGGCATCCCCAAGCTTAGACTTTTCACTCTTCTTGATCATATTGTATCATCCTCCTCTCTTGACCCTTGAAAACTTCCTCCACACCAAACTCAAAACAAACTCATTAGAGGGTCTAGTGCATAATTCATATATTCAGAGGTGACATAATCATTCTTAACACTTCTGACATTGCACAAAGCTACCGAAAGTTAATGGAACAAAGAAATCCATCAAACATAGCAAAACAGCAATGCGAAATAAAAGGCAGAATCGTCAAACAGTAATAGTCCGTAAAGACGAATTTTATTAGAGGCACCTACATTTGCTCAGATGAAAATGCCCAAATTGAATGAAAGTTACGTACATATCTCGAGGATCACACACGTAAATTGGCAGATTTTTCCGAGTTACTCTACGAGAGGACTACGTCAAATTCGCGACAGCAAGAAATCTGTTTCGCTGCAAGAATCCAAATCTAGTATTGACTTTACTATCAAAGACTTTACTTGGCACAACAATGCAATAAAATAAAGATAAGGAGAGGTTGCTACAGTAGTAAACAACTTCCAAGACTCAAATATAAAATAAAGTGCAGTAGTAAAATAATGGGTTGTCTCCCATAAGCGCTTTCTTTAACGCCTTTCGCTAGGCTGTAAAGTGTGAATCAAGTAACATCAAGAGATGAAGCATCAACATCATAATTTGTTCTAATAATAGAATCATAAGGTAACTTCATTCTCTTTCTAGGGAAGTGTTCCATACTCTTTCTTGAGAGGAAATTGATATTTAATATTACCTTCCTTCATATCAATGGTAGCACCAACAGTCAAGAAAAGGTCTTCCCAATATAATGGGACAAGATGCATTGCATTCAATATCCAAGACAACAA
>NC_061513.1:157764734-157783723 GCF_022539505.1 Lolium rigidum | reverse complement strand
TTTATTCTTCCTTGTTTAGTACTCCCTCCGTTCCTAGATATAAGCCATATAGTTTTTTGAGAAAAATTCCATAATATAAGGTTTACTGCGTTGCCCCACTTGTATGGAAAATATTTTTAGATATTTTATTAGATTTCCTTAGCTGATGCAAGGCCCTCTATTAGCTCATGTCAATTGTCTAGGGTTAATCCTATCCAAACATGGTGTAAATTTTTCTAAATATGTGTTCCTTAATTTCCGTGTCAGAAACTATATGGCTTATATTTAGGAACGGAGGGAGTACAAGTTTTATCTCAATGAATATGGCTTTGAAAGTTATCAATGATTATGAGGAGATTACTATGATTGAGTATGCAAATTTACCATAAGCTTTAATATGAGAGCGCTGCTCAATAGATAAGTATAATCTGTTAACTGTTCTCTGACCAAGAACAAAGTTTGCCATCACCAATTATGATTCCTTATGCACTTTATTTGTGATTACCTTCTACTTGTTTCAAGTTGAATTATGTGAGGAAGTTGTCTACTAGAATGCCTTGTGTGAGTTAATATGATGCTTCTTGTCCGTATTTTATTTATCGACTCTTCACTCCATAAACATGTGGTCTTGTTTACTGAGCTCAGTTTTCGCTTGGGGACAAGCGAAGTCTAAGCTTGGGGGGAGTTGATACGTCCATTTTGCATCACTATTTTATATCATAATTTGTTGTTATTCATTGATATATTTCATATTTGGAGATGATACTTATGTTATTTCATCTATTTTGCATGTTTCATGATTATTTGAGGATCGCGCACGGAGCCAGGATTCTGCTGGAAAAAGCACCGTCAGAATGCAATATTTCGGAAGATGAACAGTTGACGGAAATTATATGAAAAATCCTATTTTTCCAGATGACGAAGGGAGCCAGAAGGGGGAGCCGAGGGGACCCGAGGTGGGCTCACCTCATAGGCCGGCGCGGCCCAAGGCCTGGCCGCGCCGCCCTGTGAGGAGGGGGCCCACAGCCCCCTCTCGCCTCCTTTTCTTCGCGTACGTCTTCGTCCCGAAAACCTAAGCCCCGGAGGATAGTCGCGAAGAGTCACAGCCGCCTCTGCGGGGCGGAGAACACCAGAGAGAAAAGAGCTCTCCGGCAGGCTGAAATCTGCCGGGGAAATTCCCTCCCGGAGGGGGAAATCGACGCCATCGTCACCGTCATCGAGCTGGACATCATCTCCATCATCATCACCATCATCATCATCATCATCACCGCCATCTCCACCGCTGCACCTCGTCACCGCTGTAACAATTTGGGTTTGATCTTGATTGTTTGATAGGGGAAACTCTCCCGGTGTTGATTTCTACTTGTTATTGATGCTATTGAGTGAAACTATTGAACCAAGGTTTATGTTCAGATTGTTATTCATCATCATATCACCTCTGATCTTGTTCCATATGATGTCTCGTGAGTAGTTCGTTTAGTTCTTGAGGACATGGGTGAAGTCTAAATGTTAGTAGTGAATTATGTTGGTTAGTATTCAATGTTGTGATATTTAAGTTGTGATGTTATTCTTGTAGTGGTGTCGTGTGAACGTCGACTACATGACACTTCACCATTTATGGGCCTAGGGGAATGCATCTTGTATTCGTTTGCTAATTGCGGGGTTGCCGGAGTGACAGAAACCTAAACCCCCGTTGGTATATCGGTGCAGGAGGGATAGCAGGATCTCAGAGTTTAAGGCTGTGGTTAGATTTATCTTAATTACTTTCTTGTAGTTGCGGATGCTTGCAAGGGGTATAATCACAAGTATGTATTAGTCCTAGGAAGGGCGGTACATTAGCATAGTTTCACCCACACAACACTTATCAAAACAATGAAGATTAATCAGCTATATGAAGCGAAAGCACTAGACTAAATTCCCGTGTGTCCTCAAGAATGTTTGGTCATCATAAGTAAACAAACCGGCTTGTCCTTTGTGCTAAAAAGGATTGGGCCACTCGCTGCAATTATTTCTCTCGCACTTTACTTACTTGTACTTATTTCATCTGCTATATCAAAACCCCCTGAATACTTGTCTGTGAGCATTTACAGTGAATCCTTCATCGAAACTGCTTGTCAACACCTTCCGCTCCTCGTTGGGTTCGACACTCTTATTTATCGAAAGTACTACGATACACCCCCTATACTTGTGGGTCATCATGGTAGTAGTGGGGGGAGTGGTTGTTGAGCAGAAATAACTGCCCAGGTTACTGCCGGCGCACCAGGGCATGGGTGCGCCGGCAGCACATAGCCCTTTCGGCTATATCACCCCGGAGCCAGGCCCAAGAATCATTGCCGGCGCACCAGCCCGGGGGTGCGCCGGCAATAACGCATTTTCCGCCGGCGCACCCCTGGGCTGGTGCGCCGGCAATGACTCTTGGGCCTGGCCAGAATCGGCCGCGGCCATGCTAGGATTTTTCCCCGGCGCGTCTTTTCTGGAGGTGCGCCGGCAGTAGTCCTGCATCGCCGGCGCGGCTGCAAGGTGGTGCGCCGGCAACTGTTTCCACCGGCGCACGTCCAAGGTGGTGCGCCGGCACCACTTGCCTCCACCTATAGGCTTTTTCCTAGTAGTGGTAGGTATGTGCTCAATGGCCACATCTGGAACCAAGGTTGGATCCTTGGTGAATATCTCCTGAAAATATGATGATGCCATCTGTTCCATCTCACCAGGGACCTTAGTCCATGTACCATCCTCCCTTTTTAGTGTCTTTATCAGGTTCCTCCTTGCTCTCCACACCGCATTGCGGTGGAAGTAGCTAGTATTCCGGTCACCCTCTTTTAACCAAGATATACGTGACCGTTGCAACCACATCATTTCCTCTCTATACAATAGCTCATCCATGTGTTGTATTTTTGCACGAATTGCCATTCAGCCATTGTTTGCCAACTGGAGAGATTCCAGTTCCCCACGAAGCCTTTCTAGCTCCTTCGTAACACTCCCAAAATTTTCCTTACTCCACTTACGCAAGTTTTGCATTACCCCTTGCAAAGATTCAGCCACTGATCCTAGGTCACCCCTCGGCCGCCGTTGCTCCCACGCCTGCTGGACAACCTCATGCAGCGATGATTCACGCTCCCACATGATTTCATATCTAGGAGATGATCGACGATGCTTGAGTTGGATCCTCGACCTCTGCGTGAATCAATATAGGACAATGATCAGATCTTGGCGATGTCAAATGCTTCACCGATGCCAAAGGGAATATATCTATCCATGACATGTCTGCACATGCTCTATCAAGACGAACACGCACATTCTGTACTCCAACTCGCTTGTTATCATAGGTATAAGGTGTACCCGAGAAACCCAAGTCTTGCAATTCACAAAACGTCAAAGTGTCTCGAAACGCAGCCATCTGATTTTCACCACGCAATGAGTTTGAAAAATGTTCATGTTGCCACATTGCTTCATTATAATCACCGCAGACTAGCCACGGTTGTTGCGATTGAGCTCTCACATCAATTAAGCTCTCCCACATCAGGTGTCGATTTTTCACTCTCGGCTCACCATAGATGAAGGTTGTCCTCCAACTTAGCCCTTCAGTTGGATCCACAACAATGACATCAATAAACCTTGCAGTACTTTCCAGAACTATAACCTGAATCGATTCATCCCAAAATAAGGCGAGACCTCCACTTAGTCCATCACTACTGACGCTGTCGAGGGTGCTCCTCGGCAATGCCCTCCGATAGGGGCTTAGGGTTGATGGAATCCTGCAAGCTGACACGAGACATCGGTTCACAGACAAGCGGGGAGAGCGATTTACCCAGGTTTGGGGCCCTCGATGAGGTAAAACCCTTACGTCCTGCCTGTCTGTTCTTGATTATGATGATAATAGGTCACAATGGGGTGCCGAATAGTTCGGCTGAGATCTCGTCGAGATGGCTAAGTGCTATGGTGACCTAGCTCTAAGCTTTAGGTGGCTAAGACTGCTAAGATTGATTGTGTCCCTCGGCAGCCCCTCTCCTGGCCTTTATATAGGAGGCCAGGTCTCAAGAGGTCTAACCGAGTACGACTAGGTTTACAGTAGCTTTAAATCTAATCTTTCCTTGTTCGGCCGCTTCTTTGTCTTGCTCGTCAAGGAATCTTCTGGTGCGCCGTCCAAGTGCCTTCATGGGCCTCCAACTACACAATACGAGGATAGGGCAATGTCGGTTACCCGAAGGGTAATGCCCACGTCGGTAGCCCCGAGTGTCTAGCCGAACATAGTTCGGGTAGAGACTGAAGCATGTCTTCTTATGATGTCCTTCTCCTCGATTGTCCTTGTTCATCTTGAATCAGCACCATCTTCTTCTGTCGGGTGCGCGTCAGCGCTCCCGATGGGAGTAGCCCCCGAGTCTAGGTACGGATGCTTGCAATCCGTGCGTAGACTCAAGTTGTACAACTCGAATATTTCGATCAGCCGAAGTTTTTCTGCAAGCCTTCGTAGGTCATCCGATACATTTTCTTCATGCAAGGTATAATGGGTAACGTGCCCAACTTTTGCTGGTTAACTGCCGACGGCAAAACAACGTTACCCTACACAGAATCAAGTCCCCGGGCATGATACTGGAGTGCAAAAAGTTCTGTCGGGTGCGCGTCCAGCGCTCCCGATGGGAGTAGCCCCCGAGTCTGAGCACGGGTGCTTGCAACTGGGTGCAGACTCGAGTCGAGCAATTATCTCTTCCTTCAAGGTTTTTTCCTTCGAGTCTTCATTCTGTCGGGTGCGCGTCTAGCGCTCCCGATGGGAGTAGCCCCCGAGTCTAAGTGCAGATGCTTTGCAATCTGTGCGTAGACTCAAGTTCACCATCCGATACCTTTTTATTCCTTCGAATGCTTTGAGCATTCCTCATGACGTCATTGATGACGCTTCACAGATACCTTGATTTTGACTGACAGGACGCGACCCGCAGGGCCTATTCTTTCTCTGTCTGGCCCTGTTTTTTTAAGCAATATCCGCCCTTCTCGCACAGTTACCAAGGCGTCTCCTCAATTTCCGCAATCTTCAATGGAAAAGATCCACTTAATGGACTGGCATCAGTGACACGTGCCCACGCAGTCCTCAAATTCTCCCTTTCTTAAAATCTCCAAAGGACGAAATCCTCTAGTCTTCTCCCATATTTTCCGTAGCATCTTCCTGTCCTTCTTCCTCTTCTTTTCTTCGCAACTGTTGCGCCGCCACCACCGCTTTTTCCGATCCTCCCAGATCTCGCAATGGTGAAGAAGAAGAACCTCACCGCCGCCGCCAAATCTTCCTCGAATCCTCCGAAGAGTAGTGCTCCAGATGCTCCTCCTGCAACTCCGGCGCCGCCAGCGCCGCCAGGCTCGATAGCCAAACCTGGGGATTGGCTAGCGTCAACCATCACCAAACGTGATGAGAAGAGGTCCCGAAGCTTGGGGTTAATCTCCTCCGACGAGGGTGCTGTGATTCTTCCAGGTGCGATTTCTCGGCCCAATCCCCCTGCTGGTTTTACCGTGGTGTTCCTGTCGTTCTTGCATCGGGGTCTCTCACTTCCCGCTCATGAATTCCTTCTTCACCTTCTGCGGACTTACGAAATCCAACTGTGGCAACTCACTCCTAACTCAATCCTTCACGTCGCTGTGTTCATTACCCTCTGCGAGGCGTTTTTGGGCATTGAGCCTCATTTTGGATTGTGGAAAAAGATCTTTTATGTAAAGAGGTACAGCAGTTGTAATGGATCTTTTGTCATCGGAGGAGTGGGGTTT
This sequence comes from Lolium rigidum, assembly GCF_022539505.1. Taxonomy (NCBI): domain Eukaryota; kingdom Viridiplantae; phylum Streptophyta; class Magnoliopsida; order Poales; family Poaceae; genus Lolium; species Lolium rigidum. The sequence goes on along the minus strand of NC_061513.1, from coordinate 157,777,999 downwards.
GTGGCTCGTTCGGAGGTTAATTATTTCAATTTCCCAATGAGAGAATTTGTGCAAGGATGGAGACTGAAATGGTTTTATGTCAAGGATTCCTTGTCAACCGAGTCCCAGCTTCCTTGCTTTGCCAACGTCCTCGAAGCCAAGCCTAAGGATTCTTGGAAGAACATTCTCTCTCCCGACGAAAGGGCAGCAGCCGACGAATTATTTGCCAAATTTCTTCAAATCAAAGAGGCCGATGGCCAAACTATTGTTGGCACAGAGGTGGCAGCGGTGTTCCTGAAACGTCGAGTCCAACCAGTCATGGCCAGAGTTCGTCCGATGTGGTTGTATTCAGGTCCGAAGGATGTAACCAGGATCAATGTTGCCGAACTGTCGGAAAAGGAACTGCTTGATGAAGTCAGTCGCCTTACTTTCTTTAGTCAGGAAGACTCGATCCCATTGATATCTTCTTACACTCCTCTTGATGCCGAACATCCACCGCCAGAGGTAACTTTCCTTTCTTATATTCTTATTACGTTGCTTCTACTTGGTCGACATAATTACCATTCGTTCTTACTTGCTCTTTTCTTCGACAGATTGCCATAGTTCCTGAAAACTCGCATGATTCTCCAAATGACACTTCTGAGGGAAGAGGCTCCTCAATCCCTGTTGATTTTCATGCTGCCGAACACATAGACCCAGAGGGTGAACACGATGAACCGATAGATTCTGAAGCTGCCCATGTCAATCCTCCTTCCTTAGCCGATGATGCTTGCGACACAGAGGGATCAGTGCGTGATGATGACGCGGATCATGATGCCTTTATTGATGCAGCTGTGGAGGAGACCAGGGCTTCACCCATGAAGAGATCGACCGGCGGCTTTGCCGATGAAGACGATCTCTTCGACATGTAAGCACCTCCTTCCCTGAAACCATACTTTGTCCTTTTATTCTTCGCATTCCTTTCATAACTTCAGTCAATCATTTCCTTTCGTAGTGACGAAGGTCTCATTGAGCCTCCGTCTAAGAAAGCCAAATCTGGCGCTGCTCCACCGGACGTTGCGGCTTCCGAAGCTTCGGCTCCTAAAGCAGCCCCCGCGGCTCAAGTATCAACAGCTTCCTCCCTTTCTAAGGGGAAAGATGTTCCTTCAGCTGCCGCCGCCGCGACTCCTCCTTCTGTGAGTCCTTTTTTTTATTACAACTTGAATTTTCTTGGTGCGTACTTTTTTTAATGATTCTTTGTCAACCATCCTTCTTTCTTAAGGGCCTGCGAGGTGTTATATCCTCTTTGGAGGCCTTTGCCTCTCAGTTTACTTCTCTGGAAGCAGACAAAGTTCGACTGCAGGAGGAAGTTAAATCTTCTTCTTTGAAGTTGGATGGCGCCATTAAAAAGGCTGCCACAGCTCGCCAAGAAGTCGACTCCTTGAAGGAGGAGCTGGGCAAACTGAAGGAGAAGCTGAAAGAAGCAGAGGCGTCGAGGCTGGCTGCCGAGGATCGGGCAGCTGAAAAGGATGAACTCCTTCGTCAGTCTTCCTTGGCTCTACTTGGTAATCTCTTTTGTACACCTCTGTCGATTATTGCACTTACGGATTCGTTCCTTTGTCAACGACCTTTTTCAATTCATTTTCTTGCAGAAGCCGCCAACATCCCTGCCGATGCCTTGGACAAAGTTCCAAACAACTCTCTGGCAAATGGTGTGTCGATGGCTCTCGCCTCCCACCAGCTTACGCGGGAGATTCTTGAAAAGGGAAAAGGTGCCATGGCGCGGATGCACTCGATGATCTTCCCCAAGATCAATCAGGACAAAACTCTAGGGCAGCTGATCGACGCCTTCACGGTTGACACCAAGGAGGTTATCGAGGTATTCAAACGCACCTCGCGTACCTATGGTGCCCTCCTTGCCTTCCAACTTATGATGGGTCACGGCTTTAAGGATGACATTGAAGAAATGACTAAGGAGCTACCGAAAGAACAGGATGGGCGGTTCGTTGATTTAAGCATTTTCAAGATATCAGCTCTTAAGTGTGCACGCCAGCTTCTCGAGCTAGTGTCATCAAAGAAGACATCGGCCGGCCCTAGTTTATCGACTCAAACCCAAGCCATTTGATCTTTGTAGCAAACTTTTCTTTGAACTGATGCGAAACAATGTTCTTGCCGAATAACTTCTGTTTGTAATAAACTTTGTGCTAGCAATGTTGTTAGCACACTCTTTGTTATGATATTGTTGCTTGTATTCTCCCGATGGGAGTACCTTCTATTGTTGAGGTGAACCGATCTGTCATGCCTTTGTCGTCTTTCCTTGCAGGTGTTCCCAGTGTCTGCATTCGTTGACGATTCTTCGGGTGCTCTTTCTGAAGATGATCGAGTGCAGCGTATGAAGGATCGGATCACACAGTTGGAAAAGGACCTGCGCAGTACTTACGCCTTGGCCACCATTATCAGGAAGAAGGGCAAGATTGCAGCCGACGTAGAGCGCTACGCTCTTACTGAACTGCATAAGGCCAGTGAAAGTTTAAACTGTAAGTTCCCTGGTCTTTGATTTCATTACTCTTTTGTTGAAAACGCATTGCCTGATCTTCCATTGATTCCTTTGCCAGTCATAGCTTTGAACCGTGCGGAAGAGAACAAGCGGATTCACGAGCGTGTGCACGCATTGACCCAGCTATCATCAGCCGAAGAAATTTTCTGGCGGGAACACTCGAAGGCTTCGGCTGTCGCACAATTTCAGGATCGGGTCCAACAAGTCCACCATTTCTTCAACAAGTGCTACAAAGCCCTGCGGGTAATTTGGAGGACTATGTTCCCTTTGAACGCGGTCCCTCCTACGATGTTGACTTTGATGTCGGAGTTTGGAAATACCACGAAGATTCGAAACTTGGTGCGAGCTCAGATCTTTGCGGGGGCCAGGTTTACACTTGCCCTTGTCCTTGCTCGTTATCCCTCAGCGAATTTGCTGTCTATCGCCAACGCAACTGGTGATTTGGAGACACTGTATCCGAAGGTATTGTTGCCCGCCAATATAATTGTCGACAAGCTTGAGGAGGACTCAAAGGTACCTGAAGAAAGAGAAACTCCGCAAGGGTGATTTCAGGGGTTAAGGTTGTTTTGTAAATTGGTATTTTGGCTACTTCATCCAAGTGTTTGGATTATGTAATTGAGCCCTTTTGTTTGGTAGGTACATGTATATGTACTTTTACCGTGTTAATGCCGTTGGCAAATTTTGAAGGAGCAAATCTTCATTGCCCGTTTATATGTATGTGTACTCTTTGTTCAGCAAATCATTTGAGTGATCAGCTCGTGTTGCAGGTTTTGCTAAACCTGTTGTATGTGCAACTTTGCTTTCAACCGATGTATGTTTCGACAGTCACTCCCGAATATTTCGGGTGCAGTGATTCTGCCGATGAGCCCGTTGTTATTTGATATTTCCGTAAGTAAAATATCGAACGTGGGTTGTGTTTATATGTATTTCCGAACTCTTACTATTTACAGCACTCGTAGAGGCATCTATAGGAGAGGGAAGGATTAACATCCTTGTTTTCTTTGCATCTTTTAGCACTCGTAGAGGCTTTTCTTTTGAAGCACGATCTTCTGCCGCGTACTATGTTGCATGGTGATGCGGCTTAGACGTTTTGAATTACTGCAATGCTTAACAAGAGATCGAAACTTAAGTTCTCATTAATAAGGTAAGCACGAGGCTAAAGGGCGAAAAAAGGAAGGCCCTGTTTAAAATAAAGGGAAAAAATCAAACGCTAGTAAATTTCTTAAGCAAGAAAGGGGTTCTTCTCATCTTCTGGCTTTTTCACCACGTTAGTGGTTGCTGCAGCGTTGTTGATTTCACCAGGGGCCTGGACAATGGTTGCCAGCGTCTTGCTGTCTCCTATGTCTTCTGTGCCATCGACTGCCGAAACTTTTGCTGCCGAAGCTTTCGCTGCCGAAGCTTCTGCTGCCGAAGCTTCTAGAGCAAGGTCGGCTGGCTTCTTCTTGGTTTCCCTGACATATTTTTCCTCCTTGATTTCACGTATCGACAACTTGGGCAGAGGGTCGACAATTTCTTGTTGTAACCCGAACTTCGCAGCAATCCTCTGAAAGTCGCGATCACAATTGTCCGAGCGTGAAAAACTTCCATAGACTGTGATGTTGGTCCCGTTGTTCCCAGGCATTTTCAGCTTGAGGTATGCATAGTGCGGCACAGCCATGAACTTGGCATAAGCTGGTCTTCCGAGTATAGCGTGATACTGTGACTCCCAGTTCACTACTTCAAACTCGATCTTTTCCTTCCAGAAATTGTCGGCTTTGCCGAAGACGACGTTCAGGTAAACTTTACCAAGAGAGTACCCCGGTGAAGTTGGAAGAATCCCATGGAAGCAAGTGTCTGTTTCTTCCAGCATCCCCATGGTGATCCCCATACTTTTGATTGTGTCGATGAATATCAGATTTAGCCCGCTTCCACCATCCATGAAGACTTTGCTCATCTTGAACCCCCTAATTTGTGCCTCGACTACTAAGGCAGCGTGTCCTGGTTTTGGTATGGTCATCGGGTGATCTGCTCGACTGAACGTAATGTTACGAGAGGACCACTCGACATACTCGGGGATGTTCGCCATGATACTTTACGCCGAGTTAATCTCTCGGGTGAGTTTCTTCATTTCTCTTCTCGAGACACCTGTCCTATGAATCATGCTCATCTGCCCACGTGGTGGTGGAATCGCCTCGTTGGGTTGATGAGGTTGAGCCTGCTGGACTTGATGCTGCGGTGGGGGTGGTGGTGGTGGTGGTGGCGGATGCTGGCCTGCCTGCTGGATGAGTTTGTGCATGTCAATGAACTGCCGACAGTCCCTGAGCAAGTGGCTTGACTTCGTTTTGCCGTCCTTGGAATCGACATACGAGTGCAAGTAATATGGAGCGTTGATCTGCTCAGCGTAGGGTAGTTCGGGAGTCCTCTACTGCCGTGGTTTATAATTGCCACGATTCCCAGAATTGTTCCGATTGCCGTCATGTCGATCGTCTCTTCTATCGTCGTATCGATCGTCCTGCTGATCGGAATACCCTGCGGCTACCAGGTTGTTGTTGTCATAGCTGCGGTTCTTCCTTCTCTTGTGACGATCGCTTCGACCACCCGAGTCGTGCTTCGGCTGGTCATCGTCTTCGTCGTCACTGCGCTTTCGCGGTCTTCGCACGTTGTCCTCGCCATCAGCCCAGCTGTTGGCGATTTCCATTAACTTGGTTATGGTTTTTGGCTTTTTGCGTCCGAGTTCTTCTATGTAGCTTTCACGTCGGACGCCATCGCTGAAGGCGTCGATTGCTCTGTCGACGGATACATCTTCGGCAGCGTTTAGGAGTTTGGTGAATCTCCCGATGTAAGAGCGCATTGATTCCTTCACGCTTCTGCCGGCAATGCCGTAACTCTTCAATCCCGACGGGTCTCTTGTACGTTGCTTGAAAATTGGCAACGAAGGCATCTACTAGGTCGTCCCATGATTTGATGGAACCCTTCGGCAGTCCCCTTAGCCAGGCTCGCGCTGAATCCTTTAGGTAAAGCTGCAAGCACTGCATTGCTGCTATCTGGTTCCCCTTATGCAGAATCACAGTCTGCAGATAGTCGTCTATCCAAGATCTCGGCTCCTGCTGCCCATCATATTTGGCAGCGTCAGTAGGGGTGGGTTTGAAATTTTTGGGTGGCATCACCTCGCGGATTTTGTAGCTTAAACAATCGGCTCCCCTGAGCTCGCCGTCGTTCTCCTGATTCTCATCCGAAGAATCACTGTCATCCTCCTCCCTAGCAGCGCGTCGTCGCCTTGCTTTGTCGATCCTGCTCTGGGTGATTTCATCCCGAGCATCTCTCGCATGATGCTTTGAACCACTAGCCTGCAACGCGGTTTTTTTCTTTTCGCGGAACTAGATTATCTCCCAATATCGCGAGACTTTCTAGGGCACCTCGGTGGGCTTGAGCCATGGATCCTTCAGGGCGCTGGTTGATAAGGTATGCAGCGAGGTTGGCTGTTGCTCCTGCGACGGTTTTCGGCCGTGGCATGCCTGCGGTGTCCGTGGTCATAAAGGACTTGGTCAGGTTCGACGTTATTTCTCTAGCGTCATCTTCCGAAAGCCTGGATAGTCTTGATCGGTGCTTGCCTGCCCCTTGAGTATTTCGAGAGGCGCTTCCTTGCGAGCCTCTTCGTCGTTCGCTGGATCGGTCTGCCGCAGATAGGCGTCTCTCGAGGGTGGCTTGTTCTTTCGATAGGTATTCCCGGTTTTTCTCTAGTATAGAGCGATAGGCGTTAAGGGTTCCAACCGAGGTTCCTGCGGGGAGCGGAGTGTTGTCAAGTACGGCTGCCTTGGCTGCTGCCCACTCCTCGTCCGCGATGGTGTAGTCGCTATTGTGGTTGCTGGCACTGTTTTCGAAACTTGCTCGTCTACTGGAGCGAGGAGTGTGGTCTCCGTCTCCTCTATGCCTTGTGTTTCCCGTGTTATTGGCGACATAAACCTGATGACGCGCCGTTCTCCGGGTGGTTCCTTGGACGACGCTGTCGACACTGTCCTCTCCCGATGAGTAGTGGGCGTTGCAGATGAACGGTGTGTCGCTTGATCCCAGTCCATGCCTGGTGTCGCAATTCAAGCAATAGTACGAGGTTAACTCCGAAGATGTGGGATTGTCGGATCCTACCGACATGGAAGACGTTGAACGAGGAGTCGAGGGCGCGAGTGAACTCGTTGAGCCTGTCAGACCATCTGAAAGTTCGAGTGATGACAACGCGCTTGGACTCGTCGATCCGGAAGTGGGCGATTCCAGCAGCCGAAGGATTCCTTCCGCGTTGACGTTGTAGTGGACGCTGCCGAAGGTCATCTCCATGTTTCCTTGTAGATCCGAGAAGGTTGAGCGGGAGGAGTCGGCCGTGCGGGGTGAATTCATAGGAGCCGAATCGAATCGGGCTTCCCGAGGTTTGGTGATGACGGTGTCGATGAAGTTGCCGATGACATGACCGGATCTGCCGATGACCGATCTTGTGCCGACGGGGTTCCCACGGACGGCGCCAATTGTCGAGGGTGCTCCTCGGCAATGCCCTCCGATAGGGGCTTAGGGTTGATGGAATCACTGCAAGCCGACACGAGACATCGGTTCACGGACAAGCGGGGAGAGCGATTTACCCAGGTTCGGGGCCCTCGATGAGGTAAAACCCTTACGTCCCGCTCGTCTGTTCTTGATTATGATGATAATAGGTTACAATGGGGTGCCGAATAGTTCGGCTGAGATCTCGTCGAGATGGCTAAGTGCTATGGTGACCTAGCTCTAAGCTTTAGGTGGCTAAGACTGCTAAGATTGATTGTGTCCCTCGGCAGCCCCTCTTCTGGCATTTATATAGGAGGCCAGGTCTCAAGAGGTCTAACCGAGTACGACTAGGTTTACAGTAGCTTTAAATCTAATCTTTCCTTGTTCGGCCGCTTCTTTGTCTTGCTCGTCAAGGAATCTTCTGGTGCGCCGTCCAAGTGCCTTCATGGGCCTCCAACTACACAATACAGGATAGGGCAATGTCGGTTACCCGAAGGGTAATGCCCACGTCAGACGCCACAAAAACCTCTCAACCCCAGTCGGCTCCTCAACCTGTTAACTCTATCTTCAGCTTGCCTAGTCTCACATACAAAGACCAGCTTTGGGGAATTAGCCTTGCACAAGACTAACAGCTCACGAACAGTCCGGCGGTTTCCCCCACCACGGCAATTCCGACAAAGAATATTCATTGCGGGAGGAACTTTAGACTTCCAACCTTCTGGTTCACTACGCCAGATGAACAATGCAATTCTCAAAGGATCTTGCTCACCGATCAGTTCCAAGCAAGTCTACAATAACTCCTCTACTAACACCACAGAACCTTATCTCCAAGGCACTTTCTTGCAATCAGACCAGCGAAACACAGGCCTGCAGAACTTTGTCCCGAAGGATCGCTACCACGAAAAACTCACCGCCGGCTGGAGACCGGAGGGAGGACAGAAACCCTTAACGGGGACAAGACACGCGTTACCTAGCAAGGCACGTGGGAAGCACAGCCGTCGCCAGCGGCGGCGGCCATCAAAACCTAGATCGCCTTTGGATCGCCATACCGTAGACATGTTTAGATACTCATGTGTGTAGAACGTGTATTTATAAATCTAAATTTAGATAAATCTATGACATCTAATTCAAAACAAAGAGAGTAGTTGTTGACATAGGCATCTCGAATGGGCCTGCCGAATAAGGTACCCGAGGATGGCTGGAGGCCCACGATCCGAAGTTTACGAAGCTCGGAAGCCCAATAAGCGTCGATATGGGAAATAGAGATGTATTAGGAAATCTTATTGTAATACGGGAAGGGCTCGTGTAAACCTTCCCGGACTTTGTAACTTGTACAAGACGAAACTCTCGGCTCTACCTCCTATATAAAGGAGAGCCGAGAGAGAAAGAGAGAATCGAATCATTGTCAACACAACCCTAGTTTTTCATAGTCGAGCACCTGTTTCGGCTGAACCTTCGAGATCTACTTGCCCTCTACTTTCCGCGAAACCCTACTCTACAACTTGTAGACATTGACAAGTTAATCCCTTGTCAATTGTCGCCGTCTGTGGGGATTGGAGGCGACAAGGAGCTGATCTAGATGGCATCGTCAACATCGACAACATCTTCAGTAGCAAGCAACGCGATGGATGGAGGTAAACAGGGCAAACCTGACGTCGTCGATTTTGTTCCTCACGCTCCTGCCCGTTTGCATGCATATGCCGATTTGGAGGAGTCGGCGGAGATGACGTTCGGGAGTTTCCACTTCCTCGTCGGGAAAGAAGGATCGCACCGTTTTTCGGCACCAATTTTTTCGGGACCGTCAGCGGTCGATTCCGACTTTTCGGGATCATCAACATCAATCATCGAGTCAGGAGACGAGGAAGTTTCTTTGTCAAGCTTCATCAAGCCCGCCATCAGCAGAGAACTCGCCGATATGTTCGGCAACATGTCTTTCGGGTCGTTCGCGGGCTCCGATCTGAGCAGCGACTCAGAAAGCATCAACAGTTTCGACTTCATCGACAGATCTACTTTTATTCGGGAGGTTTTCGCCGATCTTTCAGATGGTGTCACCGACACTGAAGAAAAAAAAAACTACAATATATCATCAAATCTGCGTGATCGGCGAATCAAGTCATCCAGAAGAGCCGTTAGAGGCTTTCAATGATATGGATAATCCATACATCGATCCCGCTGATCTCACGCAAGGAACCGGAAATAAGTATGTCGGCTCCATACCTCGCGAGAAGGTGCAGCTTTCGCAAGAAGCTTGGGATAGAGCTGGGAGATCCATGAACGGCACAGAGCCGATGAACACCACAGCCACAGCAGAGGAGCTGCAAGCATATCAATATAGACTCGCTCGTGCCGGACGAGAGCTCGAAAAACAAAGAGTTATACTTGCGCAAAGAAAAGCTGCAGCTTCCGCATCAAGTGCGCAGAGCCAACCTGAGCCAACAATCAAGAACCTCGGGAGATAGTCACAGAGCACCACGCGCAAGAGGAAGATCTCGGCTAGCAAATGTGCCTGAGCATGAAAGAGAGAACCTGATACAAAACCTCGACATGTCCTTTATGTCGATAGATACAAGAGGGCACATCATCCCCAAAACACCGGAAGCGGGATATATGGTGACTCATGCCTTCATCTTGGCATCCAAACCACCTCCCGGAGATCCCAGAGAAGTTCTGTACCAGATGGCCATGGTAGGAGTTGGAGTCATGGGGACAACGTTCGCAGGATCAAGTACGCCGCAATCCGAGAGCGCACCAAGACAAAATAATCCTCGCCCTGCTACGATAGCGTGAGATCCTCCACGAGAAGGTGATGCGAGAGACACAACGACACAAGCACGAGTCGATAGAGCACGACAGGAGAGAAGAGAACGTCGGTATTCACTAGAAGTCGACGAACAAGATATGTGTGGGCTCCCTTGCTTTAGTAGATGAGTTCGTAAAACTCGGGTGCCTTCTAGGTTCAAGTTACCTGATAACTAAAAAAAGTTTGATGGCTTGCAAGATCTAGAGGACTGGTTAATCGACTACCTGGAGACAGTGAAGTTGACGGGTGGAACTAGAGCAACTGCCATGCAGAGCATCCAGGTTCACCTCAGCGGAGCCGCAAGATCGTGGATAAAGAAGTTACCAGAAGGATCCATCGATAGCTGGGAGACTTTCGAGGACTTGTTCGTGAAAAATTTCCGTTCCACGTGCAAGAAACCTGCATCAATAGAGCAACTAAGGGCTTGCAAGCAGAAGTATGACGAACCAATGAGGATTTATATCTAGCGATGGAACATCATAAAAAAATTGGTAGAAAACATATCTAATGAAAGAGCAATAGATGCATTTGTTGCAGGGATCCGAAGAAGAGACTTAATCGAGGATTTGGGAAGGTCCAACCCGAGAACAATAGCAGAGCTCATGGAGATAGCGAATCGCTGGGCGGATGGCGAAGATGCTGTTCAAAACAAAAGGCACATGTCACCTGAGGAAGATCGCAACAGAAACAACAACCAAAATAGGCGACTCTTTTCTCGACAGTTCTCAGATTATGACGGTCCCAGCCAAGTGGTGGCTGGCTTCCGAGGAAACAGTGGAGGAAATCATCGGGATGACTATCAGAGGAGCAACAAGCGGTGCAATGATCATAGAGATGCGCCAAGCTCCAGCTGGCAAAATAATCGGCCAAGATCCCGGAGGCCATACAATATATCACCCGAAGATCATCTGAACGGGCCATGCTAGATGCACTTTTACCTCGACAGTGAAGGAAAAAGACAGTCAGGCCATCTTCAGAAGGACTGCCGAACTTTTGAAGCTTTGTACAGATACGCAGAGCACACAAATGCACAAGCATCGAATAGGGGACCAAGGAGTGAGGTTCATCTGCCGCCACCACCCGCAGTTACTAGTTCAAATCAACGTCGGTTTAATTAGCGGCAGCACCAACCAACAATGGCCCTTACATTGACACAACATGAGCAGTGTCGATGATTCAGAAAGGTAGACCATCGAATAGGACACAGAAAGTAATTTCACGATAGGTATACATGGCAGAGAAGATGCCTGATACGTCTCCGACGTATCGATAATTTCTTATGTTCCATGCTACATTATTGATGATATCTACATGTTTTATACACATTATATGTCGTATTTATGCATTTTCTGGAACTAACCTATTAACAAGATGCCGAAGAGCCAGCTTGATGTTTTCTCGCTGTTTTTGGTTTCAGAAATCCTAGTAACGAAATATTCTCGGAATTGGACGAAATCAACGCCCGGGGTCCTATTTTGCCACGAAGCTTCCGGAAGACCGAAGACGTAACGAAGTGGGGCGACGAGGCGGCGACAGGCCGGGGCGGCGCGGCCCACCTCCCGGCCGCGCGGCCTCGTCGTGTGGGCCCCTCGCGTCGCCTCCCGACCTGCCCTTCCGCCTACTTAAAGCCTCCGTCGCGAAACCCCCGCATGCGAGAGCCACGATACGGAAAACCTTACCGAGACGCCGCCGCCGCCAATCCCATCTCGGGGGATTCTGGAGATCTCCTCCGGCACCCTGCCGGAGAGGGGATTCATCTCCCGGAGGACTCTTCACCGCCATGGTCGCCTCCGGAGTGATGAGTGAGTAGTTCACCCCTGGACTATGGGTCCATAGCAGTAGCTAGATGGTTGTCTTCTCCTCGTTGTGTTTCATTGTTGGATCTTGTGAGCTGCCTAACATGATCAAGATCATCTATCTGTAATGCTATATGTTGTGTTTGTCGGGATCCGATGGATAGAGAATACTATGTTATGTTAATTATCAAGTTATTACCTATGTGTTGTTTATGATCTTGCATGCTCTCCGTTATTAGTAGAGGCTCTGGCCAAGTTGATGCTAGTAACTCCAAGAGGGAGTATTTATGCTCGATAGTGGGTTCATGTCTCCGTGAATCTGGGGAGTGACAGAAACCCCTAAGGTTATGGATGTGCTTGTTGCCACTAGGGATAAAACATTGATGCTATGTCCGAGGATGTAGTTATTGATTACATTACGCGCAATACTTAATGCAATTGTCTGTTGTTAGCAACTTAATACTGGAAGGGGTTCAGATGATAACCTGAAGGTGGACTTTTTAGGCATAGATGCAGCTGGATGGCGGTCTATGTACTTTGTCGTAATGCCCAATTAAATCTCACTATATTTATCATGACATGTATGTGCATTGTTATGCCCTCTCTATTTGTCAATTGCCCGACCGTAATTTGTTCACCCAACATGCTTTTATCTTATGGGAGAGACACCTCTAGTGAACTCGTGGACCCCGGTCCATTCTTTTATACTCGAAATACAAATCTGTTGCAATACTTGTTCTTTACTCGTTTTCTTGCAAACAATCATCTTCCACACAATACGGTTAATCCTTTGTTACAGCAAGCCGGTGAGATTGACAACCTCACTCGTTTCGTTGGGGCAAAGTACTTTGGTTGTGTTGTGCGGGTTCCACGTTGGCGCCGGAATCTCCGGTGTTGCGCCGCACTACATCCCGCCGCCATCAACCTTCAATGTGCTTCTTGACTCCTACGGTTCGATTAAACCTTGGTTTCTTGCGAGGGAAACTTGCCGCTGTGTGCATCACACCTTCCTCTTGGGGTTCCCAACGGACGTGTCAACTACACGCATCAAGCAAATTTACGGCGCCGTTGCCGGGGAGATCAAGACACGCCGCAAGGGAGTCTCCACTTCCCGATCTCTTTACTTTGTTTTTGTCTTGCTTTATTTTATTTACTACTTTGTTTGCTGCATTATGTCAAAACACAAAAAAATTAGTTGCTAGCTTTACTTTATTTACTGTCTTGCACTCTATATCAAAAACACAAAAAAATTAGTTACTTGTATTTACTTTATCTAGTTTGTTTTATTACTACTGCTAAAATGGCCACCCCTGAAAATACTAAGTTGTGTGACTTCACAACCACAAATAATAATGATTTCTTATGCACACCTATTGCTCCACCTGCTACTACAGCGGAATTCTTTGAAATTAAACCTGCTTTACTCGAATCTTGTTATGCGAGAGCAATTTTCAGGTGTTAGTTCGATGATGCTGCTGCCCATCTCAATAATTTTGTTGAATTGTGTGAAATGCAAAAGTATAAAGATGTAGATGGTGATATTATTAAATTGAAATTGTTTCCTTTCTCATTAAGAGGAAGAGCTAAAGATTGGTTGCTATCTCTGCCTAAGAATAGTATTGATTCCTGGACTAAATGCAAGGATGCT
>NC_061513.1:157746731-157764634 GCF_022539505.1 Lolium rigidum | reverse complement strand
CGATTTAGCCAAAATCTGGTGATAACACACATTTAAGCCTAACGTGCTTCCTATGAAAAGGAATCTTGTAAATAAACAAATTCATGAAGCATGATGCAACAAGCATAGAAAGATAAAACAAGTGTAACTTCAAAAATTTCAGCATATAGAGAGGTGTTTTAGTAACATGAAAATTTCTACAACCATATTTTCCTCTCTCATAATAACTTTCAGTAGCATCATGAGCAAACTCAACAATATAACTATCACATAAAGCATTCTTATCTTGAGTCTCATGCATAAAGTAAGTACTACTCCCAACATAAGCATAGTCATTCTTATTAATTGTAGTGGGAGCAAATTCAACAAAGTAGCTATCATTATTATTCTCATCATCAAATAGGAGGCATAGTATAATAATAACAAGCTTTATCCTCCATAGTAGGTGGCAACAAAAGACCACTATCATTATAATCATCATAAATAGGAGGCATATATTAATCAACATAAACTTTCTCCTCAATACCCGGAGGGCTAAAGAGATCATTTTCATCAAAACCGACCTCCCCAAGCTTAGAATTTTCCATAGCATTAGCAACAATAGTGTTCAAAGCATTCATATTAATAACATTCCCATTAGCATGCATATAAAGTTCCATGGGTTTTTTAATTCTCTCTTCAAACACATCATGTCCTAATTCAAGATGAAGTTCATAAAGATCTCTCATATTTTTGTTGTTTTCCATTATGCCTAACTAGTGTAAACAAGAAACAAAAAGATGCAATTGCGGGATCTAAAGGAAATAGCTTCGAGCACACACACAACGGCAACGAGAAAAGTACTTTACACGGGACCGGAGTATGAGTGCCTTTTACCTTTCCTCCCGGCAACGGCGCCGAGAAAATAGCTTGATGTCTACGGGTGCTTCTATTCTTGTAGACAGTGTTGGGCCTCCAAGAGCAGAGGTTTGTAGAACGAGCAACAAGTTTCCCTTAAGTGGATCACCCAAGGTTTATCGAACTCGGGGAGGAAGAGGTCAAAGATATCCCTCTCATGCAACCCTGCAACCACAAAGCAAGAAGTCTCTTGTGTCCCCAACACACCTAATAGGTGCACTAGTTCGGCGAAGAGATAGTGAAATACAGGTGGTATGAATAAGTATGAGCAGTAGCAACGGCACCGAGAAAAGTGCTTGTCGGCGTGCGGTTGATGGTATTAATATTGCAGGAAGTAAAGATGCGGTAAAACAGGTAAACAAGCAGCGATAGCGATATTTAGGAACAAGGCCTAGGGATTATACTTTCACTAGTGGACACTCTCAACATTGATCACATAACAGAATAAATAGATAGATGCTAGACTCTACACCCTCTTGTTGGATGATGAACACCACTAAGCGTGTAGGATTACACGAACCCTCAATGCCGGAGTTAACAAGCTCCACAATATTCAATGTTCATATTTAAATAACCTTAGAGTGCATGACAGATCAACATAACCAAACCAAGTACTAACATAGCATGCACACTTGTCACCTTCACACTACGAAAGGAGGAATAGATCACATCAATACTATCATAGCAATAGTTAACTTCATAATCTACAAGAGATCACAATCATAGCCTACGCCAAGTACTACACGATGCACACACTTGTCACCATTACACCGTGCGGGAGGAATAAACTACTTTAATAACATCACTAGAGTAGCACACGGATAAATTGTGATACAAAACACATTGCAATCATAAAGGGATATAAATAAGCACTTCACTATGCCATTCATAACGGTGAATAAGTATTCTGTGAAATATAGCCTAAGAGACCCACATGGTGCACACACTTGTCACCTTTACACACGTGGGACAAGGAGTCTCCGGAGATCACATAAGTAAAACCCACTTGACTAGCATAATGACATCTAGATTACAAGCATCATCATATGAATCTCAATCATGTAAGGCAGCTCATGAGATTATTGTATTGAAGCACATAAGAGAGAGATTAACCACATAGCTACCGGTACAGCCCTTAGCCTCGATGGAGAACTACTCCCTCCTCATGGGAGACAGCAACGTTGATGAAGATGGCGGTGGTGTCGATGGAGGAGCCTTCCGGGGGCACTTTCCCGTCCCGGCGGCGTGCAGGAACAGAGCCTTGTCCCCCAGATCTTGGCTTCGCGATGGCGGCGGCTCTGGAAGGTTTTCTCTGGTTTCGTCGAACGTGTGAGGGTTTTCGCGACGGAGGCTTTAAATAGGCGGAAGGGCAAGGTTAGAAGGGGTCTGGGGCCACCAGACACTAGGGCGGCGCGCCCCCCTCCTGGGCCGCGCCGCCACCATGTGTGGGCCCCACGTGGCCCCTCTCGACGGTTCTCGGGTGTTCGGAAGCTCCCGGGGATTCTAAGATCTTCGGTGTTGATTTCGTCCGATTCGAGAATATTTCCTTACTAGGATTTACGAAACCAAAAACAGCAGAAAACGAGAGCCGGCCCTTCGACATCTCGTCAATAGGTTAGTTCCGGAAAACACATAATAATGACATAAAGTATGCATAAAACATGTAGATATCATCAATAATGTGGCATGGAACATAAGAAATTATCGATACGTCGGAGACGTATCACCGTTTCTTGAGAATCGAACAGCTTCTTGGAGCACACATATTTCGAGGCCGGCGCATCCTCATGGACAACTTGTGAAGACGTAGGAATATCCCATTGGAAGTCGTCACGTTCGTATTCCTCGGCCTCTGGCGCCGCTGGCTGTTGTGGTGGGGCGCTGACCACCGGCGCAGCTGGCCGTTGTGGTGGGGCGCCGACCTCCGGCGCGGCTGGCCGTTGTGGTGGGGCGATGACCACCGGCGCCGGCCGGGCGTCGTGGAGGGACGCTGACCTGTGGCACCGCAAGGTGCTTGTCTTTGCTTGTTGTCGACCCCGAGTAGGTTTTGATCCTAATTAGGGTCTTCGGCCATAGCAGTACCCAACCCTTCAGTGAGGCCAGATTCAACGGGCTATCGTCATCGGCACCATGCGGTTGATTAGGAGGAAACAAATCCTCATAGCCCGTGACGCCCGATCCACTTCAACCCGGTAAACATCATCCTCCATATCTCGTGTGTGCCACTTCTTATCCGGGGGCCGAAGGATGGACCCCCTCGCGACGTCTTTGAGTTCGCGGTTTACTCTCATCGGGGAAGGTGCATGGCGTTGAGAGCGCTGCGAGAACATGTGTATGGCGTTAGAGAGAGGGCAAGGATGACGAAACTAATATATTAACTTGATGTACACATTAGTTAATTACCGTGAGGGCGTTGAGCTCGGCTAATGTCGACGGGCCGGCACATGCGGCGGCGGGCGTGCAAGTGACGGAGGGGCTGCTACCCGGCATGGACGGTGAATCCCTAGCACCGGCGACATTGCCGACGGCCGGAGGAGTCTCCATTATAACATTGTCATTGCCGGCGGACGGCGGCGCCATCGAGTTGCTTGCCGTCGAAGCTAACCACTTGCATTTTCGGGGGGGGCTTGTTTGCCACCCTCATACCACGCGTGTAGAGCATTGAAATCTGCTTGGACTGAAGCGGCGACTTCAGCTTTGACTTTAGGTACGAGTGTAGCTTTGAGTTGCGGTACCAGTTGCGGTACCAAACCAGCTTGGACTTGGGCTAGGATTGACTCCCTCATTTCCTCCGCCTCCCGCTGCTTCCTCTCATTGCGCGCATTTTTATCGGCCGCAGACGACAAGCCGTACTGACCATGCTTGTAGCCTGTACCGGTGTCAGCCACACGGCCTCTATGCGGCCTTCTCGTCGGTGAATGCTCATTAACGATGTTTAGCGCCCGTACGAGAGGCTTGTCCCGAGCTACCCCGCCGTCGACGCACGGGACGAGGAGCCTTCGTCACATTGAGAAAGTTTTTGTCTTTCTTCTTCCTGTGGAAGAAACGCGAACCATTTAGAAATGTTGCTACTATTATATGAACGATACTTGATCTAATTAAACCGGTAAATTTCTTACCGAGTTTTTCTCCAACGCCGGGACCTTCTTGTCGTTCGTGAACCAAATTATGTCGGTTACGACCTTCGGGTCCGTGACAAGTTCCCCGGTTAGTTTCTTCTTATGGTACCGGGACACGATGAATCTTCTTTCAAGCGGGTCCTTGTACTTGAGCCGAGGGTTCTCAATGCCGGCATTTACATACGCCTCGTCCTCCTTCGCCCAATAGGGCTCCTTTCCCTCGTACCCACGGCTCCCAAGGTTGTGGTTGCCGATGTTAATCTCCCGCATTTCCTTCCCCCACAACTTGCGATTCTTGGTTGCTTGTAGCTCTTCATTGGCCACAAAAGCATCAAAGTCCGCCTGGGAGACATGCGGAAAGGCGGAGTGGACCTCTTCGAAACCTTTGCCCTCAGCAATCAGCTTCCGCACCATGTACTTATAGGCTGTGAGGTGTTTGGTGAACTTCAGGAGGGCTTGTGAGTTCACAATGTTGTTGGTTTGATGACTGGAGGCGTAGTCGCCTAGGAACTTGTATTGTGCGTGCAACCTCGCAATGAGTTGGGCTCGCAAAGGCGCTTTGTTCTCCGCTCGGAGGTCCGTCTCGTTGAGATTGACGACCTCTCGGAGGATACATGCCAGTTGGTTGCCGTACCCCTTGGCAACATCCTTAGGCTCCACCGGCAAACCACTGGCGGGGTCCACCTCTTTGATTGTGTCTCTGCCGGTGGCGACCGTGTTTTGGCGCCTTGACTTCCGCGGCCTCTTGGAACCACTTGTCCCGGTGCCACTACTCCCGGCGGCGCCGCTAGGATCGTCGCCGCTTGTCTCGCCGCCACCCTCGGCGGCGCCGGTTGCCTCGTCGCCGCTTGGCGCGTAGGTACTACCCCGGCGGCGTCGCTTGCCTCGTTGCCGCTTGGCTCGTCGGCACTACCCCCGAGCGTCATCCTCCATCTCATGGTCCTCGTCGCCGCCAACACCGGCGGCCTCGGCATCCTCCTCCGTCCTAAAGAAGTGCCTATTGTAGTGCTCCTCTAATTCTTCTTGAGACGCCATGGTGGCTTGCACTAATAGAAGATGAAAAAGAGTTAGAATTCACGGAAAAATTCGGCATGACCTTTGCTAAAAATTGGTCATGCCGAGTGCTAGAATTGCCGGAACGGAAATGAATCGACATTCCGGCACTCAATAGCAACTCAATCCACTGTAACGAAATGCAAACATATATATAACAACTTCATTTTCACCGGAGCTCAACCATCACCATAATCAGCATGTTCATTTAGCTCAACCATCACCATAACCATAACCATAACAGCATTACAGTAGCATTACAGTAGCTACTGACTATGTTCTCTGTATTAAGAAAGAAATATTCCAGTGAGTCAGTGACATAATTTCATCATGCTAGCCCTGGATTCAAACCAGAATTCAAACACTAAAATAAAAACCAGAATTCAAACACTAAAATAAAAACCAGAATTCAAACCATCTTTAGCATTTTACACCATAACCATTTTACATCAACATAGAGATCTTGTACCCACTTATACAAAATACACTAGGTACCTTATCATTTTCATTTTGTTTTAAATGAACCAGATAAGGAACATAGCACCGATTTTCATTTTCTTTTAAATGAACCAGAGAAGCTCATGTGTCATTTCTCATTTGTGGATTATCAGAAAGCTCCAATTATAAATCAACTAAATGAACCTAGCTAGCTACTGTCCATTTGCAACAGCACATCATATATTTGCAAAAACACATCATACATTTGCTAAAAAAAATCAACCTGATTTCCTGATACATCTAGGAGTTTTCTCCAACCTAAGTGCCTAACTGTCATCATTGAAAAATCATATTCTAATGTAGGGTCTAAATATTGCTACTTCATTTGCATTTCATCTAAACCAACTTGATTGCTATATCATTTAAACCTACTGCATCATTTTATTTCTAGTTGAAAAATTACAGAGGGCTTAATTGGTTTAGTTTAAAATTGGTTTAGTTTCAAACAAGAGAGCTTAATTGTTACTGTAATTTATATGAATTGGCAGTAGCATAACCAAAAAACCCTACTACCTAGCTACCTAGGTACTGCAAGCATTTTTATTTTCATTTTCTTTTTTGGCAGTGAGCATGAGCATGAGCAGTAGCATTTCAAAACCATTTCAAAATCTTTATTTGCAACCAGTGAGCATCAACATGAGCATTCATTTCATTTCCATTTCCATTTTAAATAGTGAAGTAGCAATAGTGAACTAAACCGAGAGAACTATTTTAAATGAACCAGTAGCATTTCCATTTCATTTCCACTATAATAAAAAACCCCAACTCAATTTCTTTTTTCAACGAGCACTTGTTCTTTTTATGAATAACAGCACTTGTTCTTTTTATGAATAACCCCAATTCAGTAGCACTTGTTCTTTTTTCAACAGCACTTGTTCCATTTTCTTATTCAACATTTTTTCAATTGGAAGTAGTTCATTTGAATGTATGAATATGATTCAATATCGTTTTCAACATGAAAAATATGATGCAATCTGTCTATGCAACCAGAGAGCATCTAGCAGGAACCCTAACCCTAACTAGCAGTAGGTAAATCCTAACCCTACGGAGGAGGGGATAGGGAAGGGGGAGGGAAGGGGAGAGGAAGAGGGAAGAGGGAAGGGGAGAGGGAAGCTCACAGTGGCTGGCGCGCGGCTCCTTCTTCTCCAACGGCGGCGCCGACGTCCCCTCCTCCAACGGCTGGCGCGCGGCTCCTTCTTCTCCAACGGCTGGCGCGCGGCTCCTTCTTCTCCAACGGCGGCGCCGACGTCCCCTCCTCCAACGGCGTGGCGGCGCTGGTGGAGGATGGTGGTGGGGCAGAATGGGGGCGGACGGTGGAGGGGGATTTGGCGGTGAACGGCGGCGGATGAGGAGAAAGGGGATGGGATCGACTGTGTACTGGAGAAGATGAGGAGAAAACGGTTAAGTCCGTAGTATAGCCGTGCCAGGCTTATTGCCGGCGCACCACCTACCTGGTTCGCCGGGGACAAGTATACCCCCGCGAATTAATAAGCCTGGTGCGTCGGCAATAAGCCTGGCACAGTATGTAACTTCGGGACATGTCAATTCACCTAGCTAGCCTGCCCATTTCCTTTTATTTTTTCCATTCTTTTTCTTTATTTCTTTTCTCTTTATTTTATGTTTCTTTTATTTTACCCCAAATGCTATACTATTTTATTTTTCTTATCTTTTCAAGATAACTAGAAAAGTGGCCCTCGCACATGCGAGGGCACCAACTATAAAGTGTTTCATAAATTATATAATGGTTTTTAGATACTAAATTATGTGATTAAAACATTCAACTATATTAGTTATGTGGAACTCTCACCGATCCTCTAGAACTTCTTTTTTGAATAGTCGCTTAGTCTTCAAATTTTGCTTGGGCGTCGTCTTTATAAGTTTGCCAATATCCCTTTACTACTAAGTATCTGGAAAATAATGTAATCATATTTTTTGTATTATAAAACTATGAAGAAATTTATTTTTCTAGTAACCTTTTGTTTTTCTCACAGGATCGTACTATTTGAAACACCTATTAGTTTTATAATCAATCTTCATTACTATATGCACTTTTCCCATACATGATGATTAATTATATATCAATGTGTCAAGACATTTCATAACAAAATGTTCGCTAGAGCACAACAGAAGATCTCAAATGTTTATAAATATAAAATGGCACTTTATTGAGCTGCTACCAAGTAATCGGCCTTGAAGAGATACTTATTTTTTGTACTTTAAATAATTTGCATCATCAAATTAAAAATATCTTGCACTTTAAAATATTGGCATTTAACTTCTGTAAAACTAAGATACTTAAATTTAGAATAGTCCGTGAAATTGTGGCTAAATTCTTCCAAATAAAACATCTCATTATCCCTGAACAAAATTTCTCAAATTTGACGGTACCAAATCATAGGTTTTATTTTGTACCAAATAATTTTTTATTAGAAAGCACTATAAAGTTAAGCCGCAAAAAAGTCTATGCACCATAAGTTTGTGACAGTTGAGTAGAGATATAACTTTTTATTTGTCCTGACGATGTGAAATTAATTGGATTTTATACTCTTCGAATAATTTCATATACTGATTGGTGCATATGACTTTGAATTTGTGCTCTGAACTCACATTTGAGCATCGCAGGACTGAACGCCTTCCTGATCAGTGAACTGAACTCAAATACCAAACCCCACATCAGTTTTGTATAAATGCCAACTCATGTGCTGAAAAAGGTACGAAAAAATGTCAGTGTGCTAAAAAATATACATCTTAGATATGCGTGCCCGGAGGTCAGTAAGAAGCCTCGTATTAGTATATCTCTTTCCTCCCCTTTGGTCCATTGAATTTATCCTTGTTACTTTGCAAGCCTCTTTCTGAGAAATTCAGCTCATAAACAAATTAGGAAGCACAATTACAGGAACAACAACATCATCTATAATAACAGAATAATATCGTAAGAAACTTGATCCTCGCTGGTTACTCTTAACATATCATGACTAATATGAGCTACTGCATTTTATATAAAAGAATATGAGAGCAAGCAGAACAAATCCAAATTGCTCTGTGAAGGATTAAAATGAGCAATCCTAGTGACTTACCGTGTTAGTAAATAAATAATGACTTTATGCTGCAAAAGTCATTCAGATTTTTTTAGAGCAATGGTTTTACCGTCTTTTATCAATGAAATGGCATTTCAGCTATCCTCTTTTTATAAAATATAATATGCATACTTTGGTGGTTTTTTTATTTACAAATAAAATAAATATACAACTATAGGCAAATAATTCTACATATCATGAATTCGTGTTTCCACACAAAATTGACGGGGTGATTTATTTTTTTGAAAAATAAGTACTATCATTAATTTCAAAACCGCATAACATATATAATACATGTTTCTCCCATCACTATGTTTACTTAGTATCGAAACTAATGGGATTACAAATGTTTTTCCTGACCTGAACTATTTCCCTTCGAAACTAAACTGAAGCTGCTTATATGCGGTACAGACTATAAATAAATTTGCAAAAATGTAGTGGGAGGCAGGAGCTAATGAGCAACATGCATATGAAAGGAGGCACGCCATCCAATTGGAACTCAAGACCCTATATCTTAGCTAGCACCAAGAGATTGTATGTGGACTCCTTATTTATCCCCCTCGGCTTATTCGCGAAAAATGCATGGTTGTTTCCTTCAAACTCTATGATCTTGAATCCCTCTCGGTGCAAAATTCTTAGTAGCCAGCAACGGTTCATATCTTAACAGGTATATAGAAGAAAGCAATCAAATATGCTCAGAAAGATTCCAGTTCAATTTTTTGGTTGCTCCAGGTATCTTGTTGGCAAGCAGGCATGTAAAGCTCACCACCGCAAGCATTATTACGGCCATATGTGGTAATAACTGACACAACTGTTCATCGTTATCAAGATTACCTTGATTTCTTATCAACTAATTTTCGGGAATACATCTTTTGATAACATGATTTGTAATAGTAATTATTCTAGAGGATACCAATTTTCAAAAACACTAACTCTATTCCATGCAGGATGTGTCTGTTGAGCAGTGGGTACACGTAAAGGAAAGTGATATAATCCAGGCCATATGTGTTGATACTTAATACTACGCCCGCTATTCCATTAAATAGTATTTATATTATTTTTTTAATTTAAACCATGTAAAGTTTGATGTAAATACGAAATCTATATTATTTGATAGATATCATGAAATATATTTCATATAATATCAAAAGAATATCATATCTGTTGATATATTTTTATAAAAGTTTAGTAAAACTTTACTTGACTTGACTTTAAAAAATCCTTATTCATTAGATGGGAGAGAGTACCATTTATCATTGCTCATGAATCCCTAGACTTCGTATCAAATGTTAACAAATAATAGTTAATTTAATCAAAATGATGATAACTGATGAAAATCCATAATTATAATCCACGGCGTAGTGGTTGAGATGTACCAAGGAAACAACTTAAGAAAGCTGATTTAAACGTCAATAACAAAGTATTGTTCCAGGCTTAAAGGAGAAATTACTTACATAAAAAATATCATGTTGTCCAAGTGATAATCATCTTCTGATTTTTTTTTTACATCCATGTGCAACATTTGATATATGTGATATCGTAAAATATATTTTACCAAGAAGAAATGTGAATTATCCTGCACACAAAACAACTGTAAGTATCTGTACACGATAGTGAAGAAAATGGCAAGATAGATAGACGTATGGCACCTTTTGTTCTCTGTTTCTGATGCCGACGGGATAGACCTCAACAGAAAACTGTTGAGTAACGGCAGCAAGTGATTGAGTTCAGTAGTTCCTCATAGAAAATTATTGACTTTAGAGATATGGTAATATGGAGAAGACAAAATTGTTTGAAGCACGCACAGAACCGGAAGCGCCCCTTGTTTCAAAGAGAGGATGACAGGTTATTCACATTTAATTTGATGGTCAGAGGCAAATTGAAAGCTAAGCAGTTGTAATTAAGACCCCCGGGGAAAAATAGGGATGTCCTCCCTCCGTTTTAAAAAAAGTTCAACATTTTGTAGATACGGATGTATCTATAACTAAAATATCTATATACACATATGTTTCTAAACAAAGTTAAGCAACTATTTTAGCAACGGATGGAGTATTATTGTAAAGTGAGCACTGAAAGAAAATTAAAGCCGATAATGTGGCATTAACTGGCTTTGGGCTGTCCGGCCGCAGGTCTTAATGGCAATCCATCTTGTATGGCTGTGTGCCTGCATGTGTATGCATGAGTTTCTAAATCTCACTGATCGTGAATATAAAAAAAATTTAAAGCACCTGTCTTTGGGCTGTTCGGCTGCGTGTGCACCATGCAACTTTTAATTTGGTCGATCAATCTATGCCTGCATGCCTTCGTGGAGTATGCATCAGATTAAAACTTACCTGACCTTGACGTGAATGCACGGGGAGAGTTGACGTCAACTGGCTGAGTGCGTCACGGAATATGCAGTGGTGGCAGCACGCCACGGGATAGCCCGCACCTGAGTACGTACATCCTAGAATATACGCCGCCCTAGACGATCGGAATATGGCGGCCGCGGGATTGCCCGCATCCGAGTGCGGCCAGAATACGCCGGCGGGCCGCAGATTTGATGAGTATACGAATGGATGATTTCTATCACACAACAACAATCTAGGTATGATTTCAGATGCGGCGGCGGCTTGGAAGTGGATGAAAAAGGGAAAAAAAATAAAGTAAACGCAAAGAGTTACGTAATTTATGTTGTGGCAGTGGTGGGTAATTTACTTAAAGTTAGATCTAACGGATGTCCTATTCTAATACGTTAAAACTAAAGGCCAGATGTTTCTGATTTTTGTGAGAATTTCTTGGTAATTCTCTAATTTCTGGTTAACCCGTAATATACTTTTAATATATAATAGATACCATAAGAATTACCATAACCATTACTATTAGCAGAAGGATATGGCCTATAGTTGTTACCAGAATTGTTCCTATAAGCATTGTTGTTGAAATTATTACTTTTAATGAAGTTCACATCAGCATTTTCTTCTTGAGCAACCAATGAAGCTAAATGAACATTTTTTGGATCAACATTAGATCTACCATTCACAAGCATAGACATAATAGCATCAATCTTATCACTCAAGGAGGAGGTTTCTTCGACAGAATTTACCTTCTTACCTTGTGGAGCCCTTTCCGTGTGCCATTCAGAGTAATTTATCATCATATCATCAAGAAGGTTTGTAGCCGCCCCAAAGTGATGGACATAAAGGTACCTCCAGCAGCTGAATCCAATAGGTTCCGCGAAGAAAAATTCAATCCTGCATAGAAGGTTTGGATGATCATCCAAGTAGTCAGTCCATGGGTTGGGCAATTCTTTACCAAAGATTTCATTCTCTCCCATGCTTGAGCAACATGTTCATTATCTAATTGCTTAAAATTCATTATGCTACTTCTCAAAGATATAATTTTAGCAGGAGGATAATATCTACCAATAAAAGCATCTTTACATTTAATCCATGAATCAATACTATTCTTAGGCAAAGATAGCAACCAATCTTTAGCTCTTCCTCTTAAGGAGAAAGGGAACAATTTCAATTTTATAATGTCACCATCTACATCCTTATACTTTTGCATTTCACAAAGTTCAACAAAATTATTAAGATGGGCAGCAGCATCATCAGAACTAACACCAGAAAATTGCTCTCTCATAACAAGATTCAGTAAAGCAGGTTTAATTTCAAAGAATTCTGATGTAGTACCAGGTGGAGCAATAGGTGTGCATAAGAAATCATTATTATTTGTGTTTGTGAAGTCACACAACTTAGTGTTTTCAGGAGTATTCATTTTAGCAATAGTAAATAAAGCAAACTAGATAAAGTAAATGCGGGTAACTAATTTTTTTGTGTTTTTGATATAGAGAACAAGACAGTAAATAAAGTAAAGCTAGCAACTAATTTTTTTGTGTTTTTGTTTTAATGCAGCAAACAAAGTAGTAAATAAAATAAAGCAAGACAAAAACAAAGTAAAGAGATTGGAAGTGGAAGACTCCCCTTGCAGCGTGTCTTGATCTCCCCGGCAACGGCGCCAGAAAAAGTGCTTGATGCGTGCAGTTAACACACGTCCGTTGGGAACCCCAAGAGGAAGGTGTGATGCGTACAGTAGCAAGTTTTCCCTCAGAAAGAAACCAAGGTTTATCGAACCAGGAGGAGCCAAGAAGCACGTTGAAGGTTGATGGCGGCGAAGTGTAGTGCAGCGCAACACCAGGGATTCCGGCGCCAACGTGGAACCTGCACAACACAATCAAAGTACTTTGCCCCAACGTAACAGTGAGGTTGTCCATCTCACCGGCTTGCTGTAAACAAAGGATTAAACGTATTGTGTGGAAGATGATGTTTGTTTGCGAAGAACAGTAAAGAACAATTGCAGTATATTGTAGTTCAGATGTAAAGAATGGACCGGGGTCCACAGTTCACTAGCGGTGTCTCTCCCATAAGATAAATAGCATGTTGGGTGAACAAATTACAGTTGGGCAATTGACAAATAAAGAAGGCATAACAATGCACATACATATATCATGATGAGTACTATGAGATTTAATCAGTGGCATTACGACAAAGTACATAGACCGCTATCCAAGCATGCATCTATGCCTAAAAAGTCCACTTTCGAGTTATCATCCAAACCCCTTCCGGTATTAAGTTGCAAGCAACGGACAATTGCATTAAGTATGGTGCGTAATGTAATCAACACAAATATCCTTATACAAAGCATCGATGTTTTATCCCTAGTAGCAACAAGCGCATCCACAACCTTAGAACTTTCATCACATCGTCCCAGCATTTAATGGAGGCATGAACCCACTATCGAGCATAAATACTCCCTCTTGGAGTTACAAGTATCAACTTGGCCAGAGCCTCTACTAGCAACGGAGAGCATGCAAGAACATAAATAACATATATGATATATTGATAATCAACTTGACATAGTATTGAATATTCATCGGATCCCAACAAACACAACATGTAGCATTACAAATAGATGATCTTGATCATGATAGGCAACTCACAAGATCTAACATGATAGCACAATGAGGAGAAGACAACCATCTAGCTACTGCTATGGACCCATAGTCCAGGGGTGGACTACTCACACATCGATCCGGAGGCGATCATGGCGATGAAGAGCCCTCCGGGAGATGATTCCCCTCTCCGGCAGGGTGCCGGAGGCGATCTCCTGAATCCCCCGAGATGGGATTGGCGGCGGCTGCGTCTCTGGAAGGTTTTCCGTATCGTGGCTCTCGGTACTGGGGGTTTCGCGACGAAGACTTTAAGTAGGCGAAGAGGTAGGTCAGGGGGCGCCACGAGGGGCCCACACGCTAGGGCCGCGCGGCCCAAGCCCTGGCCGCGCCGCCCTATTGTGTGGCTGCCTCGTCGCCCCACTTCGTTTCCCTTTCGGTCTTCTGGAAGCTTCGTGGAAAAATAAGCCCCTGGGCGTTGATTTCGTCCAATTCCGAGAATATTTCCTTACTAGGATTTCTGAAACCAAAAACAACGAAAACAACGAATCGGCTCTTCGGCATCTCGTCAATAGGTTAGTGCCGGAAAATGCATAAATATGACATATAATGTGTATAAAACATGTGAGTATCATCATAAAAGTAGCATGGAACATAAGAAATTATAGATACGTTTGAGACGTATCAGGTTCTGATTCGAACCTCCATGGTTGTATTGATTACCGGTAGGTCGGAATCGTGGTTTGAAACTCCTGTCTGGTGTTGATTTAGTAATTGGATTCTTCCTTGGCTCGATACGAGCCCTCTTCCTCCTATCCTCCTGGACCTTCCTGTAGTCATCCTCGAAAGTGGTTGCCGAGTCAATCAGTTCCTGGAATTCTGCAGTCCGTGCCAGCCTCAGTTGCATATTCATGTAAGGGTTCATTCCTTTCATATAGCTCTTCTTCCTCTTTTCATCCGAGTTCACCTCCTCGGGCGCATATCTTGATAGTCTGTTGAAATCAAGAACATACTGCAGGATTGGTGCAGTGTTCTGTTGTAGTTCGTCAAAGTCCCTCTTCTATAACTCCACCATGCTTTCCGGAACATGAACATCCCGGAACTTCTTCTTAAATTCTTCCCATGTGAACACCTTTTTTGGAGGATATACTGCAACTACATTCTCCCACCATGATGTCGCTGGTCTAGACAGCAGATAGGTGGCATACCTAATCTTCTCCTCATCGTTGCATCCAACGGTTCTTAACTTCCTTTCTGTATCCATCAGCCAATCTTCTGCATCCATTGGTTCGGGAGCCGATGCAAAAGCTAATGGCCTTGCATTCTGAAAGTCCGCTAGACTCACACCTCTTCCTTCGTTACCCTTGTCATTGATAACTTGAGCGAAGAAATCTTGCATGTTCTTGTTTTGACTCTCCTGATACCTACTCCTATCTTCTTCCAAAGACCTCGCGTACTTTTGGAAGTCTGGGTGTAACATCGGATGTGGTGGTGGTTGATGGCGTGTATTTCACACGTTCGTTGGGCAACCCCAAGAGGAAGGTATGATGCGCACAGCAGCAAGTTTTCCCTCAGAAAGAAACCAAGGTTTATCGAACCAGGAGGAGCCAAGAAGCACGTTGAAGGTTGATGGCGGCGGGATGTAGTGCGGCGCAACACCAGAGATTCCGGCGCCAACGTGGAACCTGCACAACACAACCAAAGTACTTTGCCCCAACGAAACAGTGAGGTTGTCAATCTCACCGGCTTGCTGTAACAAAGGACCGTATTGTGTGGAAATGATTGTTTGCAGAGAAGATAGTAAAACAAGTATTGCAGCAGATTTGTATTTCAGTATTAAAGAATGGACCGGGGTCCACAGTTCACTAGAGGTGTCTCTCCCATAAGATAAAAGCATGTTGGGTGAACAAATTACAGTCGGGCAATTGACAAATAGAGAGGGCATAACAATGCACATACATGACATGATAAGTATAGTGAGATTTAATTGGGCATTACGACAAAGTACATAGACCGCCATCCAACTGCATCTATGCCTAAAAAGTCCACCTTCGAGGTTATCATCCGAACCCCCTCCGGTATTAAGTTGCTAACAACGAGACAATTGCATTAAGTATGGTGCGTAATGTAATCAACAACTACATCCTCGGACATAGCGCCAATGTTTTATCCCTAGTGGCAACAAGCACAACACAACCTTAGAACTTTCTCATCATCGTCCCGGGTGTCAATGCGGGCATGAACCCACTATCGAGCATAAATACTCCCTCTTGGAGTTAAAAGTAAAAACTTGGCCAGAGCCTCTACTAGAAACGGAGAGCATGCAAGATCATAAACAACACATGTATAATAACTTGATAATTAACATGACATGGTATTCTCTATCCATCGGATCCCGACAAACACAACATATAGAATTACGGATAGATGATCTTGATCATGTTAGGCAGCTCACA
This sequence comes from Lolium rigidum, assembly GCF_022539505.1. Taxonomy (NCBI): domain Eukaryota; kingdom Viridiplantae; phylum Streptophyta; class Magnoliopsida; order Poales; family Poaceae; genus Lolium; species Lolium rigidum. The sequence continues at coordinate 157,748,625 of NC_061513.1, read as the reverse complement.
AGATCCAACAATGAAGCACAATGAGGAGAAGACAACCATCTAGCTACTGCTATGGACCCATAGTCCAGGGGTGAACTACTCACTCATCACTCCGGAGGCGACCATGGCGGTGTAGAGTCCTCCGGGAGATGAATCCCCTCTCCGGCGGGGTGCCGGAGGAGATCTCCGGAATCCCCCGAGATGGGATCGGCGGCGGCGGCGTCTCGGCAAGGTTTTCCGTATCGTGGTTTTTCGCATCAGGGGTTTCACGACGGAGGCTTTAAGTAGGCGGAAGGGCAGAGTCGGGGGCTAACGAGGGGCCCACACTATAGGTCGGCGCGGCCAGGGCTTGGGCCGCGCCGCCCTATAGCTTGGCCACCTCGTGGCCCCACTTCGTGTGTTCTTCGGTCTTCTGGAAGCTCCGTGGAAAAATAGGGCCCCGGGTCTTCGTTTCGTCCAATTCCGAGAATATTTCGTTACTAGGATTTCGAAACCAAAAACAGCAGAAAATAGGAACTGGCACTTCGGCATCTTGTTAATAGGTTAGTTCCGAGAAAATGCACGAATATGACATAAAGTGTGCATAAAACATGTAGGTATCATCAATAATATGGCATAGAACATAAGAAATTATCGATACGTCGGAGACGTATCAAGCATCCCCAAGCTTAGTTACTGCTCGTCCCGAGCGAGTAAAACGATAACAAAGATAATTTCCGAAGTGATATGCCATCATAACCTTGATCATACTATTTGTAAACATATGTAGTGGATGCAGCGATCAAAACAATGGTAATGACATGAGTAAACAAGTGAATCATAAAGCAAAGACTTTTCATGAATAGTACTTCAAGACAAGTATTAATAAGTCTTGCATAAGAGTTAACTCATAAAGCAATAAATCAAAGTAAAGGTATTGAAGCAACACAAAGGAAGATTAAGTTTCAGCGGTTGCTTTCAACTTGTAACATGTATATCTCATGGATAATTGTCAACATAGAGTAATATAACAAGTACAATATGCAAGTATGTAGGAATCAATGCACGGTTCACACAAGTGTTTGCTTCTTGAGGTGGAGAGAAATAGGTGAACTGACTCAACATAAAAGTAAAGAGAATGGTCCTTCAAAGAGGAAAGCATCGATTGCTATATTTGTGCTAGAGCTTTTATTTTGAAAACATGAAACAATTTTGTCAATGGTAGTAATAAAGCATATGAGTTATGTACATTATATCTTACAAGTTGCAAGTCTCATGCATAGTATACTAATAGTGCCCGCACCTTGTCCTAATTAACTTGGACTACCGGATCTTTGCAATGCACATGTTTTGACCAAGTGTCACAATGGGGTACCTCCATGTCGCCGTACAAAGGTCTAAGGAGAAAGCTCGCATTTTGGATTTCTCGCTTTTGATTATTCTCAACTTAGACATCCATACCGGGACAACATGGACAACAGATAATGGACTCCTCTTTAATGCATAAGCATGTGGCAACAATTATTATTCTCATATGAGATTGAGGATATATGTCCAAACTGAAACTTCCACCATGGATCATGGCTTTAGTTAGCGTCCCAAAGTTCTTCTCTAACAACATGCATGCTCCAACCATGAAGGTGGTAGATCTCTCTTGCTTCAGACAAGACGGACATGCATAGCAACTCACATGATATCCAGCAAAGAATAGTTGATGGCGTCCCCGAAACATGGTTATCGCTCAACAAGCAACTTAATAAGAGATAAAGTGCATAAGTACATATTCAATACCACAATAGTTTTTAAGCTATTTGTCCCATGAGCTATATATTGCAAAGGTGAATGATGGAATTTTAAAGGTAGCACTCAAGCAATTTACTTTGGAATGGCGGATAAATACCATGTAGTAGGTAGGTATGGTGGACACAAATGGCAT